>NC_091284.1:728236777-728540706 GCF_032444005.1 Ranitomeya imitator | reverse complement strand
AATCAGGCACAAAACTCCTAGAAAGAGCATCCGCCTTCACATTCTTTGAACCTGGCAGATATGAAACCACAAAATCGAAACGGGAGAAAAACAGTGGCCAACGAGCCTGTCTAGGATTCAGACGCTTGGCAGACTCAAGGTAAATCAGATTTTTGTGATCAGTCAAGACCACCACACGATGTCTAGCACCCTCAAGCCAATGACGCCACTCCTCAAATGCCCACTTCATGGCCAAAAGCTCCCGATTACCAACATCATAATTCCGCTCAGTGGGCGAAAACTTTCTAGAAAAGAACGCACATGGCTTCATCACCGAGCAATCGGAGCTTCTCTGTGACAAAACCGCCCCCGCTCCAATCTCAGAAGCATCAACCTCAACCTGAAAAGGAAGCGAAACATCTGGCTGACGCAACACAGGAGCAGAAGAAAACCGGCGCTTAAGTTCCTGAAAGGCCTCCACAGCCGCAGGAGGCCAATCAGCAACATCAGCACCCTTCTTAGTCAGATCCGTCAAAGGCTTAACAACACTAGAAAAATTAGTTATGAAACGACGATAAAAATTAGCAAAGCCCAAGAACTTCTGTAGACTCTTAAGAGATGTAGGCTGCGTCCAGTCACAAATAGCTTGAACCTTGATGGGATCCATCTCAATAGTAGAAGGGGAAAAAATATACCCCAAAAAAGAAATCTTCTGGACTCCAAAGAGACACTTTGAACCTTTTACAAACAAAGAATTGGCCCGCAGAACCTGAAACACCTTCCTGACCTGCTGAACATGGGACTCCCAGTCATCAGAAAAAAACAAAACATCATCCAAATACACAATCATAAATTTATCCAGATATTCACGGAAAATATCGTGCATAAAGGACTGGAAGACAGAAGGAGCATTAGAAAGTCCAAAAGGCATCACCAAATACTCAAAATGGCCCTCAGGCGTATTAAATGCGGTTTTCCACTCATCACCCTGCTTAATCCGCACAAGATTATACGCACCCCGAAGATCAATCTTAGTGAACCATTTAGCCCCCTTAATGCGAGCGAACAAATCAGTCAACAATGGCAAAAGATACTGATATTTGACCGTAATCTTATTCAAAAGACGGTAATCTATACAAGGCCTCAAGGAACCATCTTTTTTGGCCACGAAAAAAAAACCTGCTCCCAAAGGAGATGAAGATGGACGGATATGTCCCTTTTCCAAGGACTCCTTAACATAATCCCGCATAGCAGTATGCTCTGGCACTGACAGATTGAACAAACGACCTTTAGGAAATTTACTGCCAGGAATCAAATCTATAGCACAATCGCAATCCCTGTGAGGAGGAAGCGAATTGAGCTTAGGCTCCTCAAAAACATCCCGATAATCAGACAAAAATACAGGAACCTCAGAAGGAGTAGATGAAGCGATAGAAATCGGAGGTGCATCATCATGAACCCCCTGACATCCCCAGCTTAACACAGACATCGTTTTCCAGTCCAAGACTGGGTTATGAGTTTGTAACCATGGCAGACCAAGCACTAAGACATCATGTAAATTATACAGTACCAGGAAGCGAATCACCTCCTGATGAACGGGAGTCATACGCATGGTCACGTGTGTCCAGTACTGAGGTTTATTCATAGCCAAAGGTGTAGAGTCAATTCCTTTCAAAGGAATAGGGACTTCCAAAGGCTCCAGACTAAACCCACAGCGGTTGGCAAATGACCAATCCATAAGACTCAGGGCAGCGCCTGAATCCACATAGGCATCGACGGAAATGGCTGATAATGAACAAATCAGAGTCACAGACAGAATGAACTTAGACTGTAAAGTACTAATGGCAACAGACTTATCAACCTTTTTTGTGCGTTTAGAGCATGCTGATATAACATGAGCTGAATCACCACAATAAAAACACAACCCATTTTTCCGCCTATAGTTTTGCCGTTCACTTCTGGACTGAATTCTATCACATTGCATTGTCTCAGGTGCCTGTTCAGAAGACACCGCCAAATGGTGCACAGGTTTGCGCTCCCGTAAACGCCGATCAATCTGAATAGCCATAGTCATAGACTCATTCAGACCTGTAGGCGCCGGGAACCCCACCATAACATCTTTAATGGCCTCAGAAATGCCATCTCTGAATTTTGCAGCCAGAGCGCACTCATTCCACTGAGTAAGCACCGACCATTTCCGAAATTTCTGACAATATATCTCTGCTTCATCTTGCCCCTGAGAGAGAGCCAATAAAGCTTTTTCAGCCTGAATCTCTAGGTTAGGTTCCTCATAGAGCAAACCCAATGCCAGAAAAAACGCATCCACATTGAGCAACGCAGGATCCCCTGGTGCCAATGCAAATGCCCAATTCTGAGGGTCACCCCGTAGGAAAGATATTACAATTTTGACTTGCTGAGCAGGGTCTCCAGAGGAGCGAGATTTCAAAGAAAGAAACAACTTGCAATTGTTCCTAAAATTCTGAAAACTAGATCTATCTCCAGAAAAAAACTCTGGGATAGGAATTCTAGGTTCAGACATAGGAGCATGTACAACAAAATCTTGTATATTTTGAACCTTAGCAGCAAGATTATTCAGGCTGGAAGCCAAACTCTGGACTTTCGGGCCGGCGATACTGTCATGATCCCAATGGCAGGGGATCACAAAAGGACAAGCACACAAAAAACAGAACAAGCTCTAGGGTGATGGAAACTAAGCTGACCGCGATCCTGAACCTAATTCACAACACTAGCAGTAGCCGGGGAACGTGCCTACGATGATTCTAGACGTCTCGCGCCAGCCGAAGGACTAGCTTCCCCTATTAGAAGAAACAAAGACCTCTCTTGCCTCCAGAGAAACACCCCACAGAAATAGCAGCCCCCCACATGTAATGACGGTGAAATGAGAGGAAAGCACATACGTAGTAATGAAAACAGATTCAGCAAAATGAGGCCCGCTAAAACTAGATAGCAGAGGATACAAAAGTGAACTGCGCGGTCAGCGAAAAACCCTACAAAAAACCATCCTGAAATTACCTGAACTCATGTGCCAACTCATGGAACATGAGGAGTAATATCAGCCCACTAGAGCAACCAGCAACAAGGAATCACATAACTGCAAGCTGGACTAAAACAAAAATAAAGCAAAACGTGGAACAGGAAAATCAAAAACTTAGCTTGTCCTGATGATTACAGAAGCGGAAAGCAGAGGTAACAAGACACACTGATTACATTGATCGCCGGCGAGGAAATGACAAGAAAGCCAGGTTAAATAGGAAACTCCCATATCCTGATAGAACAGGTGGACACCAGAGACCGCAGAGAACACAAGTCACCCAGTACCATCTGTAACCACCAGAGGGAGCCCAAAAACAGAATCCACAACACAACACCACATTTGTGGTATATTATGCAGTGTGCCCGTGTGGACTTATCTATATTGGGCTCACATCGCGCGAATTACGGGTCCGTATTCGCGAGCATGTGAGGGATATCGAGGCTGCTCGGGATGTGGAGGATGTGAGCACCCTAAAATCTATTCCAAGACACTTTCGTTTGAAACACAAATGTAATTCGGGGGGTCTCCGGGTATGGGGTATCGATAAAATTCGTGCTGGCATTCGAGGTGGTGATATGGGGCGACTGCTTGCTCAGAGGGAATGCCGGTGGATTGTGACACTTGACACAATGTCACCGGCAGGTCTCAACAAACAGCTGAGCTTTAGCTCATATCTATGAATCGGTACCCCCCTTTTTTGCATTCTTTCATATGTGTGTCTCTGTGTGTCATTTTGTATTAATATGTTTCTTTATTCTTTTTCCTTATTTAGTTTTTATTGTTATTATTGGCATTTATGCATGGATGGATTGTCATGTAACCGAGATCTACTGGACCGTTTTGGAGCTTCTTATCAGAAATAAATCGGCGCATGTGGAACATCTACTGGATAATACTATGATGATTTTAGTATTTCACTGTATAATATTATATATATAACTTCTCATTTATTTATATATCACATATAATTGTGCATACACACTGTATATTCACATATACGTCACTTCACAGTATATATGTTGTCAATTTTGTAGTCTGTTTTATTATTATATTGTTGTTTGTGTTTATCATTGTATATATATTGTATGTCATATTTGTTATCCATCATTGCACATAGCACTTTATTTTGATTAGTTGTTCTTCAATCATGATTATTGGTATGTTATATATTTTCATACATTTGTGTGCTTAGTTAATCAATTATTGCACATTGCATGTTATTCTGATTAGTGGTTCTTAGTTATCACGATTATCAGCGTTCTGTATGTCTAGTATACCTGTGTGTTTAGATCTTGTTACAACCTCCCTTTCCGTTATGGCACCACCTCCGTGTTCATGTGCGCATGTCTGGGGCCTGTGCATTCCGGGGAATTGCTGATGGCGCTGGGTGCTGACGTGTGCGGTTCAGTGACGCCCATGTGACGTCTTCTGGCCCGCATGTCTGATGCACCTTGCCGGAAGTAATGCATTCACCGGCGCACGGATCCTCACACATGCGCCATCAATATGGACACGGAATGGTGAGGATATTTAAGGGCGGCCGGGCACACAGCACATTAACGCACCTTGATAAAGAGGCGAAACGCGCGTCGGTGGCGGTGTGGACACGTGTCCTGACATAGTAAACTATGGGTAAGCACATTTGTGAGCATATAACCCGGTCCTAACTATGGTATAGCGCGCTATTTATTACAATTATTATGACACTTGTATTCTTATTACAAATCATTGTTTGGACTTCATGGGTGTATTTTTGCGGCACTTTAGCACTTTTTACCTTTGACAAATAAGATAAATTTTTGTCAGGACATACTGTCCATATCTTTTTACCTGATCATAGTCTATGTATTTTTATCTATTCATGTATTTATGTATCATATTCTAATAAATTTATAATTGTTGATTACATTGGACTATATCCCCATTTTTTCTTATGTTTCACAGTACTGGTTCACAGGGGAAAGCTGCCTCACTGGGATCACCGTCCTTGTGACCAGGGCACCTCGGATAGTCCAGACCCACAGTAGGAACTGTAGCTTCCCCAACACAGAAGGCGTCACAGGCTCTGTAGATGCAACCTCTCTATGCACTTTCAGGAAGTCCAGTCACAGGCACTTCCAACACACAGGCCATCAGTCCATGGTCTCACCAGGTGCTTGCAGGACTCCAGTCCACTCTAGGACAATCCAACACCCTGATCATTCCAGGACTCACACTCTCACCAGGTGCTTGCAGGACTCCAGTCCATAACAGGACAATCCAACACCCTGAGCCACAGTCTCTCTAGGTGCTTCCAGGACATCTACACTCACAGGAGACTCCAACACCGACCGTCCAGGTCCATGGTCTCTCAGGTGCTTCCAAGAAGACTCCACTCACAGGAGCTTCCAACACCGACCGTCCAGGACCTTGCACATGGACCAAACAGATCCATACACTGACCATGTGACCAGACCTCAGTCACATTATATGGTTGTAACCACTCCCCTAGATGGGAGTGTGTGTGGTTAGCCAGTTCCACCCAGCTCACCAGCTAACCCTATAAGCCCGCCCTTATAAGTAAACACAACAAACTCTTGTGGAACTATAAGTCCCAGCATAACCATATCATTTTGGGCTTACAGCGCAGAGCACCTCTGCGACACATACCGGCCATTTACAATCCTGCCGGACCTTGTCTCATCACCATAATTATGCCTCCAAGCGCATTCTGAAACACACACACAGCACCCCCTGGCTGTAACATGGGTCACCGCACCACAGAAGATACGGAGAAGCACCTGGTCATCCCTCGTAACTTTAAAACCAGTCTTCCTTTTGATCCTTCAGAAATCAAAGAATGGGAGGAAATCACTAAGGTGGATATCCCTATTGCCGGAGTGGCAAAGAAGACCGCTATACCATTTGAGGACTCTTCCTGCCTGCGGGACGCCATGGACAGGAAGGCAGAGGGTCTGTTGAAAAGAAGCTGGGAGTCCGCGGCAGCGATTATTAACACCAACATAGCAGCCAACTCGGTAGCTAGGTCCATGGGCATCTGGATTGACGAACTGTCCACCCAGATAAAATCTAACACCCCTAGAGAGGTTATAGCAGAATCTATCCCCATGTTAAAAATGATGAAACAGTTTATGGCGGATGCTTCAGCAGAGTCTGTAAGATTTGCGGCTAATAGTAACGTACTTTCCAACTCGGCGCGGTGGGCCATATGGCTGAAAACATGGTCAGGGGATAGCCAATCCAAAAGCAAGCTCTGCTCCATCCCTTTCTCAAGAACACATGTCTTCGGTCCTGTACTGGATGACATTTTAGAGAGGGCTGCTGATGACAAAAGGGGGTTTCCGGAGGAAAAAAACAAAAAATGTTCCTTTCATAGGCCCCATCAGCCCTCTAGGCAGAACTATAAGGGACAGGGAAAAACAGGCAGGCGGAATTTCCCCAAGGGAGGTAAGGGTAGAATCACCCAATCGTCCTCCACCGCACATAGAAGGTCTTGACGCCAGGAAAGTAGGAGGTAGACTCCAGTTTTTTCAAACAGAGTGGGGGGCCATAACTGGCAACAAATGGATCCTGCGATCCATAGGAGAGGGTTACAGGATAGATTTCGCCCATCTCTGTTAGGTGCGTTCGCAGTTCGGGGTCCACCGTGCAGAAAGGACACCTGCTGCTCGGTAATGGTGGACTAGATGGCGGTATAATGTGAATACACACACGGGTTAGTTTCAGCCGGTATGAAGGAAGCAAACCCTGTTGAGTCACAGGACCACGATACCGCACAGAGAGTGCAAGTAAATGGTCACAGAACTCTGTCCCAAGACACGGGGAAAGAGTTCCTCTAGACCTCTTACGCTTGACACCGTTACTGTGGTGTCAGGGATAGAACTGAACTAATAATAATAACTTATCGCACAAGAGTGCATATAACGCCGCTCTGGCGGACGGCACTAACCACCCTAACCAGGGCCAGAAAAGCGCACGGCGCCGTACTGGCGGTCGCTGCTGAGAGACACTGAATTGTGTGCTGGATGTGCAGAGTAGCACTGTCTGGCGTTAGGTAGCTTCCACCATTCGTGAGCAGGCCACAACACTAGGGATGGGAATGATTCAGAGATTTCATCCATCAACAGGCATTCATCTACACACACAAGTAAATAAGTTTACACTTACTCATGGCCAAGCGGCCATGCAAACCTTTTATAGTAGTAGCGCTCCGGGACCTTCCTGGTGGTCCCATAGGAGCCGCAAAAGGACCTGAGCATGTGACCCCCGACCTCCAATGGGATGTCCCAGGGCCGCCATCAGGGCATTACTGCCCTGACTGGCGTATGGGGCCCGGTGGGCAGAGGAGGCCCACATCGGGCCCCGTCTCATCTGCTCACCGGGCCCCTACCTTACCGCCGCTGCGGCAGTAACGCTATTGATGTGCGGGTGCACGTCAATAGTTAAAGGGGTTGTCCACTACTTTCAATTAACCACCCAATGTATCCCCCAGGGGCCCCTAATGAATTTTGCAAATACCTTCTGTTGCCGTTTTCACCTGTGAGCGGCGCTATGCCGGCGGCTGAGTCTGGGTCGCGTTAGCCCCAGGCTGCAGCCGCCGCTAATTTCCGCCGGCGTCACGTCAATTTCCAGAATCTGGAAATTGACATGACGTCAGTGCAGCGCCCCAGAGACCTGGTCGTTGCAGTATGACGCTCTGCCGCTAAGGGGAGTGATGGTACGTCTGATGGCACTAAAGGAGTTCTCTGACCAGGTATCACCAGCACACATTACACTTCACACTCCGGCCACTAGGGGGAGAAAAAGGCTTTATTTATTGGGCCACTCCTCACACTGGTAAAACTAGGGGTTGGATAGAAAGTTAGTCAGAAGCTGACTGGGTTGGATTCAGGCAACATCCTGTGGCAGGGGGTGTTGCAGGGAGAAGATTCAGGGGGGTCCCTGTCAGGCGTGGGAACCTAGCAGGTACCTAGCGACCAGAATAGAACATTACGGAACCGTGCCTGCACACACCGCGGCGGTATCCTAGGAAAGAGACATGAAGCGAAGGATATTGTGGACAGTGAGAAACGAGATCAAGCACAAAGGAGAGCCAGTAGGAGTCGTGCCCGGAGAATGGCAACATCCTACTGAGGCGCGTAGCCGTTGGCCGGAACACCGAGGAAGTAACTGACTCTATGCCTTACTTCAAACTCCACAGGACAGTTAATTATAGGTTGGCTGTCTACCTTACATCACCTAAGCAGACATAGGGGGCAACGCGTGGAGAGGGGCATCTCTAGGGTCCCGGAAGAGCTCCGAGCCTACCCGTGAAACGGGTGCGTCCTAGCCATAACATACCTGGGGGACGGAGAACTAGAAAGATCTGGAACAAATTAGAAAGAACGAACGAGAACAGAAGTTGTGAGGACTATTCCGAATGCTCAGCAGGGTAGCACTACAACACACAGGCGCTAGTGGTAGGCAACGATTTCCACCTGCAAAGGGAACTCTGGATGTGCCATCGGACCGGCCGGTCTCAGACAGCCCTGTTAACCATGCTCTGGATTGAGGATCCTGAAGTCTTCAGTAAAGAGGTAAAGAGACTGCAATCCTGTGTCCTCGTTATTGTCTGCACCTCACACCATCACCATCCACCTTACTGGGGAGCCCTGGGGACATACTTCACCTGTGGGAAGGTATACCATCTAGCTGCCAGTCCATCACCCCAGCAGACCCCAAGCAGCGTCGGTCTCCCTGACCGAACACCACAGGTGGCATCACAAAACCTTGACAAACTACCATCACCCTCTTTATTGGACGCCCTTAGACAGAAAGGACCGGTACCAGGTAACCTGTGGCCCTGTGTCTGGGGGCGCTCCAACTTGGCGTCACTAACAGGATTGTACTTAAGCCTGAAGAATCAGGTCATGTGTGCCTTGGAACTGTGATTGAAACGTGTCTGAACTGTGATTTATTGCAAAGACTGTGCATTGCTATTTGCCGCCAAGATTCCCGCCAAAACCGCCGCCATTGCCGCGCCAGGAGGAGCGCAGGAGAAGAAGGATGCGTGAAATGGGCGGAGACTGCTGAAGAGGTGCCAAAAGTGACGACCGCCCTCTCCGACTGCAGCTACAGGATGATGAGCTCAGGAATGCAGGGGCTTACACCCCAGGAGATGGAGGAGCCTCGTGTGTGTGCCACCGTAGATCAAGGAGTGGAGATGCCGACCAGCGGGTGCCTGCCCGATGACGAAGTGACCCAGGATCACTGCAACCCAGAGGGGCCGAACCAGGGCTTGTCACTAAAGGAGGATCTGGACTTCTTGGAGCTGCCGGAGGAGGCATTGAACCACCCGACTCCAGACGTGGGGTCGGCAACGGCGAAGAAATGGAAGTCAGAGCTGTGCCGGAAGGTCACACAGGAAGAGCCGTGGTCAGAGCTGCAGCAGACTCCAGCGTCCTAGTCAGCAGAGCCGATCGACATCGGTGGAACCACATCAGACGCAGGTACCAAAAGTGACCCTGCCCCACCGACCGATCCAGCTCCCGTGACCGCTCCCCATCCCAGCTGTGACCAGCCTTCCGTAACCGAGATCGGGGTGACAACCCTTTATGCCATGAAGGGGATACTGCCCTTTATGCCATGAAGGGGATACTGCCCCCGCTGCCGATATCTATGGGCAAACCATTAGACGTGAGTCCCGAGGGGGTGATCTTTGATTGGGATGCGCTGAGGATCCAGCCAGACGGGTCCAGACAGGAGGGCTCTTACGTAGTTGGGCTCACCTGGGAGCAGTACAGACAATGCTTAGTTGCACAATGGGAAGACCGAGAACAATCGAAACAGACTGCTCAAAAAGTACCAAAATCTAAGACCAAACGCGGCAAAAAGGACCCGGTGAGACGAGGGACAGTGTTAGCCTTTCACCCGAAGAGGGGTTGGGGCTTCATACTGGAGCCGGGACTGCCGACCGAAATCTTTGTTGCCAACTATAAAGTGGAAACTCAGTCCCGTGGTGGGGCTCCTAATCAAAGTTTGTGCAGGGGGGACCATGTGACTTACACCCGCCACCGGAGTGAGCAGGGGTGGTATGCCAAGAATGTCCAAAGATATGAGCCTACTGTGGCGCCCCCTACTGCCGCGACTGAGATTAACGACAGACGTTCCCTGGTATTTGGCCTAGCGGATGTTAGCATTACTACCACCGTGCGTATCGGTACTCTTGCAGGATCTGCTATAAAAATTGACATCCATATCAAACCTGTTAATGACTTGACCACACCGGAGAGACAAACCCACAACGGTGATACGGCATCGGACGAGAGTTCGGATACAGACCTTCCCCGGTCAGGAAGTGTGCGTTTCCGACTGGTGCCATGCAACCCACCGTCGCGAGGATAAATCTCGGAAATCTGAAACTGTAAATAGTTAACTAACTGTCTCTTACTCTTTTTCTACCCAAAGCCGCCCAGGGTTAACTCTTAAAGGGGTCCCTTTGTTGACCTGGGATCCCTCTTGCTTTATGTTTTCTTTTGCACAATGTTATCAGTGTTTCAAAAGACTGCCGAATCGTGGACGTGGACGGTGCATGGTTCACAAACTGCTTTGTAAATAGTTTGCACCTTCTTAAAGGTGCCCGCTACTGGTTTTACAAAAGAAGGAAGACTTTGCGAAGAGACTGTTTTGAATACAGCACGGAAGGTCTTGCTTTCTCACGGACTTGCAGATAGAGAGAATCTGCACTACCTCAAAGAGACTTGGTTTCCTCTTAAAGGGAATGTTCACATGTTGCACTTAAGTATAATGTTGCCTTAGGAAAGTTAAAGCATTGTAATAATGTTGAGATTTAGAAACTGCCTAAGAAGACATAGGGGGCAACGCGTGGAGAGGGGCATCTCTAGGGTCCCGGAAGAGCTCCGAGCCTACCCGTCAAACGGGTGCGTCCTAGCCATAACATACCTGGGGGACGGAGAACTATAAAGATCTGGAACGAATTAGAAAGAACGAACGAGAACAGAAGTTGTGAGGACTATTTCGAATGCTCAGCAGGGTAGCACTACAACACACAGGCGCTAGTGGTAGGCAACGATTCCCACCTGCAAAGGGAACTCTGGATGTGCCATCGGACCGTCCGGTCTCAGACAGCCCTGTTAGCAGTGCTCTGGATTGAGGATCCTGAAGTCTTCAGTAAAGAGGTAAAGAGACTGCAACCCTCTGTCCTCATTATTGTCTGCACCTCACACCATCCACCTTACTGGGGAGCCCTGGGGACATACTTCACCTGTGGGAAGGTATACCATCTAGCTGCCAGTCCATCACCCCAGCAGACCCCAAGCAGCGTCAGTCTCCCTGACCGAACACCACAGGTGGCGTGACAAAACCTTGACAAACTACCATCACCCCCATTATTGGACGCCCCTTAGCAGGGTCACGGACTGGGTCCAGCCACCGTGACAACCCCAGAACTGAGACAGAAAGGACCGGTACCGGGTAACCTGTGGCCCTGTGTCTGGGGGCGATCCATCAGCAGCAGGCGTGACCCAGCCTCCACAGACAGCGGTCACTCATCAAGAGTGACTGGGCTGTGGGCAGTGCTGGGGTCAGACTGCTCGGCTGTGCTGGGGGCGGGGCAGGGCTTGCTGGGGCGGGGCCGTGCTGGGGGCGGGGCGGTCTGCTCTGCTGGCTGTGCTGGAATGTGCGGCCGGTGCCGGGATCTACGTGCAGCGGGGGGTCTGCACGGTGGGTCTGCGGCCGGCGCTGGGATCTCCTGGCAGTGGGCGGGGCATGGGGGGTCTGCGGGGCTGTGCGGGGGTGTGTGTGTCTCTGTGTGCAGGCATCGTCCGATGGGACTACAAGTCCTACAGTGCTACAGTGACAGTGAGTGACACATTAGCCAATGATGGGACAGTAGTAGTCCCATCATCCGGCTAATGTGTTGAATGTGAAAAAAAACAAACACATACACATATACAGTACATACATACAGCATACATTACACACATACAGTACATACAACATGCGACATACCACATGCACCATGCCACATACAACATGTGACATGCACCATGCGACATACAACATGCAACATGTGACATGCAACATGTGACATACAACATGCAACATACAACATGTGACATGCAACATGTGACATACAACATGTGACATGTGACATGCAACATACAACATGTGACATGCGACATGTGACATGCGACATACAACATGCGACATTAAACATATGACATACAACATGTGACATGTGACATACAACATGTGACATGCGACATGCAACATGTGACATGTAACATACATGTGACATGCAACATGTGACATGCGACATACAACATGTGGCATGCGACATACAACATGTGGCATGCGACATGCAACATGATGCAACATGTGCTCATACAACATGCAACATACATGTTACATGCAACATGCGACATACAACATGCGACATGCACCGTGCGACATACAACATGCAACATGTGACATGCGACATACAACATGCAACATGTGACATACATGTGACATGCAATATGTGACATACAAAATGCGACATACAACATGCGACATGCACCATGCAACATACATACAACAAATATGCAACATACTACATACATATAACATAGAGTACATACTCACCATCACTTGTCACTTTGATCCCCGAAGCCAGTGTCACCTGTAAAAAATATTAAAATAATAAACAAACACTAAAATCCCTTATCCGCAGATATCCAATAAAAATGAGTGTCCCACGACGATCTACCGTGGAGAGCAGCAGCATCAGCTGATGCGACCGCTCTCCAGGGTCTCCAGGAATACAATGATGGAAGGTATCCTTCCACAATGTATTCCCCACAATGTATTCCTACGCCCCTGTGAGAAAATAGTCCCTAGTCTCACTTGTGGCACTGCTGTGTGAGAAAGTTCTCACGCAGCAATGGCTGTTATGAACAGGAGATTCAGAACCACAATGGACCTTGAAGTTCAGAGCACACAAAGTGACCTGACAATTACCAAAAACATAGGACGATCTCTGAGACGTGGGAACTCTGCTGACCGCAATCCCTAATCCTATCCAACCACACTAAAGGTAGCCGTGGAGCGCTCCTGACCAGTCCTATGCGCCTCGAGCACAGCCTGAGAAACTAGCTAGCCCTAAGAAAGAAAAATAAGCCTACCTTGCCTCAGAGAAATACCCCAAAGGAAAAGGCAGCCCCCCACATATAATGACTGTGAGTTGAGATGAAAATACAAACGCAGAGATGAAATAGATTTAGCAAGTGAGGCCCAACTTACTGAACAGACCGAAGATAGGAAAGATTGCTTTGCGGTCAACAAAAAACCCTACAAACAACCACGCAGAGGGGGCAAAAAGACCCTCTGCACCGACTAACGGTACGGAGGTGCTCCCTCTGCGTCCCAGAGCTTCCAGCAAGCAAGAAAAACCAATATAGCAAGCTGGACAGAAAAAATAGCAAACAAAAATAACACAAGCAAAACTTAGCTTATGCAGGAGAGACAGGCCACAGGAACGATCCAGGAGAAAGCAAGACCAATACTAGAACATTGACTGGAGGCCAGGATCAAAGCACTAGGTGGAGTTAAACAGAGCAGCACCTAACGACTTAACCTCATCACCTGAGGAAGGAAACTCAGAAGCCGCAGTACCACTCTCATCCACCAAAGGAAGCTCATAGACAGAACCAGCCGAAGTACCACTCACGACCACAGGAGGGAGCTTGGCCACAGAATTCACAACAAATGGCATAAAGTGAGACCCTGAACTAAGGTAACCTCAGTGATACACAGCAGGAGCCATTGTCTCCTGTAAGTGTGTCACTGGAGGGCCTATAGATCAGTGACATCACCAGATGTCACTGTTCTATAGGGGAGATCGTCGTGGGACGCTCATTATTAATTGGATTACGGTGGACAGGTAGTATACGGTTTATTATTTTACATTTTTTGCAGGCGCTGAAGTATGGTAAGTATGGTTAAATTAAGAATATTAAAATACTTTTTTCTGGCTGTGTCTTTATTTTTTTTAACTCTTTCACTACTCTAGGATTAATAATGGATTGGCGTCTTATTGACGCCTCTCCATTATTAACGCAGCTTAATGTCACCTTACAATAGCAAGGTGACATTAACCCCTTATTACCCCATATCCCCCGCTACTCAGGAGTGGGAAAAGAGGGGCTAAGTGCCGGAATTGGCGCATCTCACAGATGCCTCATTTCTGGGGCGGCTGGGGGCTGGCATTTGTAGCTGGGGGCCAATATCCATGGCCTTTCTCTAGGCTATGAATATCAGCCCGCAGCTGTCTGCATAGCCTTTCTGGCTATAAAATATAGGGGGACCCCACGTCATTTTTTGGGGGGGCCCCCTGTTCTAATAGCCAGTAAAGGCTACGCTGACAGCTGCGGGCTGTTATTCATAGCCTGGGAGGGGGCCATGGATATTACCCCCTTCCCAGGCTACAAATATTGGCCCCCGGCCGTCGGCTTTCCCCCTCTTGTGCAGAAAATTGCGCGGGAGCCCAATTTTTTTTAAATTAAATGTTCAGTAAGAAACATAGGCCTTGGTATTATGTATCTATGGATATATATATAGATATATTCAACGATAAATCTATATATCTATACATGGATAACTATGGATATATCGATCTATAGATATATTTATAGATAGATAGATATATCTATCCATATATCTATCTGGCTACTTTCACACATCAGGTTTTTGCCGTCAGGCACAATCTGGCGAGTTTTGAAAAAACAGATCCTTGGTTTTTTTTCCACCGGATTTTTTTTTTCTCATAGAGTTGTACAGAGTTAGAGTTGTATTAGCGCCGGATTGTGCCTGATGGCCACACGTTTAATCCGTTTTTTTGCCGGATCCGTTAGAACAGCTGTTTCCAGCGGATGAAGAAAATGTACAGAAAAAGGTTTTTTTTCTGTCCGGCGAAAAAACGCCCAGCGACGGATTTGGCGAAAAACGTATGAAACTGAGATGTGAAATGATGAATCCGGCCTCCGAATCCGGTTTTTCATGCATTTTTCGATTGAAATCATGCACATTTTCCGTTCTCTCTCTCTCTAAAAAAAAACGGATCAGTTGCATCAGTTTTTCACTATTTACAACGAATCCGTTTTCGTTTTTTCAAAAATTCACCGGATCTTGCCGGATCTTGCTAGGCTACTTTCACACATCAGTTTGTTTCCGTCAGGCAGGATCGGACTAATTTTTGAAAAAACGGATCCGTTGCAAATAGTGAAAAAGTGATGCAACTGATCCGTTTGTTTTTTTAGAGAGAGAGAGAGTACAGAAAATGTGCATGATTTCAATGGAAAAAATGCGTGAAAAACCGGATTCGGAGGCCGGATTCATCATTTCACATCTCAGTTTCATACGTTTTTCGCTGATCCGTCACTGCGCGCTTTTTCGCCGGACAGAAAAAAAAACTTTTTCTGTACGTTTTCTCTGTCTGCCGGAAAGTTTCTTTTGCCGGATCTGGCAAAAAACGGATGAAACGTGAGGCCATCAGGCGCAATCTGGCGCTAATCCAACTCTATGAGAAAAAAAACGGATCCGTTTTTTTTTGCCGGATCCGTTTTTTTTCTCAAACTCGCCAGATTATGCCTGACGGCAAAAACCTTATGTGTGAAAGTAGCCTAACTATCCATATACCTATCTACATCTATCTATCTCATTCCTTCTATCTATCTATGTATGTATCTATTTATCTATCTGTCTGTCTGTCTATGTGTGTAATGGAGTGTGGGTTGGACAAATGTAAAAAAGGAGGTTGGACAAGACATGACATCACAAATCTTTTTTTTATTTATTAAATAATACATCTTTATGTAGCTTTCAAAAACACATACAAAACCGCATCAAAAAACGTCTGCGTTTTCTGCCAAGAGCTGCGGATTTAGTGCAGAAAAATCCGCAGGCAAATCTGCAACGTGTGCACATACCCTCATAATGGCAGGTCAATTTTAGGCTATGTGCACACGATGTGGATTTAGTGCGGATCCGCAGCGGATTTTTCCGTGCAGAAACGCAGATCCGCACTGTGATTTACAGTACAATGTAAATAAATAGGGAAAAAAAAGCTGTGCGGAAAAATCCGCGCGGAAACGCTGCGCATTTAAAAGAAGTGCATGTCACTTATTTTGTGCGGATCTGCAGCGTTTCTGCACCCTTCCATTATAGAAATCCGTAGTGGGAAAAACCACAGAAAATCCACACAAAATTCACATAAAAACTGCACAAAATCCGCAGCAAATCTGCACCTGCTGTTTCTGCCAGGAGATGTGGATTTTGTGCAGAAAATTCTGCACCCCATTCTGCAACGTGTGCACCTAGCCTTAGGCTGTGTGCACACGTTGCAAATTTGGATGCAGAATTTTCTGCACAAAATCTGCATCTCCTGGCAGAAAAAGCAGCTGCGTTTTTGCACGGTTTTGATTCAGTTTTTGGTGCAGTTTTTGGTGCAGTTTTGATGCCGTTTTTGTTGCGGTTTTTGATGCAGTTTTGATGCAATTTTTGGTGCGGTTTTTGATGCAGTTTTGGTGCAGTTTTGATGCAGTTTTGATGCCGTTTTTGGTGCAGTTTTGATTCAGTTTTTGGTGCGGTTTTCAATGTAGTTTTTGATGCAGTTTTGGTGCAGTTTTGATGCAGTTTTTGTGAAGTTTTTGTGCGGTTTTTGATTACGTTTTTGATGCAGTTTTGGTGCAGTTTTGATGCCGTTTTTGGTGCAGTTTTGATTCAGTTTTTGGTGCGGTTTTCAATGTAGTTTTTGATGCAGTGTTTGTTGCAGTTTTGATGCAGGTTTTGATGCGGTTTTGATGCAGTTTTTGGTGCGTTTTTTTGCGCGGTTTCGATGCATTTTTTATTCGTTTTTTTGTTGTGGTTTTGATACAGTTTTGGTGCGTTTTGATGCAGTTTTTGATGCCATATTGATGCAGTTTTTGGTGCAGTTTTTGCACGGTTTTGATGCATTTTATTCGTTTTGGTGCGGTTTTGATGCCATTTTGGTGCGTTTTTGATGCGGTTTTTGATGCAGTTTTGATGCGGTTTTTGATGCAGTTTTGATGCGTTTTTGATGCAGTTTTTGCGCGGTTTTGATGCATTTTTTATTTGTTTTTTTTTAACAATAAAAAAAAAAGATTTGTGATGTCATTATTGTCCAACCTCCTCTTTTACATTTGTCCAACCCACACTCCATTACACACACAGATAGACAGATAGATGATAGATGAGATGGATGGGCAGATCTATATATAGATTGATCTATAGATGCATACATCTATCTATTCATATATCTTTCTATAGATATATCTGGATAGATATATATATATGGATAGATATATCTATTGATAGATGTATGTATAGTGTAGGATGCGTGTCCACTGTCCGGATTACATCTCGATTAGCTGCAGATTGGATGCTGCGTACTTGTAGTCCCATCGGTTGATGCCTGCACACACACCCTAAGACCCCCCGCACAGACCCGCACACACCCTGACAGCCCCGCACACACACGAACAGTCCCGCACACACCCGAACAGTCCTGCACACACCCGAACAGTCCCGCACAGCGCCGCACACATCCGAATAGCCCTGCACACATCCGAATAGCCCCGCACATACCCAAACAGCCCCGCACACACCCGAACAGTCCCGCACAGCGCCGCACACATCCGAACAGCATGCAGACCCCGCCCTGTTATGATGCGGTGGTTTAGGAGCAACATGGAACGAGCTCTGAAGGAAGTGGCAACTGTACTGACCGCAGTCCCTAAGCTCAACACAACACTAGAAGTAGCCGTGGAATGCTCCTAACTCTCCCTAGGCATCTCGTCACAGCCAAAGAGCTAACTACCCCTAAAGATAGAAGCAGGAAAACTATCTTGCCTCAGAGAAAATCCCCAAAGGATAGATTAGCCCCCCACAAATAATGACTGTGAGTGGAGAGGGAAAAGACATACACAGAATGAAACCAGGATGAGCACAGGAAGCCAGTCTAGCTTGATAGATAGGACAGGATGGAATACTGTGCGGTCAGTATAAAACACTACAAAAATCCATGCAGAGTTTACAAAAAATCTCCACACCTGACTAAAGGTGTGGAGGGTAAATCTGCTTCCCAGAGCTTCCAGCAAGACAGAATTAATTCATACTGATAAGCTGGACAAACATAGAAAGCACTGGACGGACAAGTCCACAATCTGTGAACAGAACAGAGCAAGCAAGAACTTAGCTTTGCTGAACTGGTCAGGAAAACAGGGAAATCCAAAGAGATGTGAATCCAACCAGAAACCATTTACAAGTGGCACTGGCTGAAGGAACAGCCAGGCCTAAATAGCCGAGCAGAAGAGACGATAAGTGAAGGCAGCTGATGACAGCTAACTCCAAGGAGCAGCCATACCACTTGAAACCACAAGAGGGAGCCCAAGAGCAGAACTCACAAAAGTGCCACTTACAACCACCGGAGGGAGCCCAAGAGCGGAATTCACAACACCGCCCGCACACACCTGAACAGTCCCGCACACACCCGAACAGTCCCGCACACACCTGAACAGCCCCGCACACACCCGAACAGTCCCACACAGCGCCGCACACATCTGAACAGCCCCGCACACACCCAAACAGCCCCGCACACACCCAAACAGTCTCGCACAGTGCCGCACACATCCAAACAGCCCGCAGACCCCACCCGCACAGACCCGAACAGTCCCGCACACACCCGAACAGTCCCGCACACACCCAAACAGTCCCGCACACACCCGCACACATCCGAACAGCCCGCAGACCCTGCACACACACGCGCGCACACAGTCACCGCCCACACAATTCCCTCCTCCCGAACTGCAGCGCTTCTCGGACCCACATCAGCAGCAAAACTGCAGATCTTTTTTGCATCTGCGGTTTTCCTGTTGATGTGCCCAATTCAATGCAAGTCTATGGGTGCAGAAACGCTGCAGTTCCACACAAAAGAAGTGACATGCTGTGGGGAAAAAAAGCTGCATTTTGGTGCAGCTTTTTCCGCGGCATGTGCACAACAAGTCTGCGGCTCCCATAGACTTACATTGGTTGTGCACTACACTGCGGATTTGATGCAATTCCGTGCGGAAAAAACGCTGCGGATCTGCAATCAAATCTGCAACATCTGCACACAGCCTTAGCATTTAGTGAACCTAGCAAAAAAGCCAAGCAAAAAACAAGTGTGGGGTTACACGACATGGTAAAACCAATGATGTCATTCAAAAGTACAACTTGTCCTGCAAAAGACAAGCCCTCACATATTGACGGAAAAATTATGGCTCTGGAAAGAAGGGGAGCGATAAACGAAAACAAAAAAAAGCTCCAGGGGTGAAGGGGTTTAGAAACATGGATATGGACATATCTATGGAAATATAGATATATAGATCTATCTCTGTATCTATCTATCTATCTATCTGTCTATCTATCTGTTTGTAATGGAGTGTGGTTGGACAAATGTAAAAGAGGAGGTTGGACAAGAAATGACATCACAAATCTTTTTGAAGATAGAGGAGGTAGGGGTTTGGGTGTGTTTTGGAGTGGGTGTGCTAGGATCGGGCTTAGAAGCCAGTGCAATGCATCATGGAACTTGTAGTATTAGAGCACAATAAGTCAGGAGAAAGGAAGTTGTCGATTTACCCCATGAGAGCTGGATCCAGCACTGAAGATGTGCTGCTACCAGGGGCGTTGCTACCATGTGGCAAGTTGAGTTCTTTGCCTCAAGTACTGCCTTCAATGGAGAGAGGAGGAGGCAGATTCTGCTGCTGTAGTAACTGAATTTGCATCCTGAATCCTTCCTTCCAGCCCTCCCCGCCTCAGGTGACCGGTCACGTGATCGTGACATCATCACAGGTCCTGAAGCAGAAGTTGCTCCTCTCCTGCATCTGTTTGGGCTGCTCATAGAAGGCTGTACTGTGCACACAGGACCTGTGATGAGGTCACAGGAGGGGAGGAGTCAGCAGTCACATGATCAGGTGCCTCCGTGTATGCAGGACTCTGCTGTGCTGGTTGTCTTGGTGCTGGATGAGGTGAAGTTTGGGGTCAGGAGGGGTTTACAGCATGGATATAGCGGAGCCGTGTGTGTCCAAGCTGTACAGAGCGGAGCCGCGTGTCTACGAGGTGTACGGAGTGGAGCAGTGTGTGTACGGAGTGGAGCCGTGTGTGTACGAGGTGTACGGAGCGGAGCTGTGTGTGTACAAGGTGTACGGAGCAGAGCTGTGTGTGTACGAGATGTACGGAGTGGAGCCGCGGGTGTATGAGGTGTACAGAGCGGAGCCGCGTGTGTATGGAGCGGAGCTGCGTGTGTACGAGATGTACGGAGCGGAGCCGTGTGTGTATGAGGTGTACAGAGCGGAGCCGTGTGTGTACAAGGTGTACGGAGCAGAGCCGTATGTGCACTGAGTGGAGCCGTGTGTGTGCACGAGGTGTACAGAGCGGAGCTGTGTGTGTACGAGGCATACAAAGCGGAAACGTGTGTGTATGAGGTGTATGGAGCTGTGCGTGTACGAAGTTGGTGAATGGTGAGGAGAAAATTTCATACCTCACAACCGTCCTGGATCCAGATCCATTACCGTGTCCTCCGACAGCACGGATCAACTTGGAATCGGGGATGCCGGCCATGTGAGCGGCTCATGATATGTCCTGTATCAGGAGGCTCAGGTGAGCATTACAATGGGAGCTGGGCTGCTGTAGTATCTTTATAGAATCTTTCTTTCTTTCTCTCTCTCTGTTTCTTTCTCTCTCTGTTTCTTTCTCTCTCTCTGTTCTTTCTTTCCCTCTCTGTTCTTTCTTTCTCTCTCTGTTCTTTTTTTCTCTCTCTGTTCTCTTTCTCTCTCTCCTTTCTTTTTTCACTCTCTGTTATTTCTATCTCTCTGTTGTTTCTTTTTTTCTCCTCTTTCTTTCTCACTCTGTTCTTTCTTTCTCTCTCTGTTGTTTTTTTCTCTGTTCTTTCTTTCTCTCTCTGTTCTTTCTTTCTCTGTTCTCTCTCCTTTTTTTCGCTCTCTGTTCTTTCTATCTCTGTTTTCTTTCTTTCTTTCTTTCTTTCTTTATTTCTTTCTTTCTTTCTTTCTTTCTTTCTTTCTTTCTTTCTTTCTTTCTCTCTCTGTTCTTTCTTTCCCCTTTCTCTCTCTCTCTGTTCTTTTTCTTTCCCCTCTTTCTTTCTTTCTTTCTTTCTTTCTTTCTTTCTTTCTTTCTTTCTTTCTTTCTTTCTTTCTCTCTGTTCTTCCTTTCTCTCTCTCTGTTCTTTCTTTCTCTCTCTCTGTTCTTTCTTTCTTTCTTTCTTTCTTTCTTTCTTTCTTTCTTTCCCCTCTTTTTTTCTTTCTTTCTTTCTCTTTCTTTCTTTCTTTCTTTCTTTCTTTCTTTCTTTCTTTCTTTCTTTCTTTCTTTCTTTCTTTCTTTCTCTGTTCTTTCTTTCTTTCCCCTCTTTCTTTCTCTCTCTGTTCTTTCTTTCTTTCCCCTCTTTCGTTCTCTCTGTTCTTCCTTTCTCTCCCTATTCTTTCTTTATTTCCCCTCTTCTTTCTCTCTCTGTTATTACTTTCTCTCTCCTTTCTTTCTTTCGCTCTGTTCTTCCTTTCCCTATAACAACTATAGTCATTTTGCTATCAGGTCAGATTAATATTGAGGATCTAAGATGCCAGTGGTACCTTTTTAACACCCCTCCCCCCCTTTTTCTGTTCATTGGTTATAGGGCACTTCCTTCACTGTGGTACCCCTTTGTTTTTGTTTGACTAATTTGGCTTTTTACAATTTTACGTAATAAAGGATAAGTTTTAATATGCACCTTTTTTGAGGGTACTGTTTTAAATGGAGAAGGCAGTCCTGTTAATGTGCAGAGCAACACTGTCACATTTTTTCTTAATCGGTCTGTGCTGGATTAAAAGCGAAGATGAAGGACTTCACTTAGAGATGTCACTGGTGAGTTAGTGTATTACATATACACGTACACTATACACTGCATACTATATACAGCGGTCCGGTGTATAATGTCATCAGTGATCACTGTATTACCTATACATTATATACAGAGCTCCTGTGTATAATGTCACCAGTGATCACAGTATTACCTGTACACTGACACTGTATACAGAACTCCTGTGTATAATGTCACTGGTGATCACTGTATTACCTGTACACTGACACTATATACAGAGCTCCTGTGTATAATGTCACCGGTGATCACTGTATTACCTGCACACTGACATTGTATACAGAGCTCCTGTGTATAATGTCACTGGTGATCACTAGATTACCGGTACACTGACACTATATACAGAGCTCCTGTGTACATCACTGGTGATCACTGTATTACCTGTACACTATACACTATATACAGAGCTCCTGTGTATAATGTCACCGGTGATCACTATATTACTTGTACACTGACACTATAGACAGAGCTCCTGTGTATAATGTCACCGGTGATCACTGTATTACCTGTACACAGACACTGCATACTAAGTACAGATCTCCTGTGTATAATGGCACTTAAGGTGATATTAGTATTGTGTTTTTTTTGTTAATGATCACTATTGTAGTATTCAGTCACTATGTGGTGGTAATATGTTGTCAGGCTATGGTGTGGCGTTATTTGTTCCTTGTATGTGGTGGCAATATGTGGTCTGGTCATGGTGTGGTGGTATTTGTTCCTTGTATGTGGTATTATTCGGTCACTGAGGTGGTAATATCGTGTCTGGACATGATGTGGTGGTATTTGTTCCTTGTATATGGTTTTATAGTTCTCTATGTGGTGTTAATATGTTGTCTGGACATGGTATGGTGGTATTTGTTCCTTTGTATGTGGTATTATAGGTCACTATGTGGTGGTAATATATGGTTTGGTCAGGGTGCGGTGGTATTTGTCCCCTGTATGTGATATTATTGATCATTTTAAAAATTGAAAAATAAAAATATACCTAAATTGTATTGGATATTTTAACAAATGTTTAATACGTTAGAGTAGAGTAGAGCTGGGCCAAAAGAGTCTTTCTTGTCCTGGTGGAGGCTTAAAAAAATCTTTCCTATTTCCTAAATATATTCCTATTTAAAAGTGTATGTATTGTACATGTGCGGCAGGTTATGCTAGTAAAGAGTAAACCAGATTTATTTGTGCTGATTTTACGACGGGGCGTGTTATGATCAGGTGACCTTGGAGCAGCATGAAAACTTTCACTGGAGTAGGTGGTAACTATACTGACCGCAAACCCTGATCTCATCATCGCAACTAGAAGTAGCCGTGGGGTGTGCCTAACAAAACCTAGACACCTCGACACAGCCAGAGGACTAAATACCCCTATAGATGGAAATAGGAATTTCTACCTTGCCTCAGAGCAGAACCCCAAAGGATAGGCAGCCCCCCACAAATATTGACTGTGAGTAGTAGAGGAAAAGACACACATAGGCAGAAAACAGGATTTAGCAAATGAGGCACACACTAGCTAAATAGGAAAGGATAGGACAGAATACTAAGCGGTCAGTATTAAAAATCCTTCCAAAAATATCCACAGCAGAAAATACAAAAACTCCACCATCTAACTAAAGATGTGGAGCGTATATCTGCATCTCCAGAGAATCCAACAAGACAGAGAAAACACTGACACAGTCTAAGATGGACAAGAGAAAAACAAATGAATAGCACAGAATATAAGCACACTGCATGTGTGCCACAGAAACAAAAACCAGACACTTATCTTTGCTGAATTGACAGCTGAGCAGGAGAAGCCAGAAAGTGATCCAACACTTCAGAAGAAACATTGACAACTGGAAAGGACTAATGAATCCTGCACACCTAAATATCCCAGTCAGAACTGCAATCAGTAGATACACCTGGCCAGGACTGTGACTCAGAGACAACTGCATTCCTACCTACAACCACTAGAGGGAACCCAAGAGCAAAATTCACAACAGGGGTGGGGGGCGCCATTTTGCAGTTCGCCTCAGGCAGCAGAGAGGCTAGGTTTACCCCTGGCTCTACAGCATGATAAAAGGTAATATTGCTAAAATAAACACAGTGGATGTTTTCAGTGGCACATAATAGCAAGATTTATGAAAAAAAAAAAGTTATAGTAGTGGACAACGTCTTTAACAGCCGCCAGCCAATTGGAGGCTGGCAGCTGACGTGAGCCGCAGCACGCACTTCGCTGGCGTCTTACGTCATTGTCAGCCGCTGGCGAGTGCGCGCTTCACCTGCGTGGAGGGAGGGAGCTTCGCCGCCCGCCACAGGAGCGCAGCCAGGTAAGAACTCGTGTTTTGGGTTTTTTTTGAGAGCGTCGATCCAGGGGGCCCCGGGGCAGAAATGCTGGACACACTGGGGGTTGAATGCTGGACACACTGGGGGCAGAATGCTGGACACGCTGGGGGCAGAAATGCTGGACACACTGGGGGTTGAATGCTGGAGACACTGGGGGCAGAAATACTGGAGCACTGGGGGCAGAATGCTGGACACACTGGGGCAGAATGCTGGACACGCTGGAGGCTGAATGCTGAACACACTGGGGGAAGAATGCTGAACACACTGGGGGCAGAATGCTGAACACACTGGGGGCAGAATGCTGGACACGCTGGGGGCAGAGATGCTGGGCACGCTGGGGGCAGAAATGCTGGACACACTGGGGGCAGAATGCTGGATACACTGGGGGCAGAATGCTGGGGGCAGACTGCTGGGCACACTGGGGGCAGAATGGTGGACACACTTGGGGCAGAATGGTGGACACACTGGGGGCAGAATGGTGGAGACACTGGGGGCAGAATGGTGGAGACACTGGGGGCAAGACTGGAGACATAGAGGGCAGAATGGAGCTACAGGGCAGGATTGGAGACACGGGGCAGAATGAAAAACATGGGGGCATGATTAGAGACACTGGGGGCAGGATTGGAGACTGATCGTGCAGGATCATGGAGCAGGATGGATACGATGGAGATAGATGGGGCAGGATGGGGAGATCATATGGGGCAGCATGGGTATATCATATGGGGCAGGATGGGGAGATCATATGGGGCAGAATGGATACTCATGAGGGCAGGATGGGAGAACATATGGCTGGAGCCAGGAATGAGACACACGGGGGCTAGGATGGGGAATATTATTACCATAGGGTCCGGTTACTGTGCAGAGTGACACTATGTCGCCTTTTTTTCTTCATGTGGTGTAATGAAGTTGGGAAAAATTAAGTAATGTGTTGTGCAAGAGGAGCAGAGATGAGCCCTGGCTGGAAGAAGTGATGGCGGTCAGTGCTGGATGAAAGATGAAGGACTTCACCTAGAGATGTCACTGGTGAGTCAGGGTGTTACCTATACACTGACATTATACACTGGATACTATATACAGAGCTCCTGTGTATAATGTCACCAGTGATCACCGTATTACCTATACATTATATACAGAGCTCATGTGTATAATATCACCAGTGATCACTGTATTACCTGTACACAGACACTGCATACTAAGTACAGATCTCCTGTGTATAATGGCACTTATGGTGACAGTATTTTGTTTTTTTTTAATTACTGATCAGTATTGTAGTATTCAGTCACTATGTGGTGGTAAAATGTGGTCTGGACATTGTGTTGCGGTATTTGTCCCTTGTATGTGCTATTTGGTCCCTTTGTGGTGGTAATATGTGGTCTGGTCGTGGTGCGGTGGTATTTGTTCCTTGTATGTGGTATTATTCGGTCACTGGTGGTAATATGTGGTCTGGACATGGGGCAGTGGTCTTTGTCCCTTGTATGTGCTATTTGGTCACTATGTTGTAGTAATATGTGGTCTGGACATGGTGCAGCGATATTTGTTCCTTGTATGTGGTATTATTGGTCATTTTTAAAATTGTAAAATAAATAAAAATATACCTAAATTGTATTGCATATTTTAACAAATATTTAATAGGTTACAGCAGAGTAGGGAACGACCAAAAGTGTCTACCGTGTTATGGTGGCGGCTTAAAAAATCTTTTGGCCAAAACAAAAGCTGCCGGCTATATGTGAGATCTGGTGATGGGAACTGTTAATGTGTGATAAGTGAGAAGTGGAGTTTTTCCAAGGGAGAGCGGTGGGACTGTGGACAGTTCGAGGGGTGGAGCGTGGAGGCGGGGCTGGGGTGGAGCATGGGCGGAGTCTCAAGGGGGCCCCGAAAAATTTGCCAGTATGGGGCCCCGAAATTTCTAGTGGCAGCCCTGGGAGGTCGTCCCGGGGGCATGCTCAGTATGGGAAAAGCAGGACTTAGTCCCAGAAAGGCGTGCTTACTGCTGATCAGTGCTGGCTACAAAGGCAGAGCCTGGAAAGGCAGCAGTAACCATTCGCACAGTATCAGCTTGAATCAGATGCTGGGACCGATGTCTCTGCTGAGCAGGTTCCACTGCGGCTGGAGGAGAATCGGAGACCGCAGCGGACGTGGTTTGAGATTCCCCCTGTGCAGCGGTGGGAACTCGACACCTAACAATCTCCCTCCCCATCGGTTTTGCATCACCAAACCCCAATACCTTTCCGTGCAAAACAGGCCCTGGGCAGATGTCAGAAATCTCTTAGAATTGGGGGTGGTCGAGCCGGTACCTATTGTAGAAATAGATCAGGGCCACTACTCCTCCCTATTCTCCATAAAAAAAGCCTTCGGGCAAATATCGCACCATCATAAATCTAAAACCCCTGAATCAGAGGGTAAGCTAAAATAGCTTCAAAATGGAGACAATAAAATCTGCCATCCAACTGATAGAGACAACACCATGTGCACTTTAGATCTAAGAGATGCGTATTATCATGTGCCGATTCACCCAGACCACCGTCAATATCTGAGGTCCGCTCTATAGCATCACGATTCAGACCATCATTTCCAGTTCACATGCCTCCCATTTGGCCTATCCTCAGCCCCGCACAGCTTTACAAAAAACAATGACGGAGGTGGCAGCTTTTCTGAGGAAACAAGGGATTATCGTGGTCTCCTACCTGGACGACATCCTGCTGGTAGCAGACTCAGCTATACACCTCACACAGCAGTTCTGGAGGACCTAGGGTGGCAAATAAACTGGGAAAAATCTGATTAACATCCAGGGACCCAGAAGGTGTTTTTAGGGGTCCTCCTCGATTCCCATCATAGGATGTCCTAACTGCCCCACGTGAAGCAGGACGAGATCAGAAGCATGATCTGTAAGTTACAGAGGAAGAAGATGACCTCAGATACGCCATGAGGATCCTAAGACTGATGACATCCTGCATCCCAAGTGTACATTGGAGTCAGGCCCACTCAAGACACTGATATAGAAGGGTTAATGTTTTGCCTTTAATTTGCCTTTAATTGCTAGAATGTGTTTAGTCGTGCAAGCAGTCTGGTAGTCTCTTCTTCAAGGATACTATACTTCTTATCATATATGTTTTCAATAGTCAGCAACAACATGTTCTGGGTACATGGGAAATAAAGTATGACCCTGGGTAACGGTGGGGGCTACATGAGTTACATTTACATTTGTTGAAAATGGTATAAAATATTGCCTTGTGTTTGAGTATATCAGATAAAGTGACTTGCTCACAATCTGTGTGTGGTTTCCTTTTTCTCCAAGCGCGCTTGTCAGTGAAGGGCCTAACCTCCTGATTTGGCCTCACTGGTGATCTGGCATATCTGACATTGGGTCAGAATGCAATGCGCTACAACAATGCCTTCAGAGTGCAGTCATTACGTCCTGGAACAGGCATCACTCGGGCCTAGACAAAGAGATGGCGGTCCCCACCGGTCTAAAACGTTCCCTGTCATGGTGGACATCCAGAGACAATCTCGGAAGAGGAGTGTCTTGGATCCTTTCCCCCTGCATTCAGATATCCACCAATGCAAGTTTGAACGGATGGGGTGCAAAAGTAGAGGGTCGTTTTCTATGGGGCACATGGGGCCCGGAAGACCGGAGAAGATCCTCCAGTTATAGAGAGCTAAAAGGTGTATGGGAGGCTCTGCAATGCTGTCAGGACACAATCCAAGATTGACATGTAAAAGTTCTGTCGGACAATATCACAGCAGTTTCCTTCTTGTGATGCCAGGGAGGTCCAAGAGGCCAACTCCTGCAGACCTTAGCCGAAAATATTTTTCAGTGGGCGGAAAGAAACGTCCGGTCCATCTCCACCGTGCACTTGAAAGGTTCCGAGAACCTAACGGCAGATTATCTCAGCAGGGAGAAACTTTGGTCCTCAGAGAGGGAACTGAACCCAGAGATATTTCACCAGCTGACCCGGAGATGGGAAACACTGCGTATAGACCTGTTTGCAACCCGGAAGAATGCAAAGGTGGCAAGATTCTTCTCTATAAATTCAGCCGACAGCCCAGAAGGCATAGATGCCCTATCTAAGAGTTGTGAAGAAGGTCTTCTGTACGCATTTCCTCCTTTTTCCCTCATACCGAGAATACTGAGGAAAAACAAAGAGGATCAGACCACAGTGATATTGGTAGCTCCCTTCTGGCTGAAGAGGAATTGGTTTCAAATGTTGCACCGCATGACTCTGGAAGATCCTGTTCCACTTCCAGACAGACCCGATCTGCTGTCTCAAGGTCCCCTCTGGGACCAACACTCTTGTCTTCTGCGCCTGATGGCCTGGATCATGAGCAGAAGATCCTAAATTCAAGGGATTATCAGACAGGGTGACAGCAGGCGAGTAGGAAACCAATAACATCAGCGATCTATTCCAAAGATATGGAAAAGGTTCTGTTCCTATGTGGGCCAATCTACTTCGAGCACAGCCCGCCCAGACATTCCCAGAATATTGGACTTCCTACAGGAGGGATTTGAGATGGGCCTAAAGCCTAGCACACTGAAGGTGCAGATCTCTGCCCTTAGTGCCTTCATGTACTTTCCTTTAGCCGACCACCCTTGGGTAGCAAGGTTCTCTCGAGCCATTACCAGATTAAGACCCACAGTCAGAGAAACTGTGCCTCCTTGGGACATAAACCTTGTGTTAAATACACTGTGCAGATCTCCCTATGAGCCCCAAGAAGAATTCAGCATCAACTTCCTCTCTATGAAGACGGCATTCCTGGTAGCAGTTACCTCGGTGAAATGTTTGGGTGAATTACAGGCATTGTCAGTCAGTCAAGGATCCCTACTTACAGATCCTAGAGGATTGATTACTATTAGAGGTCATAGCTTCTTGGAGGCAGGATTCGAATCTCTTCTTGCAATATGCTGGGAAAAATAAGGGTAAAAAAGCTTCTAAATTAACCTTGTCTAGGTGGATCATGTCTACTATAGCACTAGCATATGAGTGAGAGAAAAAAGATCCCCCGCTTAAAATTAAAGCCCACTCTACAAGAGCAATTTCTGTTTCCTGGACCGAAAGAGCAGGGGCTTCCATAGAAAAGATTTGCAGGGCAGCAACTTGGTCTAATATAACAAGCCTTCTGTAGACATTATAAGTTAGATGTGATGTCAGGTCAGCAATTGTCCTACGGACGAAAGGTCCTACAGGCAGTGGTCCCATCCTAGAATGCCATTTATTTGGTATTTCTCCTGTCGTGCTGTCATGAGGAATGTCCTGGGAAAATACAAATTAAACCTACCGGTAATTATATTTCCATGAATCCATCATGACAGCACCATCACATTCCCTCCCCTGAACTTTGAAACTAATGTGAGTTAACATTTGTGTGTAGCAGTTAAATAAAATAGAGTTGCATTCATCCTGGTGTAGTGATTGGTATAAGACACTGGGGTTGAGGCGGAAGAGGGGGCTTTTAACCTCTTGTGTGTTTCCTCTCCCTAGAGGATATATGGGACTACCTCCTGTCGTGCTGACATGATGGACTCCTGGAAATATAATTACCGGTAGGTCTAATTTGTATTTTTAATACACGGACACACAGACAGCGCACTGATGCCACACAGATGGTACACATGGGTAGCACACGAATGCCACACGGATGTGCAAACGGACACACGGACACTGATATCTCCAGTACCGTTTTTTCCGGGACCGGAAATATTAGGACGTATGAATCCGGTCTCATGCTGTATATCTGCCCCCAATCTGGCCTGCAAGACAAGAAAAACACCTTTTATTATAATCACCTTTGGGGCGGTCCAGTCTGATGGGCGTTGATTGTACTGATCTGGCGTCTCCTCTCTTCTAGCAATGCCGTCCTTCTCTTCGTTGTGTGGATGACGCATCCTAAGTCATCTACACAGTGTCCATCATCGCGCTTCTGCGCAGGCAGAGTAAAGTACTGGAGTGTGCATGTGCCAGTGCTCTTTGGCCTTTTCTTGCGCACTGCAGTACTTTGCTTGGTTCTCAACAGGTTACAAAAGTACGCCTGTGCAGGAGCGCGATGCTGGACACTGGGGATGACCTAAGATGCATCATCCATACGAAGCGAGAAGGAGGACAGCAATTACAAGAAGAGAATGCGGTATGTGAGGGCTTACAGGGGATGGCCTTACCTCATATAGGAAAAACTTGGAGACAGGTTCCCTTTAATTAGATCTTGACACTAGTAATGTCAATGTTCCAATGAGAACCCCTCTTTAACTTAACCCCCTCAGTCAAATACCCAATCACCTCCCCCAAACCCGGGCCCCAAAATTAAGACAATGACACCATACATTGGATAATATTGGCCATAGCAACCTTTATTTATACACCATACAAATATTAAACAATTATATAAATAACACTGGAAGGGTCCTTGAAGAACCCAAAATCTGGTGATTAACCAAACAAAAACTGCAGACAAAATAACAGACCATAAATTACTCCCAGCCGTTACCCCACTGGCTCGGGAGTTCCCCGAGGGATTCCATTGTTCCACTTAAAGGTTGGGGATCCGACAAAGCACTGCCAAAAATTCCCCCAAAATCACCAGACCAAAACCATAATATATTACCAATTGAGGAATCCATATACCCATGGATCCCCCAGATCAATTTAGCACCAACTTCAAGGACCCCCCAACTGCCACAGCAAAGGCATTTGACCACCTCAAATGCCTGAGACCCTCCCACAATGAAATGCTCTTGCCCTTTCGATACTGTCCTGTAAACCAAGTGCCCACAGATCGAAACCTACAGCATTCAAATGTACCCCACCCGACATCCATAATTCCTCATACCGTTTTTCCAACTCAAAGTGACAAACCACAACACCCCCATTCCCACACACAAAACTGGACACAGCCCTGTTAATTTTCATTATCACCTTAATAATCTTTTCCACTGATCTCACGTTATGCCAGCATTTCTGCGGAGCAATTTCCGACCATGCAACAGTCAGCCCTCTAAAAGACACCCATAACTGAAGTAAATCATGCTTAATGTCCTTCACTAATTCTCAAAAAGGGCGAACCTCCAGGTCATTATGTGGCACACCAGGAGCCCAGATGCCACAATGGCACTTCCTGCCTCACAGGGGGGGGGGGGGGGGGGGGTGAAGTCATGCCTGGAAGTAAGGAGGGATCCCCTTGGCAGGTAACACAAACATACACCTTCCTGACTCCACACCAGAAGGGGCAGCTGTAAACACGATTTCAGGGGAACATCCCTATGAGTTCTGGTCTGGAGACGGGTTAGTGAGTTTAGTGTGAGACAGTGTGGGGAGAGAAAGCATGTGAGGAGAGAGACTGGGAGTGGAGCTGTGACTGAGCTCTCCCCAGGATTAAACGCAAAAGAAACCGGACACCGGAGTCCGTGGTTGCATGGGTACTAACGGCCCAGCAACTGGAACCGGAGCGCAGGAGATTGCAGGTCTCCTGGCCCATCTGACACCTGGAGGCACCACAGCAGGTCAGGAGCCTGGGGCTGCCAGTGAGAAGACAGTGCCCAAGAAAGGCTCATTGTTACGGAACTGCAACACAGAACTAGGATAGAAGGGGGAAATCTAACCCTGCACTGAGACTAGGCTGATACCCTACGATGGAGTGGGCGACCCATTCCTTGCGAATAGACCCACCAATGATCCTAGGTTAATCTCAGCGAAGACCTATAGATAGGGGGAAGGAGGTCCCTGAAAGATCTAAGGACTGGGTATAAAAACAGGTCACCTCCTAATAGAAAACACAGAGACGGCTGCAGAAACCAACTGAAAACAGAAACTAAAGATAGCAGAACCAGAGATCCCAGAACTGCACAATAACAAACACAGAAAGCTATCAAAGCACCTAGCCAGAACTCAAGCAGATTAATACTGTTGTCCAGCAAGGAATGGGAGGCAGGTGCCTGGTAATAAAGGGTGATACAATCACCTAACCTAAGGCACCCCAGCACCAGGGGAAAAAGACCAGCAGCCAGAAAACCACAACAACATGGCAGATGGTTAAAAACAAATCAGATTTTAACACTCATGCTGTCAACCATATGGGTTAGGAGGAACAGACACTGAGAGGAACTTGTGTAAAGCTTCAGGCTGCAAGGGACAGAGAATACAGTGCAAAAGGAAGGCCTCCGAACCCACCTGGCTAGGTGGATCCAAAGTAACTCCCAGGCTGCCTGGACCCCATCAACACCTGTAATCTGTGCCTGACTGCACCTGCAATTTACCAGTAAAATGTAAAGGAAACTGCAACCCCTATGTCCTCCAATTATTTCCTGTACTCTCAGTCCTGCAACCCACCAGCTATCATTCCTTACCAACTGCATCAGTAGCCCTGGGGCCCCGCTCCACCTGTGGGGAGCAGAACCATCTTCTTCAGCGGTCCCTTTAAGCAGCGTCGGCCATCCTGGCAGAACACCACAGGTGGCATCACAAATTATCCCCAATAGACTTTATTTTCCACTTCCCTTCATCATTTTTGTTGGACACCCAGGGCCACGGACCAGGTCATCGCTTCCATGATCACCCCTTTAAGTACCGCCAGACCCAGCCCAAGTACCCCACGGCCCTAAAAATTGAAGAAAACAACCGCACTCAGATTTCAATTTGCGCCATGAACGTGAAAAGAAATTTTTATTTTTTTAATAGGGAACACCACAGTGATTTAATCAAGTGTTGAGGTAACGTTTCGACCCCTTGTTGGGCCTTTATCAAACCTCACTGTAAAAACATAGAAAATCAGTATATTAGAAATCATATACAGAGAACAAGAATCATAAAAAAATCATAAAAAATTATAAACAATACAGACAAAAATAGAGTGGAATAAAACAGTGATGTTGGAAAACACAAAAAAGGGCATCCAGAGTAGGGGGCATGTACAAGTTTAGGGAGTACCCATATTGACAAACAAAAGTATACAAGAAGGCAATATATACAATATATACAGATGATGCCCAACGACAAAAAGGGCATCCAGAGTAAGGGGCATGTAAACGTTTAGGGAGTACCCATATTAACAAACAAAAGTATACAAGAAGGCAATATATATAGTATATACAGTACAGGTGATGCCCAATGAGAATAAGTACTAAATGGAATGATAAAGCGCTGCAGGTGGGCAAGAGCAGAGAAGGAAGGCAACGCTGTTGAACAATACATGAAACATAGTAATACTACTACAGTACATACATGCGGAGTGTAAAACATAACTGACCTTACGAGAAGAGTGCAATGGGAGAAGAGAAAAACAATGTCCAAGACGGACACAGCGGCTCCTGGGAGAAAAAGAAAGTGATATGAAGAGACAATAGATGAGAGAAAATGCTGAGTGTCATGAGATGGTATGGAATATCAAATAAGTAGTAGTTTCTCTGCCTTTTAGCACCATAGCTGAGGGAATTCTGCACTCCTAACCATGGTGCTGAGAAACACATGGTGGCTGTAACCCCCCTTCTCTCTCTGGCTCTCTTTGTTTCAAGGTGTGAATGGAGCTTTCTTCCAATGCTCTACCCCTCCCCCAAGCCAGGAAGGTCTATAGTTGTAACTGGTCTGATAAGACATGCGGCTCTTTGTTCTGTTATAGCAAGATGTTGTGCCAACAATTTAGGATAGGAAGATAAAAAGTACCTATTGCTAACCTGCTTCGGCAGATCTATCGGCCCCTATAAGCACTAGCTTCTAACTCCATCTGGTAAAGAAGTAGGGTTTTCGCTGTAAATATGTATCCCAGATAGGACATATTTGATATCATTAGAATGCCCACGTTAATCCGAGATGAATGATGGGTTTGTTATGACTATGACATGTTTTGTAGCGGAGTTATCGAAAGTAGATATAGATTAGGATAAAATGAGTTAACTGAAGAGGTAGGAGGGACGAGGTGATCCAACCCCTTTCTGGGATGTTACAGGCTTAGCTATAACTGTCTGCCCACATCCCCAGCTCAGTTTTTCTTGTCCTTTTTTCCTGGAAGAGCTGAGCACATCCCATGAATTGGGACGTATGGAAAACTGCACTAGCCTGGGTGCCTGCCATGCTTTGAACATGTGAGTGTTATCTTTTCTCCTTTATTCCCTTTATGTTATAATTACCCGTGTACATATTTGCAATTGTCTCATTTGTAATATCTTTATAAAATATTTTTGATAAAGCACTGCCTAATTTTTATGGAATATAATATTTAATATTAGTTCGTTCTCCTGTTCTAAACTGTACCCTAAGTCTTCTGAAGGGAAATACGCTACTGTTGTGTTGGGTTAGCTTCGGACCCGTTTAATCGAAGCTGGTGGCAGCGAGAGTGTGCAGACTATTGGGTTATGTTACAGCGACTGCGGGGTTGATAATTATTGTTCCTGCCTGAGTGGGAGTAGTTTATCGCGTCGCTGCAGCGTGCCCAATAGCCAGTACATAGCAGGCAGCCTTTCTGGCGACTAATTACCCAGGGTGCAGTACCTAATCTGACCTGAGAGTAATGGGGGGCGCCCGAGAGCTGCAAGTGTTAAGTGGAACTGTAAGCGGGATATACATAAATCCCTGCAGTTCGTGGTATATAGAAAAGCAGTGGGATACCTAAAATAAGCCCCTGCTGTAAACTAAGAGGTTAATAGCCTTGTGTGCGGTTTTTCATCACATCGTGAAGTGGAGGGATAACTAAGATAAGCCCCCCTGCACATGTGATAGCCGTCTGTTGGCCTAAAGTCACCTCGATCCGTGACGTAGGGGTGACGGTCACAGTGTGAATCGTGACAAATTGGTGGCAGCGGTCAGGGGAATCCTGACATTTGGTGTTAAGGCGGTGGGATATTAGAGCATTAGTGATTTGGTTTGAGCAATCATTCCTCTCACTAAAAACTTGCAGAAAGTTCTTGCGAGGACTCTGCGCAAATAAGTTTGGAGAACGAACTCAGTGTTTTATAGTTGTGAGACAATTGTGTACTGGTAATTATCCCCTCCCTTTCTCTTCGTTTTTCTATCCTATCTTTTATTTGGCAACCATGGCTGCGAAAGAAGAAGCCTGGTACACCCAGCAGAAGAAGGACACTCTTGCTGGAATATGCATGTACCATGGCCTGAACCCCCAGGACAAGTCCAAGGCTCAAATGGTCGCTGAACTTGTGCAATTTGAAGCAGACCAAGCCAGGCCACAGAGCCCAGAGGCCACAGAAGCCAGCACAAGTGAACATGGTGCTGCAGCAGAGGTCCAACCACTGAATACGGGCCCTACTGGCAACCAGGGGGGCGCAGACCTCCTCCTGCAGCTGGCTCTGCAGCAAGGCACCGCAGATTACCTAAAGAGACGTCTGCAGCTGATCCAGCAATACCAGGAGCCGGAGTACCAGCTGCAGTTAGCCCGACTGCAAATGCAGGGGTCGTCCCAGAGCCGTGAGCCCAGCAGCGCTCAGATACCTAAGTGTCATGATCCCAATGGCAGGGGATCACAAAAGGACAAGCACACAAAAAACAGAACAAGCTCTAGGGTGATGGAAACTGAGCTGACCGCGATCCTGAACCTAATTCACAACACTAGCAGTAGACGGGGAACGTGCCTACGATGATTCTAGACGTCTCGCGCCAGCCGAAGGACTAGCTTCCCCTATTAGAAGAAACAAAGACCTCTCTTGCCTCCAGAGAAACACCCCACAGAAATAGCAGCCCCCCACATGTAATGACGGTGAAATGAGAGGAAAGCACATACGTAGTAATGAAAACAGATTCAGCAAAATGAGGCCCGCTAAAACTAGATAGCAGAGGATACAAAAGTGAACTGCGCGGTCAGCGAAAAACCCTACAAAAAACCATCCTGAAATTACCTGAACTCATGTGCCAACTCATGGAACATGAGGAGTAATATCAGCCCACTAGAGCAGCCAGCAACAAGGAATCACATAACTGCAAGCTGGACTAAAACAAAAATAAAGCAAAACGTGAAACAGGAAAATCAAAAACTTAGCTTGTCCTGAAGATTACTGAAGCGGAAAGCAGAGGTAACAAGACACACTGATTACATTGATCACCGGCGAGGAAATAACAAGAAAGCCAGGTTAAATAGGAAACTCCCATATCCTGATAGAACAGGTGGACACCAGAGACCGCAGAGAACACAAGTCACCCAGTACCATCTGTAACCACCAGAGGGAGCCCAAAAACAGAATCCACAACAGTACCCCCCCCCCTGAGGAGGGGTCACCGAACCCTCACGAGAACCACCAGGGCGACCAGGATGAGCCCTATGAAATGCACGGACCAAATCAGCAGCATGAACATCAGAGGCAACCACCCAAGAATTATCCTCCTGACCATAACCCTTCCACTTGACCAAATACTGAAGTTTCCGTCTGGAAACACGAGAATCCAAGATCTTCTCCACAACATACTCCAATTCTCCCTCCACCAGCACCGGAGCAGGAGGCTCAAGCGAAGGAACAACAGGTACCTCATACCTCCGCAACAACGACCGATGGAACACATTATGAATAGCAAACGATGCCGGGAGATCCAAACGAAACGACACAGGGTTAAGAATTTCCAAGATCCTATAGGGACCGATGAACCGAGGCTTGAACTTAGGAGAAGAGACCTTCATAGGAACAAAACGAGAAGACAACCACACCAAGTCCCCAACACGAAGTCGAGGACCAATGCGGCGACGGCGATTAGCAAACTGCTGAGCCCTCTCCTGGGACAACTTCAAATTGTTCACCACATGACTCCAAATCTGATGCAACCTATCCACCACCATGTCCACTCCAGGACAATCAGAAGGCTCCACCTGACCAGAGGAAAAACGAGGATGAAACCCCGAATTACAAAAGAAAGGAGAAACCAAGGTAGCAGAACTAGCCCGATTATTAAGGGCAAATTCGGCAAGCGGCAAAAAGGTAACCCAGTCATCTTGATCAGCAGAAACAAAACACCTTAAATAAGTTTCCAATGTCTGATTAGTTCGTTCCGTCTGGCCATTCGTCTGAGGATGGAATGCAGATGAAAAGGACAAATCAATGCCCATCTTAGCACAGAACGTCCGCCAAAATCTAGACACAAACTGGGATCCCCTGTCAGAAACAATGTTCTCCGGAATCCCATGCAAACGAACCACGTTCTGAAAAAACAGAGGGACCAACTCAGAGGAGGAAGGTAACTTAGGCAAGGGTACCAGATGAACCATCTTAGAAAAGCGGTCACACACAACCCAGATGACGGACATTTTTTGAGAGACAGGGAGATCCGAAATAAAGTCCATGGAAATGTGCGTCCAAGGCCTCTTCGGGATAGGCAAAGGTGACAACAATCCACTGGCCCGAGAACAGCAAGGCTTAGCCCGAGCGCAAACTTCACAAGACTGCACAAAAGAACGCACATCCCTCGACAAGGAAGGCCACCAAAAAGACCTGGCCACCAAGTCTCTAGTACCAAATATTCCAGGATGACCTGCCAACGCAGAAGAATGGACCTCGGAGATGACTCTACTGGTCCAATTATCCGGAACAAACAGTCTTTCAGGCGGACAACGATCAGGTTTATCCGCCTGAAACTCCTGCAAAGCACGTCGCAAGTCTGGGAAGACAGCCGACAAAATCACCCCATCCCTAAGGATACCAGTGGGCTCAGAATTTCCAGGGGAATCAGGCACAAAACTCCTAGAAAGAGCATCCGCCTTCACATTCTTTGAACCTGGCAGGTATGAAACCACAAAATCGAAACGGGAGAAAAACAGTGACCAACGAGCCTGTCTAGGATTCAGACGCTTGGCAGACTCAAGGTAAATCAGATTTTTGTGATCAGTCAAGACCACCACACGATGTCTAGCACCCTCAAGCCAATGACGCCACTCCTCAAATGCCCACTTCATGGCCAAAAGCTCCCGATTACCAACATCATAATTCCGCTCAGTGGGCGAAAACTTTCTAGAAAAGAACGCACATGGCTTCATCACCGAGCAATCGGAGCCTCTCTGCGACAAAACCGCCCCCGCTCCAATCTCAGAAGCATCAACCTCAACCTGAAAAGGAAGCAAAACATCTGGCTGACGCAACACAGGAGCAGAAGAAAACCGGCGCTTAAGTTCCTGAAAGGCCTCCACAGCCGCAGGAGACCAATCAGCAACATCAGCACCCTTCTTAGTCAGATCCGTCAAAGGCTTAACAACACTAGAAAAATTAGTTATGAAACGACGATAAAAATTAGCAAAGCCCAAGAACTTCTGTAGACTCTTAAGAGATGTAGGCTGCGTCCAGTCACAAATAGCTTGAACCTTGACGGGATCCATCTCAATAGTAGAAGGGGAAAAAATATACCCCAAAAAAGAAATCTTCTGGACTCCAAAGAGACACTTTGAACCTTTTACAAACAAAGAATTGGCCCGCAGGACCTGAAACACCTTCCTGACCTGCTGAACATGGGACTCCCAGTCATCAGAAAAAACCAAACCATCATCCAAATACACAATCATAAATTTATCCAGATATTCACGGAAAATATCGTGCATAAAGGACTGGAAGACAGAAGGAGCATTAGAAAGTCCAAAAGGCATCACCAAATACTCAAAATGGCCCTCAGGCGTATTAAATGCGGTTTTCCACTCATCACCCTGCTTAATCCGCACAAGATTATACGCACCCCGAAGATCAATCTTAGTGAACCATTTAGCCCCCTTAATGCGAGCGAACAAATCAGTCAACAATGGCAAAGGATACTGATATTTGACCGTAATCTTATTCAAAAGACGGTAATCTATACAAGGCCTCAAGGAACCATCTTTTTTGGCCACGAAAAAAAAACCTGCTCCCAAAGGAGACGAAGATGGACGGATATGTCCCTTTTACAAGGAATCCTTAACATAATCCCGCATAGCAGTATGCTCTGGCACTGACAGATTGAACAAACGACCTTTAGGAAATTTACTGCCAGGAATCAAATCTATAGCACAATCGCAATCCCTGTGAGGAGGAAGCGAATTGAGCTTAGGCTCCTCAAAAACATCCCGATAATCAGACAAAAATACAGGAACCTCAGAAGGAGTAAATGAAGCGATAGAAATCGGAGGTGCATCATCATGAACCCCCTGACATCCCCAGCTTAACACAGACATCGTTTTCCAGTCCAAGACTGGGTTATGAGTTTGTAACCATGGCAGACCAAGCACTAAGACATCATGTAAATTATACAGTACCAGGAAGCGAATCACCTCCTGATGAACGGGAGTCATACGCATGGTCACGTGTGTCCAGTACTGAGGTCTATTCATAGCCAAAGGTGTAGAGTCAATTCCTTTCAAAGGAATAGGGACTTCCAGAGGCTCCAGACTAAACCCACAGCGGTTGGCAAATGACCAATCCATAAGACTCAGGGCAGCGCCTGAATCCACATAGGCATCGACGGAAATGGCAGATAATGAACAAATCAGAGTCACAGACAGAATGAACTTAGACTGCAAAGTACTAATGGCAACAGACTTATCAACCTTTTTTGTGCGTTTAGAGCATGCTGATATAACATGAGCTGAATCACCACAATAAAAACACAACCCATTTTTCCGCCTATAGTTTTGCCGTTCACTTCTGGACTGAATTCTATCACATTGCATTGTCTCAGGTGCCTGTTCAAAAGACACCGCCAAATGGTGCACAGGTTTGCACTCCCGTAAACGCCGATCAATCTGAATAGCCATAGTCATAGACTCATTCAGACCTGCAGGCGCAGGGAACCCCACCATAACATCTTTAATAGCCTCAGAAAGGCCATCTCTGAATCTTGCAGCCAGGGCGCACTCATTCCACTGAGTAAGCACCGACCATTTCCGAAATTTCTGACAATATAATTCTGCTTCATCTTGCCCCTGAGAGAGAGCCAATAAAGCTTTTTCAGCCTGAATCTCTAGGTTAGGTTCCTCATAGAGCAAACCCAATGCCAGAAAAAACGCATCCACATTGAGCAACGCAGGATCCCCTGGTGCCAATGCAAATGCCCAATTCTGAGGGTCACCCCGCAGGAAAGATATCACAATCTTGACTTGCTGAGCAGGGTCTCCAGAGGAGCGAGATTTCAAAGAAAGAAACAACTTGCAATTGTTCCTAAAATTCAGAAAACTAGATCTATCTCCAGAAAAAAACTCTGGGATAGGAATTCTAGGTTCAGACATAGGAGCATGTACAACAAAATCTTGTATATTTTGAACCTTAGCAGCAAGATTATTCAGGCTGGAAGCCAAACTCTGGACGTCCATGATAAACAGCTGAGGTCAGAGCCATTCAAGGATTAAGAGGAGGTAAGACGCAGCAAACTCTGAGGGAAGGAAAAAAAAAAAAAACTTCCTCAGACTACTTTTCCTCCTACTTCAGCCAATATGATTACCACTTTTCGGGCCGGCGATACTGTCATGATCCCAATGGCAGGAGATCACAAAAGGACAAGCACACAAAAAACAGAACACGCTCTAGGGTGATGGAAACTGAGCTGACCGCGATCCTGAACCTAATTCACAACACTAGCAGTAGCCGGGGAACGTGCCTACGATGATTCTAGACGTCTCACGCCAGCCGAAGGACTAGCTTCCCCTATTAGAAGAAACAAAGACCTCTCTTGCCTCCAGAGAAACACCCCACAGAAATAGCAGCCCCCCACATGTAATGACGGTGAAATGAGAGGAAAGCACATACGTAGTAATGAAAACAGATTCAGCAAAATGAGGCCCGCTAAAACTAGATAGCAGAGGATACAAAAGTGAACTGCGCGGTCAGCGAAAAACCCTACAAAAAACCATCCTGAAATTACCTGAACTCATGTGCCAACTCATGGAACATGAGGAGTAATATCAGCCCACTAGAGCAACCAGCAACAAGGAATCACATAACTGCAAGCTGGACTAAAACAAAAATAAAGCAAAACGTGGAACAGGAAAATCAAAAACTTAGCTTGTCCTGAAGATTACAGAAGCGGAAAGCAGAGGTAACAAGACACACTGATTACATTGATCGCCGGCGAGGAAATGACAAGAAAGCCAGGTTAAATAGGAAACTCCCATATCCTGATAGAACAGGTGGACACCAGAGACCGCAGAGAACACAAGTCACCCAGTACCATCTGTAACCACCAGAGGGAGCCCAAAAACAGAATCCACAACACCTAAGCCCCGGCCCGATCACTTTCCTGTTATGGAGAAGGATGGAGACTTGGACACGTTTCTGCGGGCCTTTGAGAAAGCCTGCAGACAGTACCGGCTGCCTACAAATGAATGGGCATGATACCTGACACCAGGGCTGAGAGGCAAAGCTCTGGAGGCGTTTGCTGCCCTCCCTCAAGAACAAGATGGTGACTATGAGACCATCAAGCAGGCTCTGATAGCCAAGTACCAGCTTACACCCGAGGTGTACCGTAGAAAGTTCCAGACCCTCCAACGTGGCCCACACGACAGTTACAGTGATGTGGTGCATGGACTGGGGACCCACTTTGACCAGTGGACCCAAGGACTCTCAGTGACCACCTTTGCACAGCTGCGAGACCTGATGATCAAAGACCAGTTCTTTCATCTTTGCCCAGCTGAGGTGCGACAGTTCGTGATGGACAGAGAACCCAAAGACGTGACGAAAGCAGCGCAGATTGCCGATGCCTATGAGGCCAACCGTAGATCGGAAGTGCGGAAGCCAGTCACCACCAGCTGGAGAGGGGGTAAGCCTGCAACCAACGCCAGTACCCCTGCCAGCCAGCACACCAGAGGTTTTGTCCCCGTAGCCAACAGCACCAGACCTACCATCGAACCTCGCAAGTGTTACCACTGCAATCAGACTGCTCATATCAGTACCTACTGCCCAGCCAAGCAAAAGAACACCCCAGCCAAGGCCCCAGGGCCTAATGCAGCAGTTCTTTTGGTGGGTGGTGTGGTTAGGAGGGTGTGTGACAACGTACAGCACGTCACTGTGGGAGGCCATGTTGCTACAGGCCTCAAGGACACCGGGGCTGAACGAACCCTCATCCGACCCGAACTGGCGGCCCCTGAAGAAATCATTCCGGGGAAAACCCTAACTGTCACTGGGATTGGGGGCATCAGCTGTCCCTTACCGATGGCCCGGGTTTTTATTGATTGGGGTGCCGGGAGCGCGGTGAAGGAAGTGGGGCTGTCTGATAATTTGCCCACTGATGTTTTGTTGGGGACTGATTTGGGGAGGATGGTTGCATACTACGTCCCTGACACCCCTCCCCAATCTACTAATGAGGGTAAAGTTAACCCTGATGATGATGATGATGGGAAATCGCATGTGTTACCTGACCATGCTTTATCTTGTAATGATGCATCTAATAACCATTTTTTTCCTAGGATTGATGGTGAAAATGTTGTACCTGTGCAAGCTGAACCTGATAATGATTTTTCTGTGAAGGTTAATGTGTCCATAGGTACAGGCGTGCCCAGCCACGTCGCTCTGCGGAGTGAGACGGCTGAGGAACCCCTAACCGGGGCAAGTGTCGGTGCTACAGGAAATGGGGAGATGCATGGGAACCGTGAGGAAGGTGACGCCATGAAAGTGACCAGTGTCACCAAGGAAGGTAACTGGCCCATAAGTAGCACTGCCCCTGGAGTGTTGGGGGTGGATGGGGAGGTAGAGCCCATAGCAGTGCCGGCTGATGGGTCTTTAGAAATCCCCGGGGAGACAGCCTACGTAGCTGCTGTCACCCGCAGTCAGAGTTCCCGGAACGCAGATAACTGTCTGCCTTCCGGACCCTCCTCAGTCATCACTGTGACTGAACCAGAGGTGGACCCAGAGCAGGTCCAAGAGGGTTCCCGTAGGGAAGGGACCCTGACGTCGCTTTTGGCTTCCCCTAGCCAGGAGTTTCAGGCCGCTCTGCACACAGATGCGAGCCTAGAGAGTTTGAGACAACTTGCCGGGACGCTCTTCTCCGAGACTGATAAGGAGAAGGTGTTCTGGGAACGAGGAAGGTTGTACCGGGAGACAGTACCCGGAGAATCACAAAAGGAGTGGTTGAGGGAAAGACAGCTGGTCGTCCCACAGCAATTCCGGGGTGAGTTGTTGCGGATTGCCCATGAGATCCCGCTAGCTGGACACTTGGGGATCAGCAAAACTAAGGCCCGGCTGTCTCAACACTTCTATTGGCCTAAGATGGGGACAGATGTGTCAAACTACTGCCGCTCCTGTGTCACCTGTCAAAGAGTGGGGAAGGCGGGGCCTGCTCTTAAGGCTCCCCTGATCCCGTTGCCAGTGATAGAGGAGCCTTTCCAGAGGATCGCAGTGGACATTGTGGGCCCGCTGGCCGTCCCCAGCAGCTCTGGAAAGCAATATATCCTTACTGTGGTAGACTACGCTACCCGGTACCCAGAGGCAGTAGCTCTGTCGTCAACTAGGGCAGATAAGGTGGCGGATGCCCTGTTGGCTATCTTTTCGCGTGTAGGATTTCCCAGGGAAATGCTTACTGATCAAGGGACCCAATTTATGTCTCGCCTAATGGAGGCTCTCTGTAAGAGAATGCAGGTGAAGCACCTGGTATCGAGTGCGTATCACCCACAGACCAATGGCTTGTGTGAACGCTTCAATGGTACCCTCAAACAGATGCTACGCATGCTGGTTGAGACTCAAGGGCGCGACTTGGAGCGGTACCTCCCACACCTGCTGTTCGCTTACCGAGAGGCTCCGCAGGCCTCGACGGGGTTCTCCCCCTTCGAGCTCCTGTACGGCAGGCGAGTTCGGGGACCCCTTGGGTTGGTAAGAGAATCCTGGGAAGAGGAGCCGAACCCTTCTGAAGTGTCCATAGTGGAATATGTCATGCGCTTCCGTGACAAGATGCAGACCTTGACGCAGTTGGTGCATGACAACATGACGCAGGCTCAGGCTGACCAGAAGCACTGGTACGACCAGAACGCCCAGGAGCGGACCTACCATGTGGGTCAAAAGGTGTGGGTGCTGGTCCCCGTACCAACAGATAAGCTTCAGGCAGCCTGGGAGGGCCCGTACGTCGTCCACCAACAGCTCAACCCGGTCACTTACGTGGTCACGCTTGACCACGCTCGGGGTAGGCGAAAGGCCTTTCACGTCAACATGATGAAGGCTCATCACGAACGTGAACCTTTCATCCTACCGGTCTGCAGCTTGCCCGAAGACGGTGAGGAAGACACCCTCCTGGACTTGCTGGCCCAAGCCAAGGCCAATGGGTCCATCGAGGACGTGGAGGTAAGCGCCTCGTTAACTGAACCCCAGCGGTTGCAGTTGCAAACCACACTGGAACCCTTCCGGGTCGTGTTCTCCAACCGACCTGGGAGGACTCAGTTAGCAGTCCACGAGGTGGACACCGCGAATCACGCCCCACTACGGCGAACACCCTATCGAATCTCTGACCAGGTGCAGCAGATTATGCGCCAAGAGATCGATGAGATGTTACAACTGGGGGTGATTCGATGGTCAAAGAGCGCGTGGGCATCACCTGTAGTTCTCGTGCCAAAGAAGGACCGGACCACCTGGTTCTGCATGGACTACAGGGAGCTCAACGCCATCACAGCCTCCGACGCACCCCCAATGCCGCGCATCGAGGAGCTGCTTGAGAAGTTAGCTGGCGCAAATTACCTAACAATAACGGATCTGAGTCGAGGATACTGGCAGATTCCCCTGAGCCCTGAGGCACAGGAGAAGTCCGCCTTTATCACACCCTTTGGACTGTACGAGTCCACGGTCATGCCCTTTGGCATGAAGAATGCCCCTGCCACTTTCCAGCGGATGGTCAACCTCCTGCTTCAGGGACTGGAGAAGTACACCGTGGCGTACTTGGATGACATTGCCATCTTCAGTCCCTCCTGGGAGGAACACGTGCAGCATCTCGAGGAGGTGCTCAGGCGAATTCATCAAGCAGGACTGACTATCAAGCCGGGAAAGTGCCAGATGGGCATGAGGGAGGTTCACTACCTGGGGCACCGGGTAGGCGGGAACACCCTGAAGCCAGAGCCTGACAAAGTGGGAGTGATCGTGAACTGGCCCACTCCCGTGACCAAGAAACAGGTGATGTCCTTCTTGGGCACTGCAGGGTACTATAGGCGCTTCGTACAGCACTATAGTAGCCTGGCAAAACCTTTGACGGACCTCACCAGGAAGAAGCTACCCCACATCGTCAACTGGACAAAGGGCTGTGAGGGGGCCTTCCAGGCGTTGAAAACCGCACTGTGCAACGCCCCTGTGTTGAAAGCAGTCGACAGCAGTCGACCATTCTTGGTGCTAACCGACGCCAGCGAGTTTGGCCTTGGTGCTGTACTCAGCCAGGTTGACTCGGAGGACCAAGAGCACCCCGTGTTATACCTGAGCCGGAAACTTTTGCCGAGGGAAGTGGCTTACTCCACCATCGAGAAGGAGTGCCTGGCCATAGTCTGGGCCCTGCAGCGCTTGCAGCCCTACTTGTACGGTCGCACCTTCACTGTGGTGACCGACCACGACCCTCTGCGCTGGCTAAACACCATGTGTCGAACCAACGGCAGGTTGCTACGCTGGACCCTTGCCCTTCAGCAGTTTGATTTCACCATTGAACACAAAACGGGCAGGGAGCATGGGAATGCAGATGGACTGTCCCGCCAGGGTGAACCTACTGAGGTGCTCATGGAGGCATACCGTCGGGTTCTACCTCCCTAGCGCACACCAAAAGGGGGAGGTGTCACGAGATGGTATGGAATATCAAATAAGTAGTAGTTTCTCTGCCTTTTAGCACCATAGCTGAGGGAATTCTGCACTCCTAACCATGGTGCTGAGAAACACATGGTGGCTGTAACCCCCCTTCTCTCTCTGGCTCTCTTTGTTTCAAGGTGTGAATGGAGCTTTCTTCCAATGCTCTACCCCTCCCCCAAGCCAGGAAGGTCTATCACGCTGTGGCAGCCCAAAGCACCCTCCAGTTGTAACTGGTCTGAGATATGCGGCTCTTTGTTCTGTTATAGCAAGATATTGGGCCAACAATTTAGGATAGGAAAATAAAAAGTACCTATTGCTAACCTGCTTCGGCAGATCTATCGGCCCCTATAAGCACTAGCTTCTAACTCCATCTGGTAAAGAAGTAGGGTTTTCTCTGTAAATATGTATCCCAGATAGGACATATTTGATATCATTAGAATGCCCACGTTAATCCGAGATGAATTATGGGTTTGTTATGACTATGACATGTTTTGTAGCGGAGTTATCAAAAGTAGATATAGATTAGGATAAAATGAGTTAACTGAAGAGGTAGGAGGGACGAGATCCAACCCCTTTCTGGGATATTACAGGCTTAGCTATAACTGTCTGCCCACATCCCCAGCTCAGTTTTTCTTGTCCTTTTTTCCTGGAAGAGCTGAGCACATCCCATGAACTGGGACGTATGGAAAACTGCACTAGCCTGGGTGCCTGCCATGCTTTGAACATGTGAGTGTTATCTTTTCTCCTTTATTCCCTTTATGTTATAATTACCCGTGTACATATTTGCAATTGTCTCATTTGTAACATCTTTATAAAATATTTTTGATAAAGCACTGCCTAATTTTTATGGAATATAATATTTAATATTAGTTCATTCTCCTGTTCTAAACCGTACCCTAAGTCTTCTGAAGGGAAATACACTACTGTTGTGTTGGGTTAGCTTCGGACCTGTTTAATCGAAGCTGGTGGCAGCGAGAGTGTGCAGACTATTGGGTTATGTTACAGCGACTGCGGGGTTGATAATTATTGTTCCTGCCTGAGTGGGAGTAGTTTATCGCGTCGCTGCAGCATGCCCAATAGCCAGTACATAGCAGGCAGCCTTTCTGGCGACTAATTACCCAGGGTGCAGTACCTAATCTGACTTGAGAGTAAGGGGGGTGCCAGAGAGCTGCAAGTGTTAAGTGGAACTGTGAGCGGGATATACATAAATCCCTGCAGTTCGTGGTATATAGAAAAGCAGTGGGATACCTAAAATAAGCCCCTGCTGTAAACTAAGAGGTCAATAGCCTTGTGTGCGGTTTTTCATCACATCGTGGAGTGGAGGGATAACTAAGATAAACCCCCCTGCACATGTGATAGCCGTCTGTTGGCCTAAAGTCACCTCGATCCATGACGTAGGGGTGACGGTCACGGTGTGAATCGTGACAAATTGGTGGCAGCGGTCAGGGGAATCCTGACACTGAGTAACCCTAAAGGAGCCAGGGGTACATGCAACACCTACTGCTGGAATAAAGAGGAAAATACGGGATCCGGAATGGCACGGACAGGGGATGAGATCCCTACAAACACTAAGGAAAAAAGGCGCCAAGTCAGGGTATTGAAAAGTATGGGAATGGTGGTGCCAATAGCGCTGAAAGGTATGAGAGTAGCTGTGACCGGCATACAGTACCTGTGGGTCCAGAGGCAGGAGGATTGGCGGTGGTGTGCGCTGTTGTGAATTCTGTGGCAGAGCTCCCTCCTGTGGTCACAAGTGGTACTTCGGCTGATTCTGTCTATGAGCTTCCGTTGGTGGATGTGAGTGGTACTGCGGCTTCTGAGTTTCCTTCCTCAGGTGATGTGGTGAAGTCGTTAGGTGCTGCTCTATTTAACTCCACCTAGTGCTTTGCTCCTGGCCTCCAGTCAATGTTCTAGTGTTGGTCTTGCTTCCTCCTGGATCGTTCCTGTGGCCTGTCTGCTCTTCATAAGCTAAGTTTTGCTTGTGTCATTTTTGTTTGCTATTTTTTCTGTCCAGCTTGCTTAATTGGTTTTTCTTGCTTGCTGGAAGCTCTGGGACGCAGAGGGAGCACCTCCGTACCGTTAGTCGGTGCGGAGGGTCTTTTTGCCCCTCTGCGTGGTTGTTTGTAGGGTTTTGTGTTGACCGCAAAGTTATCTTTCCTATCTTCGGTCTGTTCAGTAAGTTGGGCCTCACTTTGCTAAATCTATTTCATCTCTGCGTTTGTATTTTCATCTCTACTCACAGTCATTATATGTGGGGGGCTGCCTTTTGCTTTGGGGTATTTCTCTGAGGCAAGGTAGGCTTATTTTTCTATCTTAGGCCTAGCTAGTTTCTCAGGCTGTGCCGAGTTGCATAGGGAGCGTTAGGCGCAATCCACGGCTGCCTCTAGTGTGGTTGGATAGGATTAGGGATTGCGGTCAGCAGAGTTCCCACGTCTCAGAGCTCGTCCTATGTCTTTTGGTTATTATCAGGTCACTTTGTGTGCTCTGAACTTCAAGGTCCATTGTGGTTCTGAATTACCTAATCATAACAGTACTGGAGGCCCAAAGTACTAATGCTTCTCAATAGAGGGAAAAAAGAAGTTCTGAGACCATTTTTTTTTCTTTGCACTGTGTTTTGCCTTTTTTTCCCCTAGACATTTGGGTGGTTCAGGACACAGGTGTAGTGATGGACATTAAAGGTCTGTCTTCATGTGTGGATCATCTCCCTGCAAGAGTACAAAATATTCAAGACTTTGTGGTTCAGAATTCTATGTTAGAACCAAGAATTCCTATTCCTGATTTGTTTTCTGGAGATAGAGCTAAATTTCTGAGTTTCAAAAATAATTGTAAACTGTTTCTGGCTTTGAAACCTCGCTCCTCTGGTGACCCAGTTCAACAAGTTAGGATCATTATTTCTTTATTACGTGGCGACCCTCAAGACTGGGCATTTTCCCTTGCGCCAGGAGATCCTGCATTATGTAATATTGATGCGTTTTTCCTGGCGCTCGGATTGCTGTACGATGAACCTAATTCGGTGGATCAGGCAGAGAAAAATTTGCTGGCTCTGTGTCAGGGTCAGGATGAGATAGAGATTTATTGTCAGAAGTTTAGAAAGTGGTCCAAGCTCACTCAATGGAATGAAGGTGCGCTGGCAGCTATTTTCAGAAAGGGTCTCTCTGAAGCCCTTAAGGATGTCATGGTGGGATTTCCCATGCCTGCTGGTCTGAATGAGTCTATGTCTTTGGCCATTCAGATCGGTCGACGCTTGCGTGAGCGTAAATCTGTGCACCATTTGGCGGTATTATCCGAGCATAAACCTGAGCCTATGCAGTGCGATAGGACTTTGACCAGAGTTGAACGGCAAGAACACAGACGTCAGAATGGGCTGTGTTTCTACTGTGGTGATTCCACTCATGCTATCTCCAATTGTCGCTAGGTCTGCCACCATTGGTACGGTACAGTCAAAATTTCTTTTGTCCGTTACTTTGATCTGCTCTTTGTCATCTTATTCTGTCATGGCATTTGTGGATTCAGGCGCAGCCCTGAATTTGATGGACTTGGAGTATGCTAGGCGTTGTGGGTTTTTCTTGGAGCCCTTGCAGTGTCCTATTCCATTGAGAGGAATTGATGCTACGCCTTTGGCCAAGAATAAGCCTCAGTACTGGACCCAGCTGACCATGTGCATGGCTCCTGCACATCAGGAGGATATTCGCTTTCTGGTGTTGCATAATCTGCATGATGTGGTCGTGTTGGGGTTGCCATGGCTACAAGTCCATAACCCAGTATTAGATTGGAAATCAATGTCTGTGTCCAGCTGGGGTTGTTAGGGGGTACATGGTGATGTTCCATTTCTGTCTATTTCGTCATCCACCCCTTCTGAGGTCCCAGAGTTCGTGTCTGATGTATTTGATGAGCCCAAGTCCAATGCCCTACCTCCGCATAGGGATTGTGATTGTGCTATCGATTTGATTCCTGGTAGTAAGTTTCCTAAAGGTCGACTGTTTAATTTATCTGTACCTGAGCACGCCGCTATGCGGAGTTACGTGAAGGAGTCCTTGGAGAAAGGTCATATTCGCCCGTCATCGTCGCCATTGGGAGCGGGGTTCTTTTTTGTGGCCAAGAAGGATGGTTCGCTGAGACCTTGTATAGATTACCGCCTTCTAAATAAAATCACGGTCAAATTTCAGTACCCCTTGCCGCTGCTATCTGATTTGTTTGCTCGGATCAAGGGGGCTAGTTGGTTCACCAAGATAGATCTTCGTGGTGCGTATAATCTTGTGCGTATTAAGAGGGGCGATGAATGGAAAACTGCATTTAATACGCCCGAGGGCCATTTTGAGTACCTAGCCTTTCGGACTTGCCAATGCTCCATCGGTGTTTCAGTCCTTTATGCATGACATCTTCCGAGAGTACCTGGATAAATTCCAGATTGTATACTTGGATGATATTTTGGTCTTCTCGGATGATTGGGAGTCTCATGTGAAGCAGGTCAGAATGGTGTTCCAGGTCCTGCGTGCTAATTCTTTGTTTGTGAAGGGATCAAAGTCTCTCTTTGGTGTTCAGAAGGTTTCATTTTTGGGGTTCATTTTTTCCCCTTCTACTATCGAGATGGACCCTGTTAAGGTCCAGGCCATCTATGATTGGACTCAGCCGACATCTCTGAAGAGTCTGCAAAAGTTCCTGGGCTTTGCTAATTTTTATCGTCGCTTCATCTGTAATTTTTCTAGTATTGCTAAACCATTGACCGATTTGAACAAGAAGGGTGCTGATGTGGTCAATTGGTCTTCTGCTGCTGTGGAAGCTTTTCAAGAGTTAAAGCGTCGTTTTTCTTCTGCCCCTGTGTTGTGTCAACCAGATGTTTCGCTTCCGTTCCAGGTCGAGGTTGATGCTTCTGAAATTGGAGCGGGGGCTGTTTTGTGGCAGAGAAGTTCTGATTGCTCGGTGATGAAACCATGCGCCTTCTTTTCCAGGAAGTTTTCGCCTGCTGAGCGAAATTATGATGTTGGCAATCGAGAGTTGCTGGCCATGAAGTGGGCATTCGAGGAGTGGCGTCATTGGCTTGAAGGAGCTAAGCATCGCGTGGTGGTCTTGACTGATCACAAGAACTTGACTTATCTCGAGTCTGCCAAACGGTTGAATCCTAGACAGGCTCGTTGGTCGCTGTTTTTCTCCCGTTTTGACTTTGTGGTTTCGTACCTTCCGGGCTCTAAAAATGTGAAGGCGGATGCCCTGTCTAGGAGTTTTGTGCCCGACTCTCCGGGTTTGTCTGAGCCGGCGGGTATTCTCAAAGAGGGAGTAATTTTGTCTGCCATCTCCCCTGATTTGCGGCGGGTGCTGCAAAAATTTCAGGCTAAGAAACCTGATCGTTGCCCAGCGGAGAAACTGTTTGTCCCTGATAGGTGGACGAATAAAGTTATCTCTGAGGTTCATTGTTCGGTGTTGGCTGGTCATCCTGGAATCTTTGGTACCAGAGATTTAGTGGCTAGATCCTTTTGGTGGCCGTCTCTGTCGCGGGATGTGCGTTCTTTTGTGCAGTCCTGTGGGATTTGTGCTCGGGCTAAGCCCTGCTGTTCTCGTGCCAGTGGGTTGCTTTTGCCCTTGCCGGTCCCGAAGAGGCCTTGGACACATATCTCTATGGATTTTATTTCGGATCTCCCCGTCTCTCAAAAAATGTCGGTCATTTGGGTGGTTTGTGATCGCTTCTCTAAGATGATCCATTTGGTACCCTTGTCTAAATTACCTTCCTCCTCTGATTTGGTGCCATTGTTCTTCCAGCATGTGGTTCGTTTACATGGCATTCCAGAGAACATCGTTTCTGACATAGGTTCCCAGTTTGTTTCGAGGTTTTGGCGAGCTTTTTGTGCTAGGATGGGCATTGATTTGTCTTTTTCCTCGGCTTTCCATCCTCAGACTAATGGCCAGACCGAACGAACCAATCAGACCTTGGAAACTTATCTGAGATGCTTTGTTTCTGCTGATCAGGATGATTGGGTGTCCTTCTTGCCTTTGGCTGAGTTCGCCCTTAATAATCGGGCCAGCTCGGCTACTTTGGTTTCGCCGTTTTTCTGCAACTCTGGGTTCCATCCTCGTTTCTCTTCAGGGCAGGTTGAGTCTTCGGACTGTCCTGGTGTGGATACGGTGGTGGACAGGTTACAGCAGATTTGGACTCATGTAGTGGACAATTTGACCTTGTCCCAGGAGAAGGCTCAACGTTTCGCTAATCGCAGACGCTGTGTGGGTCCCCGACTTCGTGTTGGGGATTTGGTTTGGTTGTCATCTCGTCATATTCCTATGAAGGTTTCCTCTCCTAAGTTTAAGCCTCGTTTCATTGGTCCGTATAGGATTTCTGAGGTTCTTAATCCTGTGTCTTTTCGTTTGACCCTTCCAGATTCTTTTTCCATCCATAACGTATTCCATAGGTCATTGTTGCGGAGATACGTGGCACCTATGGTTCCATCTGTTGATCCTCCTGCCCCGGTTTTGGTGGAGGGGGAGTTGGAGTATATTGTGGAGAAGATTTTGGATTCTCGTGTTTCGAGACGGAAACTCCAGTATCTGGTTAAGTGGAAGGGTTATGGTCAGGAAGATAATTCCTGGGTCTTTGCCTCTGATGTCCATGCTGCTGATCTTGTTCGTGCATTTCATATGGCTCATCCTGGTCGGCCTGGAGGCTCTGGTGAGGGTTCGGTGACCCCTCCTCAAGGGGGGGGGGTACTGTTGTGAATTCTGTGGCAGAGCTCCCTCCTGTGGTCACAAGTGGTACTTCGGCTGATTCTGTCTATGAGTTTCCGTTGGTGGATGTGAGTGGTACTGCGGCTTCTGAGTTTCCTTCCTCAGGTGATGTGGTGAAGTCGTTAGGTGCTGCTCTATTTAACTCCACCTAGTGCTTTGCTCCTGGCCTCCAGGCAATGTTCTAGTGTTGGTCTTGCTTCCTCCTGGATCGTTCCTGTGGCCTGTCTGCTCTTCATAAGCTAAGTTTAGCTTGTGTTATTTTTGTTTGCTATTTTTTCTGTCCAGCTTGCTTAATTGATTTTTCTTGCTTGCTGGAAGCTCTGGGACGCAGAGGGAGCACCTCCGTACCGTTAGTCGGTGCGGAGGGTCTTTTTGCCCCTCTGCGTGGTTGTTTGTAGGGTTTTGTGTTGACCGCAAAGTTATCTTTCCTATCTTCGGTCTGTTCAGTAAGTTGGGCCTCACTTTGCTAAATCTATTTCATCTCTGCGTTTGTATTTTCATCTCTACTCACAGTCATTATATGTGGGGGGCTGCCTTTTCCTTTGGGGTATTTCTCTAAGGCAAGGTAGGCTTATTTTTCTATCTTAGGCCTAGCTAGTGTCTCAGGCTGTGCCGAGTTGCATAGGGAGCGTTAGGCGCAATCCACGGCTGCCTCTAGTGTGGTTGGATAGGATTAGGGATTGCGGTCAGCAGAGTTCCCACGTCTCAGAGCTCGTCCTATGTCTTTTGGTTATTATCAGGTCACTTTGTGTGCTCTGAACTTCAAGGTCCATTGTGGTTCTGAATTACCTAATCATAACAGTGCGCCATCATTGGGACACCACGGCCCTAGCAGGTGCTCCATTTCTAGCATCACAAACAGGATGGACTGACCCAGCAAACTGGGTCCTGTGCGTCATAGACTTAATTAAACTGTTTGATCGCCGCCATCGTCACGCCACACGGCGTGAGAAGAGCAGAGGAGGTGTGCCTTCGTGGGTGGAGCAAAACAAAGAGCGCGAAGGGAAGCTGCGCTCCGTGCTCTGCGGTGCGTGGATGAAAAAGCAGGAGGCCCCAGACTTGAGAACCGGAAGGAGCACCGTCCAGGCTGCTGGTAGAGCAGCCGCTGACTCCAGTAACAAAACGCTGGGCCTGGCTGTGGTTAACTGGGGGGGAGGAACCTGTCCAATCCAGGTGGAGATTCAGCGGCGGCCACAGCCACCATGATGCAGCCAGATCCAGCGGCGCCCGCAGCCCCATAAGCTGGCCGGATCCAGCAGCTGCCACAGCCACAGCTCCCATAATGCTGTCATCAATGCCATACATATCGGGAGCAGCCTGGTTGCCACAGTACTCAGGGGAGTCGCACACCCTGAGCGATTTTAAGGAGAGATTCTGCAGTTTGTTTGAAGTATACCCCCTGTCTGAAAATCAAAAGGTCAGCATCCTCACTAGCCAGTTAACTGGTGCAGCTCAGAGGGAGGTAAAGTCCTGGCTGGACACTGATAAAAGAGCTGTTAAACAAATCTTGGCCAGGCTGAAGGACACCTTTGACACCCTCACTGCAGCAGAGATAAATATGAGATTCTTTGGGTGTAAACAAAGGGTGCAGGACAGTATAAGGGACTATGCCGTTAATCTCCAGGAGGCACTGAGGTCCAGGTTGACCCTGACAGCGTGCAGGATGGGGACAGATTGTTAAAGCAGCAATTTTTTGAGGGACTCCTGTCCAGCACCCATAGGACACAGCTGCGCATCTTGTCCCTACAGAACCCTGACCTGGACTTTGCACACTTTAAAGATAGGGCCATCCGGGTGCTGCATGAACCAAATTCCAGCCGCACAGCGCCCCCTAGGTGGCCAGCAATTACATACCATCAAGAAGCAGCACCCTTTCCTCAGGCCCTTGTTGAGGCCGACGCGCAGACCCTAGATAATGACCCTGCTGCAGGACTGCGCCTCCAGGTCCAGGATAGGACCAAAAGTGTGGCTGCACTAGACAAAACCGCGCAGTCCATGCAAGTGACCCCAAAGGAGAAGATCCAGTTGGCTTCCAGTCCAGATGATGTCCCGCGGCAACGGCAGAAGAGGATCCCACCAACCAGAGGGAGAGACAGCGACCGCTATGAACAGGACGGACGACCCATTTGTCGCCGCTGCAGCAAGGCGGGATGCATCGCAAGATTCTGCAATTTAAACAAGCAACCCCTGGGGCAGAGGGCCAACCACCAGGAGTAGGCCAACCACCAGGAGTAGGACAACCAGGCCCACAAAGCTGGCGAGCCAAGTACGTCGGAGGACGACCGGTCCATCCAATTGTGATTGACGGCATTCCAATGAACGCTTTACTGGACACCGGCTCCCAGGTGACGACTATGCCATATATTCTTTACAAACCGTACTGGGCCGACTCTGATATTACCGTGGCCCAGATAATGATCTGAGAATAGTAGCCAGCAATGGTCAGCCTTTGCCACACGTGGGGTACAAGGAGGTGACCATGAAGGTGGGGCAGGTAGCGTTGAAAGCCCAAGGTCTGGAAATTGTAGATATTGATCGTCGAGAATGTAACCCAATGATGACCTTAGGTACTAATGTGATAGAAAACTGTCTTGGTGAGGTTATTGTTTTGTTGCAGCAGGTAGCCGAAACTGCCGGTTCCAGTGAGCAGCATGTCCTGCAAAAAGAGATCAAAGCCCTGATGCAGAGACAACAGGTAGAACTGTCTGGTGGAGAAGTCGGCAGTGTCCGAGTGAGTGATCCAATCCCCATTGCAATACTCCCCATGAGTGAAATGTTAATCTGGTGTCGAGCAGCAATAGGCCTCAGGGGTCAAGACTACCAAGCCCTGGTAGAACCCATGTATTCTGATAGTAGGCCCACTATCTTGACAGTCAGAGGGGTAGTCGATGTCCCCAAAGGGGAGGGTACCAATGTGCATCCTGAATTGTGGAGAAAAAGAGGTCCATTTACCCCGATATGCCACCCTTGCTAAACTGTTCACTGTCAGTAACAATGCAATGCAAGCAACAGAACCCTTGGTCCCGGCCGACCAGGTGGAGGACAATGGCTCTGCAGGAAAGTTGGAGGATTGGTGTCAGAAGTTACACGTAGGCACTGACTTCACTCCTTTGCACCAAAAGCATGGGGCTTACCGGGTGGTCCAAGAAAATGAGCAGATATTCAGCAAACACCCACTAGACTTTGGGTGGTAAAAGGGGTCCAACATCATATCCCCACTGGAGATCATCCGCCCATTAAAGAGAGGTACCGGCCTGTACCTCCAGCTCACTATCAATGTGCCAAGGGTATGCTATGGGAGATGAAGGCTGGGGTGATAAGAGACAGTTGTAGCCCCTGGGCAGCTCTGTTAGTCCTCATTAGAAAGAAAGATGGTACAATGAGGATGTGTGTTGACTACAGGCAGATTAACCACATTACACATAAGGATGCCTACCCGTTACCCAGCATAGAGGAATCATTAGCTGCACTGAAATCTGCAATTTCTCCACCTTAGATTCCACCAGCGGGTATTGGCAGGTTCCCGTGGCAAAGGCGGATAAAGAGAAGACTGCCTTCATGACACCAATGGGCCTCTCCGAGTTCAACTACATGCCATTCGGACTTTGCAACGCACCAGGGAAGTTCCAGAGGATGATGTAGTGTTGCCTCTGGCACAAGAACTTGAAACTGTTCTGTTGTACCTGTATGACAACATCGTCTTCTCCAAAACCTATGAAGACCACTTGAAGCACCTGGCAGAGGTGTTGGAAGCCCTGTCCAACTTTGGCCTGAAAGTGAAGCCGCCTAAATGCCACCTGTTGAAGCCCAAGATGCAGTACCTAGGCCATGTGGTAAGTGCCAAACGTGTGGCACCAGACCCTGACAAAGTCACCATGATCAGGGACTGGCCAAAACCCAGCACCATTCATGAAGTACCACAGTTCCTCAGGTTGGTAGGCTACTACCGGAGATTCATCAAGGGTTTCACCAAGTTAGCCGCACCCCTGCAAGATCTTCTGGTGGGCCAGTCCAAGAAGGCTAAGAACAAGAATCCTCTGTTTGAGTGGAATGACAGGTTAGAAGAATCCTTCACTCGGTTGAAGTTGGCTCTCATGGAAGATGAAGTCCTGGCCTATCCTGACTATGACCAACCATTCATACTTTACACTGATGCCAGCAACGTGGGACTGAGAGCAGTGCTGTCCCAAGTGCAGAGAAGCAGAGAGAGAGTGATTGCCTATGCCAGCAGGAAGCTTCGCCCCACTGAAAGGAACCCCGACAACTATAGTTGCTTTAAGTAGGAGTTTCTCGCCATAGTCTGTGATGTGACCGAGCAATTCAAACACTACCTAGCTTCAGTGAAGTTTACCGTCTTCACGGACAATAATCCATTGACTGACCTAGAAAACCGTAAAGCTAGGCGTATTGGAACAGTGATGGATGGCCCGGTTGTCCAACTAGGAGTTTACCATCAAGTACTGAGCGGGGCATAAGAACGCTAATGCTGATGCTCTGTCCAGGATGCCCAATTTACCACATGTGGGAGAAGACCCGGAAGAGCTAGGAGAAATCGAGTTACCAGCCTTCCACCGCTCCGAGGCGGCCCAGTGCTCCCACTGCATGAGGAACAAGTGCTGTGGCAGGCAAGAAGCCACGCTGAACCCCTTGCCCCACCATGGATGGGCAGAGACACAGGATAGTGACTCGGCAGTCCATCTGGTAAAGGAACTGCTGACACAGGCTGATTCACACCCTGGTCCAGATGCTCCACAAGAGACCCAACAGTTGTGGAAAGAAAAAGGCAAGCTGCTCATCTATGAGGGTAAATTGTGTCGGACGAACATCAACTCGCGCACACATGAACTGGTCTGGCAGGTGGTAGTCCCGAAGCGGGATGCACCAATGGTCTTGGAAGCGTACCACGATGGAGCAGGACACTTCAGGTGGAAGAAGTTGGAGGTCCTACTACGTGAAAGATTCTACTGGATTGGCATGAGGAAAGCCATTGAGAAGTGGTGCCGAGAATGTGGCCCATTCAACCTGCGCAGGAAAGACCGCAACAGCCAGCGAGCCCCACTACAGCCCATAGTCACCAAACAACCGCTTGAACTGGTAGCTTTGGATCACGTCAAGTTAACCCTGAGTAGGACTGGCTACACCTACGCTCTGACCACAGTGGACCATTACCCAAGTTTCCTAGTAGTCGTGCCTGTCAAGGACCAAATAGCGAAGACGGCAGCCAAGGCATTTCAACAACACTTTTGCTGACCACACAGTTACCCTGAAAAGGTACTCACCAACCAAGGCCCAGCCTTTGAGGCAGAAGTGTTCCAGGAGTTCTGTAACCTGTATGGATGCAAGAAAATCAGAACAACGCTGTACCATCTGCAGATAAATGGCATGTGCGAGAAAATGAACCAGGTGGTAATTGACCTATTGAAGACTTTTCCCCTGGAAAAGAGAAACCTGTGACCAGAGAAGTTGCCGGACTTGGTGGAGCTATACAACCATATCCCAGTGAACTCCACCAACTGCACTCCGGCCTACCTATAATCAGCATGCCCCTGCAGTTCCCTTGTCACGTGGAGAACAAGTTCTCAAAAGAAAGAGAAGAATGCACAAACTGGATGATCAGTGGGAAACTGAACCATACACCGTCATGCCTTCAAACTTTGATAACACCAAGGTATGTCTCATCAGTAAAGATGGAGGAGAAACCTCAGCGGCAGTATCAAGGGATCATCTGAAGGAAAAAATCCGCACAGTACTCGGCGAGTTCCCTCAAAATTGGACAAGAGTGAACCAGGCCATAGTCGTGCCTGTTTTGACCTTTCCCCAGCTAGTAGTACCAGAAGGAGATGTGACTCAAGACCAACCCGAAGACCAGCGGGCTTAAGCAGCAGATGCCACACCAGCAGCGGAGCAAGAGAATCCACCACCTGCCAGAGGTGAATCTGTCATGCCCACAGTGAGCAGGAGCAGTCATAGAAAATCAGGTATACGTGTGCTACGTAGAATCACCCGTAGTGTAGCCAATAGAGAGCACACTACTCCAGTGGTAGCAAGCATAGTGAATCCGGTTAGGTCACTACCAGTACCAGTGCTATGAAGATCTACCCGTAGTACCAGAGGTCAGATTCCAGCCCATTATAGGGACTAAAATGTCACTGTAGTACTAATATAAATAAGTTACAATGTATAAATTTGCAACCGTTAAAGCATGGGTACCTACAGAGACTACTGTATGAACTTTTAAACATGCATAATAACCTGCTAAAGGACAATTGGGTAACAGGACTATGTGTGGTCAGGACCTTCTGTGCATATAGTTCCCCAACCTGACGTAAATAGAAACTGTCGTTGTGGCCCAAGAGCCAAATAAAGTCAGGTATAGAGTCCCGTAGCCACTCCTGGGAACGAAGTAAAGGTGGGTTGGGGTGGTTCCCACCGAGGAAACTCAAAAGTCCAGAGGGTAACACTAATGGACCAGTGTTGCCCCCAGAAACTTATTTGGCCAATTCTTACTGTTTTGTTTTAGTTTTTGTAATTTTTATATTTTTGAAACCCTGTAAACTGTTACAATTGTTCACTTGTTTAACCTGTTTTTGTTTCCTCAGTGCGAGAGTACTGACTTGTACTAGGGGGTAATGTGGCACCCCAGGAGACCGGTTGCCACAATGGCATTGCCTTCCTCACGGGGGGTGATGTCATGCCTGGAAGTGAGGAGGGATCCCCTTGGCAGGTAACACAAACATACAACTTCCTGACTCCAGACCAGAAGGGGGAGCTCTAAACCCGGTTTCAGGGGAATTTCCCTATAAGTTCTGGTCTGGAGGCAGGGTTAGTGAGTTTAGTGTAAGACAGTGAAGGGAGAGGAAGCATGTGAGGAGAGAGACTGGGAGTGGAGCTGTGACTGAGCTCTCCCCAGGATTAAGCGCAAAAGAAACCGGACACCGGAGTCCGTGGTTGCACGGGTACTAACGGCCCAGCAACTAGAACCGGAGGGCAGGAGATCGCTGGTCTCCTGGCCCATCTGACACCTCCCATCTGGCACTTCCCTGCCTTCTGACAATGACTGACAACTCTCTGCTATATGCGCACACAGGAAGACACTTTTCAGTCACTGTCAGCGGGTGGGGAGAAGCCTTCAGGGACCTATCTATAGGACTAGTGCACAGCACCTCACTGTCAGTGGGCAGGGAGAAGCCACCAGGGACCTGTCTGCAGGACTAGTGCACAGCACCGCACTGTCAGCGGGTGGGGAGAAGCCACCAGGGACCTGTCTGTAGGACTAGTGCACAGCACCGCACTGTCAGCGGGAGAGGAGAAGCCGCCGGGGATCTGTCTGTAGGACTAGTGCACAGCACCGCACTATCAGCGTGTGGGGAGAAGCTGCCGGGGACCTGCCTGTAGGACTAGTGCACAGCGCCACTCGCTCCTTAGCAGCTATTAGTATGTTTTTCTATGAAACACTGCAGCTTTAGGGTATGTGCAGAAGTTACAGTAATTGGCAGCGCTTTGGATGCAGCACATGTTCGATGTGTCCAAAGTGCTGACACTATTGAACGTAGGTAATTCCGCATGTGTTCACTGAACCGTGCCAATTCATCGCATCCAATGCATTGTACGGGTGATAATTATCTTTTATAAATAGACATGGTGTGCGCTGGAAAGACGCGCCGCGTATCTGTCTCCACAGGTAAACCGCGGGCGTCTATGGACGCATAGTGGACATGGAATTTCTTGAAATCCCATCCGCTATGCTGTAACATCTGCACGAGGAACAAGTACACAGCGTCAAACCCGCAGCGTTTACTGACCGTGTGCACCTACCCTCACAGAGACAAATATGTCCGCCTGGTACACTACAGCTGATGCTGATAGAAGCTGTACAAACCGTGAGCGGCATGTAACACCGCTCAGGCTCCCTTTAATAACTTTATAACAATAATAAGTCACTTACTATGACAGCATTACATATCATGCAGTAACATGGTTACTGTATGGGGACTTGTTATACTAACAGGCACAGGCTTATAATAACACCCCGGCTGTAAGAATAATAAGCCCCCTATTGCCCCATCAGCCCCCCAAACAGCACTTATTACATGTGATGTGATGCAGAGCACTAAACACTATTATAGTAAGTATAATAATAAGGCCCCTGCCCTGTCCTCCCGCCACCACCCCTTCAGTGCCCACCCTGCCCCCATCCTCTCACATTCACCCCACAGTGACCTTTACCTGAATTTAATTAGCCTACACTGTGGCAGCCCTCAGATGGAGTTTGCAGGCACTGCAGCTAATTCATGGATGGCACTGCAATGTCTCACCAAGTGCTGCAGGCAGAGAGCATGAGGTGAGGTCAGACATGGCCAGGCAGTGTCTGAGGTAAATCAGTGGTGAGCACTAGAACCCGGTGGAGCTCCCGGGTACATGAAGGAGAGCACACAGGAGTGGTGTGGAGCCTGTCAGAATCTTATCTAGTGAGCTCTAGTGATGGGCAGTCCGGCTCTTTTTCGTGATCCGGTTCATTTGGCTCCGCTCACCATAAAGAGCCGACTCTTTTGGCTCACGAACCGGCTCTTTTTTTAAAATAAAAATGCGTTTTACACAGTCATGGTTCCAGGTCTTTGCCTGCACAGTGAGGGCCTCATTATACACCTGGATAAGTCTCTAGTGAAGCAGTACAGACTGGTTTCAGCATTGCTATTTCCTCAGATTGTTCGCTCTTGTGAACAGGGCCCCTCTGCTACTCGGTTGTAGTCTTAACATGTATTACTTTCTAATATGTGGCTTTTCTTGTACATTGCTGTAGTCATTCCTTCTTGGATAAGATTTTTCTGCATCCATATTTATTCTGCAAACGCAGGAACTGCATCCTGATCAGGATTTGTTTGGAAATGTCAAATTCTGACTTCTGGGGCAGAAGAGAGGAGAGAGAGGTGAGAGAGGGGGGAGAGAGGAGAGAGAGACTGGTGAAAGTGAAAGGAAAAAAAATGGGGCTCCGAGCCTGCGCAGCTCCTGCCGCACAGTACACTGCACTGAGGACTCTGCCACTGTGCCAGACAGCATGCAGTGTCTCAGGAAGATGGGGGAGTAGGCAATTTACCGTGCTCTCCCTCAGTGCTGCCTGATAACAGAAGCGGGTGTTGGTGGGCCCCTTCATGACACTGGGCCCGGGGCAACGGCCCCCTCTGCCCCCCAGTAGCTACGCTACTGCGAGTCCCACCTAACTGTTCCAGCACACTAAAAGAAACCGGGTGCCTGCAGTCACCTCTAATACCACTTTGTCTAAACCCTTTTAATGCCTGCTTTACCAGAAACACTTTTGTCAAATCCCTCTGACCCCGAAGCATGAAACCAAAGGCCAAAGCCGCGCTAATCCGCGAGACCTTCACCGATGATCAGCCTTCTGCAGCCCCTACCCCCCCCCCCGACTCAACCACAACAGGGCTCCCACCTGATCTGCCACAGAGCTGCTACCAGCACATGACGCTAACCAATCTTCTCAGGAACACCATATCAATTGCCACATGCTGGCTGCCAGAGACGACTGAATCAAAGATTCTCAGCCCGGAGAGCACGCTCTAAAGCTCCGCCGAGCACTCCAAACCTTTGTCCTCCGCATCCGGGGCCAATAACTGCAAACGAGATAGCGAGTCAGCAATAGAATTCCTTACTCCCGGCATATGAGAAGCGGAAACGTACGCATTTATGAACAGGCAAGTCAAAACTAACTGCCGAATTGCACGAATCACCGGAGGTGAAGATGCTGTCAAACTGTTAATCGCACACACTTACCCCCTGTCTTGAAAATCCCTCCCCCATAAATGCACAGCTACCAGAATTGGAAATATCTCCAACAATGCTATATTCTTGACTAGGCCCGACAAAAATCAATCTTCCGGCCACGTAGCGGCAGACCACTGACCTCTAAAGTATGCCCCAAAACCAAGCATCTGTTAACAAATCCAAATCACCGTTTCCCACTAACTCTTCCATGAGCAAGGAATGGCCTTTATATTGCTCTAAGAACCTATCCAAAGCTCCAAATCAGCTTGTGCTCCCTAGATAGCTGAACAAAATGATGAGGAGCTCGAACTGCCGCAGTGGCACAGGCCAGGCCATGAGAAAAAACCCTCCTCATTGGGATAATGTGGCAAGCAAAATTCAGCTTACTGAGAAGCAACTGAACTTCCCACAATGACAGCTTTTTTTGACGTCTCGCCACCTCTTCCCACAACGCTACCACCTTCTCCTCTGGGAATCTGAACTCCCAATTGACCCAGTGAATCACAATTCCCAAAAAACAAAAGGCTTGTACAGGGCCCTTCCATTTTTCCCGGAGCTAGTGGTACCTCAAAACGCTCTGCCACCCATTCAACTGCCCTCAGAATGACTTCACAGCACCAGGACTGACCAGGACCGATACACAAAAAATCGTTCAAATAATGTATCAGCAAGTCATAACCTGACACATCATGGACAACCCATTCAAGAAAAGAACTGAAGGCCTCAAAAAACGCACAAGACAAGGAGCAACCCATCAGCAAACATCTATCCACAAAAAACTCCCCTCCCCAATAACAACCAACAATCTAATGCTCTCCGGATGAACCAGTAACAATCTAAAAGCAGGTTCAATGTCCATTTTTGCCAAAAGTGTCCCCCTCCCACAACTCCGAACCCAACGCGCTGCTTCATCAAATAACGTATGAACCCCCACGGGGGGCTTGGTCGTGACTTTGCTTTAGCCTGTTAATTGTGGATGGATTGGAGCCACATGTTTTGTAGCGGTGACATTCCTATTTGATTCTACCTGGGACTCCTGAGCGGGGTTCCTAACATGGTTCATTTTGCACTATTTATGAATGTCCACCTACGTCAATTGACTCCTCATGTACTGTGCTCAACTGTTGCACTACCGCATTAATGTGTTAATGTTATTTTATGTTGGCTAATGCTGCTCTTTCTCCTGAAATGTGACTTTTGATGATACCCCTTCGGGGGCTTGTTATGACTCTGCTCATTTCGACAAATGTACTTGGCCCATGATCCGCTGTTATGTTCATTAACAATGTTTGTTACCAAGGTCATGGGCCTACTGGGTAGAGTTGGATTTTTTTTTTATTTTCTTTTTGCTGCAGGGGCTCGGCTGGTTGCTCTCTGCTCAATCACCTCCCCACTAGGGTGTGTCTCTGACACTACTTCTCAGAGTTTTCTCTGATATTGTGCTGTACCCTTGAGGCCTACTGGCTTCTTGGTTTTTCTCTTTTTTTTCTGGTCGGAACCCTGTCTTCCGGCTGAACTACTCTCTTTCCTTGGTGCTTTACTTTCTCTGTTTCTATTTTTCCCCACTTTCCACCCCTCCTACTCCTTTCCGACCCGATTGTACCACCCGCAGGCCCGATGGTTCCTATGGCGTCTCTACAACTCTGCTCGCTTAATGTCAGGGGGTTTAATGTCCCTGAAAAGCGATCAAAGGTTTTATACGGTATGCATAAGAAACGGGTTGACATACTTCTGCTGCAGGAGACACATTTCCGAGCAGACAGAATCCCTAAGCTTAACCATAAATACTACACACAGTGGTTCCATGGCAGTAACTCTGACTCCAAGTCTAAAGGTGTCAGCATTGCATTGCACAAGTCTTTACAGGCTCAGGTAGTTGCCTCTAAAGCGGATTCTAATGGTCGATATATGTTTTTAAAGCTCAAAATTGCCCATGATCTGTTCACCATAGCTAACATTTATCTCCCCAATCAAGACCAGGTCCGAGCGTGCAGAAAGTACCTACGGGACCTCTCGGCCTTTGCGGAAGGCTATGTGATTATGGGAGGGGACTTCAATATGGTGTTGGACCGCGCTGTGGATTCCTCTTCGGGCAAGTCATCGGTGTCCCTCTCACAGCTGGAGAGACTGCGGCGGGCCCTGACGGACTCAAGGTTGGTGGATGTTTGGAGGTTACTACACCCCACTACCCGAGATTATACCTACTTCTTATGTACATAATTCCTATAGTAGATTGGATTATTTTTTGATCAGCCACGGGCTCCTGTCTCTTGACCCAAAGTCTGACATTGACACAATGTTGTGGTCAGACCATGCCCCAGTTTTGCTCTCCCTTCGGCTGCCGAGCCTTTCTCCGAGAGAATGGACCTGGTCCTTAAACCCTGGTCTCCTTGGAGATCTAACATGTCAGGCGGCCGTGCGAACAGCAATCTCAGACTTTCTAGATTTTCACAAGCATGACCCCACGGCCATCTCATACCAATGGGAGGCTCTGAAGGGAGTAATACGGGGAGTATTTATACAACAGGGGGCCCGACTGAAGAGAGAGAGGGAGACTAACATTATGGGTTTGTTGACTCGTATCCAAACTCTGGAGTTGGATCATAAACGGACTGGAGATGCTGGGGTGCTGGCTGATCTCCTCCGGGCACGCTGTGAGTTGAGTGCCTTGTTGGACACGACGTTAGCACGACAGAGGGACCGCTTTCATAAATTTCTGTATAAGTACTCTGATAAACCCGGGAGAGCTCTAGCGAGGTTTTTGCACCCCCGTGCCCCCACCACTTATATCCCTACTATGAGGTCTGCTACGGGTGAACTGGTCCATTTTCCTGAGGAGATTGTGGACTCATTCAGAGCATATTATGACTCTCTCTACAATTTAGGCGGCCCGCTGTCTGATATGTCCCCTTTCGAGTTTCAAGCACGGGTGGACGACTACATCCGGGACACTGAGCTCCCGCCTATGTCGGTGGAGGAGTCTGAGGCCCTGGAGAGTCCTCTCTCGGAACAGGAGGTTTTAGACACGATAAAATCTTTGGCTAATGGTAAAAGCCCTGGTCCTGACGGATTCTCCGCCGCCTTCTATAAGTTATATGCGAATTCCCTGGTCCCCTTCATGACCAAACTGTTTAACTCCATCTCGGCCAGCTGCCCCTTTGCCCCCCAAACGCTGATGGCCACAATCACCGTGATTCCTAAACCGGGAAAAGATCCCCTATTGTGTGCAAGCTATAGGCCCATATCCCTCATTAATGTGGATGTGAAGGTGTTCGCGAAAGTGTTAGCTGGTAGACTGAACCCTATTCTCCCTGGGTCCATCCATAGTGATCAGGTGGGCTTTGTGCCGCACAGGGAGGCCAAGGATAACACGGTGAAGACGTTGCTTCTGACCTCGTACATGCGCACAGGAAAGGTACCAGCATGTATATTATCTATTGACGCTGAGAAGGCGTTTGATCGCCTAGGCTGGACCTTTCTACGTGCCTCCCTGAAGCAACTGGGAGTGGGACCTAACATGTTGGAGAGGATTTTTGCTCTGTATCATAGGCCTACGGCCCGTCTTAGAGTGAACGGTACCCTTTCCCCGCCCATTGACATAAGAAACGGGACCCGTCAGGGTTGCCCCCTTTCCCCCTTACTTTATATCCTTGCAATGGAGCATCTGGCAGTGGCATTACGGAAGACTCCTGATATTGAGGGTCTGCGGATTGGCCAACATGAGTTTAAGATATCCCTGTATGCGGATGATTTATTGCTGTACATTACCAACCCGACCGTGGCTTTTCCTGTGTTCCGTAGGTTCGGGGAGGTTTCAAACTTTAAAGTCAACTACTCCAAGACGGAGGCGCTCAATATCTCCCTGCCTGATGATCTAGTCTCTCAGCTTCAGGCGTCCTTCTCTTTTAAGTGGAAGACCGATGCCTTAAAATATTTAGGAGTCTTAATACCTGCTGACATTAGCGCAACATATGCTCTGAACTACGTCCCGCTCCTGCAGAAAACTATCTCGGACCTTAAACTGTATGGCAGACCTCAGCTATCTTGGTTTGGACGGGGGGGAGTGGTCAAAATGGATATTTTACCCCGATTCCTCTATCTTTTTCAGACTGCTCCAGTGCAGGTTCCGGATTGCTTTTTCAGGCGCCTGCAGTCAGCTATCAATAGCTTTATTTGGGGAACTAAGAAGCCGCGGACTCGATTCTCAGTGTTACTGAGACCCAAGACTAAAGGGGGGGTAGGCCTTCCTGATTTTAAACGTTATTATCAGGCAGTCTTGCTCTCTAGGATTGTCGACTGGAGGTTCGGTGATGCTCATAAACAGTGGGTGCTCCTGGAGAAACTTTTATCGCCCTCTTCTTTGTACTGGCTGCCTTGGCTGGGGGGGACCGGGCACCCACCTGTGTCGAGTTTTGCTCCACTCACACAGATTGTTTTGAGGTTCTGGGATAGATCCTATGTGAAATTACGCCTGACCTCCCGATTGAGCAGACTGAGTCCCCTTTTTGACAATCTGGCCTTTCCCCCAGCAATGAATAGATCTACGTATCTGTGTTGGTCACGACTTGACGGGGTGGGACTGGGTCAGGTGAAGGATAAGCTTGCGGGGCTCTCCGGCATGCGGGGGTTACGAGGTTCTGATCTTACGACACCGCTGTCCTGGCTGGAGTTTCTGCAATTGCGGAGCTTTCTTTCCAGTGTGCCGATGGGCGTTGACACCATTTGAGTCCCTGATGCCCCCTACCGAGGGTCCCTCCCACGTGGTTTCGGTGCTCTATGGCCTGGTCTTGAATTCACTTCCCCCTACTACGCTTGGATTTATGGAGGCTTGGGAGAGGGACCTGGGGATCACCTTCTCTAAGGCGGATAGTCTAAAAATCTTCACTCTTGCACATAAGATGACGATGTCCAGTCAGGCGCAGGAGAGGAATTATAAATTACTGATACGCTGGTATAGGTGTCCCGTCCTTCTCCACAGGATTAACCCGGAGATCTCGGACGCCTGCTGGAGATGTGGCTCCGCCACGGGCTCTATGCTTCATGTTTGGTGGTCCTGTGGTCCCCTGCAACCCTTCTGGAACTCAGTCTTCGATGCCTTTCATTTGATGACTGGGGTCCGCCACGAGCCCTCCCCCCAAATGGCCCTACTGTCCCTGATACCCAGTTCGATAGCTTCCGTTAAAAAGGGGATCCTGAGATTTTGCCTCATAGCTGCTAGGGCAGTTATTCCCCGACATTGGAGGTCCACTGAGGTCCCCTCCACGGAGGAATGGATAGCTGAAATGGATAGATTACATCGTCTAGAGTCGCTGGTGGCGGGTGATGGTGATGCTGCATATGTCCAGGGACGCACCTGGTTCCTCTGGCAATCCTTCAAGGAAAGCAGAGGGTTCCTGACTTGGCTGCGTACATACTCATAATTCTCAATACGTGGGCGTATACATTGCTGGGTCTCCCTTAATCCCCCCTTCTTCCCCATTCCCCCCCCCCCTTTTTTTTTCTCTCTCTTCTTCTCTTTCTTTCTTTTTCTCCTATCTCTACAATTGCTTTTCTTACAGGTTCTGTATCCTGTATCCATGTCCCGAGGTGATTCTCAAGATGAGAAGCATGTACCCTTTATGTGCCAGAGTCCTTCTTCAACTACACTTGTGCTGTGTTCTCAGAGGCGTGATGTATAGCTCTGGACATTGTAATGATTCGTTTTATTGTTTTTCCTGTTTAAAATTTCAATAAATATATTTACTGAAAAAAAAAATAACGTATGAACCATGGAGAAAAGCTCCGGGTCAATCCCGTCATTCACCGACCTCCCACAAGCATAAGACAGATGATGAATAAGCCATAATTTATTCGGCTCCTTCTTAGGAACAACTCTCAAGGGTGAAACAACCAAATCATCAAACGGGTGAACACTAAACGGTCCGGACATCCAGCCCAAAGCAACTTCCTTGCCCAATTTCGCCACCACCACCTCTGCATATTGCTCAGCCGACCTAAGATTCTTAAGAACACGAGGTATCTCAAAAGGAGGAGCAGGAATTTTGAACCCATCCCTAAAACATAACCTCAACATCTACTCCTTAACCTTATCTGGAAACCTATTTAGATAAGGGACCATCTCGGCCAGCTTCACTGGCATCTCTCACTTGGGTATTATTAGTTTCCACCTTCGCCTTGATTTTTCTAACATGTCTGGCGGCGCCATGTGAGGAACCACTGCAGTGCGAGCAGAGATGCTTGAACTTGCAGCTGGTTCCAAATTTACACATGCATAATGTAAAATTTACATAATCCGGGCTTCTGAACTTCTCACTGCCCTGACTGCTCCCCAGCCCCTTGTGTACTCCCCTGGGTGGTGGACTGGCCAGCAAACCCTGCCCCCCTTGAAAGGAATGGCCAAACCTAGTCGGGGCAATAACCCACAACCACAAACCTATATCCTTCTGATCCCAACAAATTGCTGGACGAATAGCTTTCCTCTGCCGAAACCATTCGTCATAACAGAGCCATGCTTGACCTCCATAAACCCTATCGGCCTCCCTGATAGAGTCCATATAGCAAAACAGAGGAGATAAATTCTCTGGCACCTTTTCCCCTATAACACTTGCCAAAATAACAAACGCCTGAAGCCAATTGACAAATGTCTGGGGGATCAGGCACCACCTACGTTTTTCCTCCTCCTCCTTCTTACTATCATCCTTTTTCCCTTTATCCAAATTAAACTTCTCCAAAGGAAGCAGGAAAAATCTAGAAATATTCATCCTTCCAGATTTTTTCATGCACCTCTGCTTATGGTGAGCCCCAAGCGGACCCTCAAGACAATTGTAAACATCCCCATGAGCCCTATCATCTAAATGAATCCTACACTCCTTTTCTTTTTCGGTCTGCACTGACCCTGACACCGGATCAGAAATTCTGCTAGGTACCACCGAACACATACCCGAAAAACTATGTCCCAAAGACTGCGAGCGCACCCACACAGCTAAATGCACCGGAGTTGACCTTCCCCCTTCCAATCGTGTCAGTAAATCCCACACATTACTCAGGATCTCTCTAACCCCATCACCCACCAAATCTGACTGAACACCAACCCCTTGACCCGAAACTACTGACCTTACTACCTGACTACCCCCCATCACTGGAGACATTAACAGCGAAGGCAACGAACAAGACATAGAATCATACTCACCGGGCTGCGAGGGAGCTGTGATCCCCCAGCCGCAGATCCCACGTCCAGCCATCCATCCGCTGCTCCAATCCTGTCCACTGGACCCTCAGGTGCCTGAGCTCCGAATCCCGATGAGCCTGATACTGGCGGGCCACTCCACCCTTGATGAGACCGTTCCATAATAACCACTTGGACCAGCAGGCTGCACCTGAGAGGATAACCCCCAGGCACCAACCCGCTGCCCGATCCACCCACTGAAAACAGAGGCTGCTGGGCATCCAATGTCATTCCTGTCGCTGTCAATGGAACTCCTGGGGTCTATAACAGGGCTAGCAGCCCTGGCTGCATAGTGATACCATCCGCAAGCTGGGCATCCTGGAAAATCCCACGGTCAGGTGCAGGGGCAGAGGCCGGTCGCCCACCTGGGTCATCACCTTGACAACCTGCCATGACTTCACAGGAACTGTGAATCCCAGCATGCGCAGGCTCTGCCCCAACAGAGGCTGTGGCGGAGGCCTGCTAACCGCAGCTGGACCCAGTCGGCTCATGGATTCCTCCCAGACCAGGGCCTGTTAGAGCACCTTTGGCTCAGACCCTGGCCTGGAGGTCCCTGTAGGGGCTCCGGCGCTGGGTCCAGGGAGGCGCGTCAGGTGAAAAGCACTCAGGGGCCCGCTCCTGACGGGCGCCGCTCTCGTGGGAATTTCGCTGCCACCGTCCCAGCTCCCCTGCCAATGATCCCAGGCACCTTGATCTCCAGCAAGCCGGGTGGCTGCGACTCCGCTGCCAATCGTAGACTCTCCAGGATCTGCACTACCGATGCTATGGTAAGCACAGCAGGGCAAAAAGGGGACTGCTCTGGACCTTTTAGGAGTGGGAACTAAAGTATTCCCACCCCTAACCGTCCATATATAAAGCCCCTTTTGCATACCCCCACCCCACTAAACCTGTCTCCAACCCCTCCAACCCACTGTCATGCCGGCCTCTGCCTACGCCGTGGGGTGAGGGGGTGGCTTGCTCCGGCCTTTACTTTTAAACCCAATGAGGCTGGTATATTAAGGGCTCATTCACACACATCAGTTTTTCAATTACAAGTGCGCTCTGTGTTTTTCACAGATAGCACTCGTACCTCTTACAGACAATGTGGCTGTTTACATGATGTTTTGCAGACCGAGTGGTCCATGCATAATCATGTAGACATGTTCGATATTGATTCACATGTTAGATCAAACTTGGCAACTCAAGTCTACAGGTCAATGAAAAAATCTGACAGCATTTGGATGCCATACATGTGCTGTCTCTTTTTCACTGACTGATGGAAGGTGGAGAGACTTTTTTTTCCATTGACTGTCTGCTGAAAATCTGATGAAACTCGGTCCGTTTCTCTTGTACGTCATAAAAACTGACATCTGAATGAGGACTTAGGGCTCCTACTCACTTGGGAGCAACTCGGATGAGTCTCACATGTTAAAACCCGGCTCTGCTGCCGGCACCCAGATCGGAGCGTGCGGCCGCATAGGAATACAGCAGTCGCACACTCCGCTCCTCTGTGCCAGGTGCAGTGCCGGGTATTGCCGTGCGAGACTCATCCAAGTCTCGCGCAAGTGAGTAGGAACCCTTACTGTGAACATCAGTTTCAGAATAGCTATATAATCTTTTTTGAAACTTTTTCTGCCTGATTTTAGTGACCATTTTTGAGCGTTTGAGCTTGGGGTCTTCATCGAGTCTAAGATCTGTTTTACATTTCAAAAACCTGACCTGCACATCCAAACATAGACTGAGTGTGAACAGGTGCTGAACCCAGAGTCGCCAACTCGTATATAGTTAAATAAATAGGGCAGCACACTGCAGCGCCAAAACATGCAAACTTGAAAAAACGAAATTTGAACTGCATTACTGCACTAGAAATATGAAAAATGAGAGCTTTTAGCGCACAAAAATGGCCAATTTTATGTGTACCTCGTAGCCACGTTAAGGCATCTCTCTTATACGAGGTCCTACGCTTGACCTACCTCACTGAGAATAAACGTCTCCATCTGAATGGGTACATGTGAAACCTCTTCTTGGACTCAAATTCTCTCTCTATGTGGAGGGGTATTGGACCTACTATAATTAAAACACCTGAAGCTAGGAGGCGGGGAGTGCACGATCAGAAGGCTAGAGAATACATTTCAAAAACCTGACCTGCACATCCAAACATAGACTGAGTGTGAACAGGTGCTGAACCCAGAGTCGCCAACTCGTATATAGTTAAATAAATAGGGCAGCACACTGCAGCGCCAAAACATGCAAACTTGAAAAAACGAAATTTGAACTGCATTACTGCACTAGAAATATGAAAAATGAGAGCTTTTAGCGCACAAAAATGGCCAATTTTATGTGTACCTCGTAGCCACGTTAAGGCATCTCTCTTATACGAGGTCCTACGCTTGACCTACCTCACTGAGAATAAACGTCTCCATCTGAATGGGTACATGTGAAACCTCTTCTTGGACTCAAATTCTCTCTCTATGTGGAGGGGTATTGGACCTACTATAATTAAAACACCTGAAGCTAGGAGGCGGGGAGTGCACGATCAGAAGGCTAGAGAATACATTTCAAAAACCTGACCTGCACATCCAAACATAGACTGAGTGTGAACAGGTGCTGAACCCAGAGTCGCCAACTCGTATATAGTTAAATAAATAGGGCAGCACACTGCAGCGCCAAAACATGCAAACTTGAAAAAACGAAATTTGAACTGCATTACTGCACTGGCTACGAGGTACACATAAAATTGGCCATTTTTGTGCGCTAAAAGCTCTCATTTTTCATATTTCTAGTGCAGTAATGCAGTTCAAATTTCGTTTTTTCAAGTTTGCATGTTTTGGCGCTGCAGTGTGCTGCCCTATTTATTTAACTATATACGAGTTGGCGACTCTGGGTTCAGCACCTGTTCACACTCAGTCTATGTTTGGATGTGCAGGTCAGGTTTTTGAAATGTATTCTCTAGCCTTCTGATCGTGCACTCCCCGCCTCCTAGCTTCAGGTGTTTTAATTATAGTAGGTCCAATACCCCTCCACATAGAGAGAGAATTTGAGTCCAAGAAGAGGTTTCACATGTACCCATTCAGATGGAGACGTTTATTCTCAGTGAGGTAGGTCAAGCGTAGGACCTCGTATAAGAGAGATGCCTTAACGTGGCTACGAGGTACACATAAAATTGGCCATTTTTGTGCGCTAAAAGCTCTCATTTTTCATATTTCTAGTGCAGTAATGCAGTTCAAATTTCGTTTTTTCAAGTTTGCATGTTTTGGCGCTGCAGTGTGCTGCCCTATTTATTTAACTAAGATCTGTTTTAGGCATTAGACATCTGAGTTTGTTTTGTGTATATAAAAGGACCATTTTTCTAAGTGTTTTTTATTCAATTGTCATCTGTTTTTGGGCCCATGTGTGCATTTTTAACATTAGTGTGGCATCAATTTTTCTCTTTTTCTTTTCAGGTACTGTTGTTGTCACTATTTCTTTCTTTTTTTAAACACCGTAAAATCACCATGTTCTCACGCAGCGCAAGTGCTGCTTTTTCCACTGTGGCTTTTTTTGCAGAACATCCACTGCAATTCAGGCAAAGTTGATGTGGTGTCACAAAACCTCATGCCAATTGTGCATTTTTGGTGCTTGATTTCTTCTCTAGACTTCTATGGGGAGCCTAATAAAAAGCATTTATAAAACTCAAGTGTGTTTTCAAGTGTAGAATCCAAGCGTTTCTCAACGAAAAAAACACCTAAAACGATGCTGCTTCAAATCTGCACCAAAAATGCATAAAAAAGTAAATTGCATCAAAAGAGCAACGCAAAAAACGCAATAATCAGAGCAAATTGTTATTGAGAATTTCGGTCTGAGAACCTGCAGGAAAACTAAGCAGGAAAAAAAGCAGCGTTTCTGCTCATAGGAACACGGACAAATGGGTGGCAGAAGCTTGGGATCTTGTTTTTTGTTATGTAAGGGTTCATGCAGACATCAGTGGATCACGGTCTGATCATGAGGATCTTCCATTTGGAAGCTGACAGCTTCATATATTTCTGTGAGGCTGTCTTGCTCGGGTCAAGAGACCCACAACTACACCATACATTGAGGTCCATGATCGGACAGAGATCCACAGACGTATCCTGAGCCTGACTTTTGGTTGGGGGTGCTAATTCATAATATTTCTTGTAAAATAAACGTAGATATAACTAAAATCCTCTGTGAAACTACAACTCCCATCAAGTCCTGGCAGCTAGTCTGTTTCACAACAGCTGGAGGACAAGAGGTTTACAGAATTACTGCTCTAGGTTAATTAATGCCTCATTGGTTTAGAAAGTGGTATATCTCCAAGGATCAGATAAGATATGGCTTTATAGGTAGCCATGATCCACCAGCACATACCGGTATTTCCCTTTCAATCAGATAATTTGGACAGATGGAACAAAGTTCTCCTGGGCTCCAAAGGTTACATGGGAGACTTAACCACATGTTTTAGTCCATTAGAAGTCTTAACTGTTTGGGGGCAGGGGAGAAGGAGATCCCGGTGAACACACACAGGACAAGGGTTATTTGGCACTTAAAAGGGAGTACAAGGGACTTTGTCCGGTCTCTAAGTATGACAGTGTGGATGTGGGCACCATCTCTGCAGTGAGACACCATGGCATCTAATGGAGAGACGGCAGAACCCACCGTGCGCCATAGAAAGTCCAATCACACTGAGGATGGAGCTGATGACAAGCACAATGGTAACTACCGGAGCCTGTTCAGTGTGCATAGAAGATGTGGCTTGTGCAACCTACAGGGAATGTTATATAGGGTTAATCACTTTTCCTATGTCATATTGTCAGCATAGTATGAGTTTGGTACTACAGTCCAATGTCCGAGCCAAAATTGTCCAGTACGATGCCCTTGAGGAGCACAATACAACTTTTTTGAAATTGCACTTTTTTTTTCCCTTTTACATCCTCCGACTCATGACAATGGAAATGATGCTGGTGGCAGTGAGTGGTAAGGAGGAAGATTACTGGATGCAAGAATGAGGTTTGGTCTGGGGTCTCTATTACATCAAGCGGGGCCTGATTTGGGGGTTAGTATCTGTTTAGTGATTCTAATTAAGGGACTGTAATATTTTAGGCGCTCTGGCTGTGGTTCTGTTGGCTTAGGGAGTTTAGTTTGGAGTGTAGTATGGAGTCTGTATTACATTACAAGGTTCTGGGGTCCTTATTTGTTTGGGGCGTCTGGTCAAGGGTCTGTTTAGTTTGGCTTATAAAATATGAGTGAACTGCACTACTTGTTATTTAAATCCTGTAGATTGGAGGCATGTCCAATAAAAATAGGCAAACAAGGGGTGTGTAACTTCATACTTCGCCTTTCAGAATCTCCTTGCTGTTCCTTTGCCAAAGAAACCAATTATGCTAGTAGCTTTACTATATTTCAAGGTTAGCAAGGCCAAATTAATTTCTTTAGAAGTTTAGAAAGTTGCCAAAGACTTCTGTATGTATTACTTTCTAGAAGTGTTTTCTAACAATAGCCAAGTACCGCTTTCTCCTTCCAGTTAGGCTTCTTTTACACTTGCCGTGATTTTACGGCCCACTTTTGTGGCCCCAATAGATTTCTATGGGGCCGCAATAATTCCATGGCGCGTCGTGCACCGTATGGCCATGAAAATCAATGGGGCTGGAAAAACAACGAAAGGTTATTTTTGAGGTGCGCCGTGACTTCTGGCTTTGTGGACCGCCATTTTTTCCCAATACTTTTGCTATAGTATTGTGAACCCTAAAAATGGCGATCCGCAAGTTTTTGCGGTCTGTTAGGCTGGGTTCACATTGCGCTAGGTGTGTCCGTCTAACGGACTCGTTTTTAAGTAGTAAAAACGCAATGTAACGCACATACTAACGCGCCCATAGACTTGCATTGTCTGACGCATCGTGACGCATCCCTAAATTGGTATGCGTTTGTCACATAACGTTTTTTTTCTGATGGACCTTCAACGCGGCTTGCAGCGTTTTCGGGTCCGGCCAAGCTAACGCACTACTAACGGGAGCGTTCATTCTGCCATAGAAGGCTATGGCAAACGCAGTCAGACGCAAATCATGAAAAATTTCCAAATAGGACCACACGTTTTAATAGCGTTTGAGGGTGGTCACATGTGGTCATGTGACAGGAAATGTGATTTCGGCCATTAAAATATCCCACTCACACAAAGTCTCCTGCACGTGACAGAGTGTTTTGCCGTAGCTAAAATGTAAGTACATTTCTATATATTATATATCTCTGTATACATCATGGGAGTCTGTAATGTCCGTCGGATGTGTGTGTACTAAAAATGTATTGTTTTGTTGCACACAGATGTCGGATACAGATGTCAGCAGCAGCAGCAGCGTGTCTGCGATTTTTTCGTCTCAGTCGGTAGGCTTGCACTTTAAAAAACCACAATAATGTTGTGTGAAACTCCATTGTATTGAGCTAGGCATAAAAATCCTGTTTATTGTTTTTGTGAATAGGAGTCTTCTGAGCCCGAGGCTGCTAGACCTCCCCCCAAAAAACATGCAAAAACCACAAAGGTACATAGCACACATGTTGAATTTTTCATGCATAAATTTATTGATCCAATGAATGTTAACATTATTTAATGTTAAAATAATTTTTTTTACATTTTACATACACAATAGGTTGTGGCACAAGGAGGACAAAAAAGAAAAAAGGTCCCTAGACGTCTGTCGTCGCCACAACTGCCAGTGGTAAATATAAAACTAGAAATATTCTATCCAATATTTACCAACAATCTATTCTATCTATTCACTTTCTATCTACTATATCTATAAACTATCTATCAACTATCTATCGCTCCATCTATTTGTCTATCTATATCTATGTATCTATCTATCAATATCTATCTATCTATCTATCTATCTATATCTATCTATCTATATCTATGTATCTATCTATCTATATATCTATCTATCAATATCTATCTATCAATCTATATCTATCTATCTATGTATCTATATATCTATCTATCAATATCTATGTATCTATCTATCTATATATCTATCAATATCTATGTATCTATCTATCTATATCTATCTATCTACATCTATCTATCTATCTATCTATCTATCTATATATCTATATATTGCTATATCTATGTATCTATCTATCTCTGTATATATGAATATGGCCATCCAGTGAAATTGACACTATCAACATAACGTTTTGTGTTTACATAGTCCAAGTCAGCGACAAAAAAAAAAAGGATTGTCGTTGACAAAGAGCCATTGACTATCCACAATGAGACACTTATTAACCTTGTGGAAGCCAACCCCTCCATATGGGACCAGAGCGACAGCTCCCACCATGACATCGTGAAGAACCGGAAGTTGTGGGATCAAATAATCTGTCACTTTGATCCCCGATACATGGAGAAGTCGACAACCTCAAAGAAAAAAATTGGTAAATATTGGTGACGTAACATCGGAAAATGTTTAAAAAAAAAAAAATTTTCTATCCTATCAACCTATCCACTTGTTGTCTGCTATCTATCTCTCAATTATCAACTATCTGTACACTATATATCTATCTATCTATACACTATTTCTACACTATTTCTTATCTAACAACTATCTATCTACTATTTATATATCAACTATCGTAGCAAACTATGAACAATTTTTCCTATATCTTAACACAATCTACTATTTTTATTTTATTTTTTTTTAATGTAAAGCCGATGCTGTCCATACCCGTTGGAAGTCCATCCGCGATCGCTTTGTCCGTGACTACCGGAACAGTCAGAATGTACCAAGCGGATCAAGTGGCAAACGGGTGACACCGTATGTGCATTATGACCAACTGCTCTTTCTTCAGAAAACAGTGTCTCAGCGCTCGTAAGTACAAGAAGGTCTGTGTGCGAGACTAAATTGTTTAAAGGAAAATAAGTAATTTTTTTTTTTTTGGGTTACAGCACGATATGCAGTACCGCTGCTCCTAGACCAGCAGAGGAACTTGAGCCTTCTTCAGTGGAACCAACGCAACCTGAAGATGTGTCTGGCATCAGCGAGCCACGATCTGCGGATAGAAGCACTGTTGCTGCAGGTGTGAGTGCCCGGTTGCAATCACAGCGTGGACGCAAGCGAGCATCTCAAAAAGATGAAGCAGATGCAATTATCGTGGATGGACTCCAACGGGTAGAGGACATGTGTCGCAGTGAGCTCAAAGACCTGAGACGAGAAATTACCGAGCTGCAAGCACGCGAGTCTGTCTACACTGCTAATGAGTGGAAGCTACTTTTATTATCCTATGTGCCTGTAGTACAAAATATCCCGGCATATAGAAACCTTATGTTTCGACAAAGACTTAACGAGCTTGTAGAGGAATTTGTGGGCACCAAGGAACCCGCTCCATCGGGAAGAAGACTGGACATGCCGCCCTACAACCCTCAATATAGAGGCCGGGGTGAAACGAGCGTGGAACCTCAAAGACAATGTAGCAGTCCATCATATAGTTGGGCAGACAATACTCCCGTGCAGTACCAAAGTCTTTAGTACAGTTCACTGTCCACAGCCAGGTGCAATTACCGCGTTGCAATTTTTTTTTGGGGGGGTTTTTTTGTTGTTAATTTCTATTTTCCTTTTTTTTTTCATCCCTATGGGATATCATATGTTACACCTGTGTACCAACAGTTTGTTGGGAAAATACAAAAACATTTAGTAAACTGTTTCAAATTTCAGATTCTTGTATGACTTTAACTTTAACTTTTTACACGACATAAGGTAACTTTTTACACGACATCAGGTTAAACAACATAACTTTTTACACTACGTAACTTTTTACACGACATCAGGAAGACTTTAAATTATTTTCACACGTGTCTGTCTTGCCATGGAACCTGGCCTTCATGTGTGAAGTAGTGTGCAAATTGATCACGAATCCTCATTATTTGTGATGCAGAACGAACTGTAGTAGATTCAATGCTACTGAGGTTCGACTCACAATCATTGGGGTCTACCAACTGGGGTTCATGTCTCGCCACAAAATTGTGCAGACAGATGCATGCCTTCACAACACGGTCCACATTGTCTGGTTGCAGTTGCATGCAGGTTAGTAAAATCCGCCATTTTAATGTCAAAATCCCAAATGCACACTCCACATAACGTCTAGCCCGGCTCAAGCGATAATTAAAAATGCGCCTGCTGGAGTCTAGACTACGGCTTGAGTAGGGCTTGAGGAGATTTTGTCCTAGTTGGAAGGCCTCATCACCAACTAAAACATAGGGCAAACTTGGGCCTTCGGTCCCCGGAAGAGGTCGTGATGACGGTATGTTTAAACTTTGGCTGTACAAACATTGGCCCATGTTGGAGTCTCTGAATACTCTGGAATCGTTAGTCCGGCCATAAGCTCCAATATCCACAGCAACAAAACGGTACCTGGCATCCGCAATCGCCATCAATACTATAGAAAAGTATTTCTTATAGTTATAGTAGAGGGAACCACTATGTGCAGGTTTCTGAATCCGAATGTGCTTTCCGTCCACGGCACCAATACAATTGGGGAAATTAGCCACATCCTCGAACTGTTGGGAAATTGCTAGCCACATTTCTGATGTTGGTGTTGGTAGCACAAGTGGTTGCAAGTTGTTCCAAATGGCATCACAAGTTTCCCGAACCAGTTGACAAATTGTTGACTTCCCAAGTCGAAACTGGTAATGCAGTGACGCAAAAGTTTCTCCGGTAGCCAGATATCTGTTGACATTCAAAAACAAAAAAAAAATAGGATTTTAATGATCATCTAAAGGCTAGTTTACAATATAATATACAATTGCAAAATGAACATTAGGCCACACGATACCGAGATCTAGTCTTTGTCAATAGAATGATAAAAAAAATGTATAATTACCTCACAGTCACTACTAAACGTTGCTCCGCACTGATGCTTTCACGAAAAGTGCTGCGATGATGATGTATCTCATCCTTCACATGTGAGAGCAGAACATTAAAGGTCTCAATGGACATCCGTAGATAGCGTTGGAATTTGAAGGGATGATCCCGAAGCTGCACATACAGGGTGTGAAAGGCACCATATGTACTCCGCAAGAAATTCACTTTGTGGATCCAATATCTCCTTTGCGAACTACGCTTTCTCTGCCGAAGTCGCAACCGCATCAAGCGAAATCTGACGAGCTCAGACACAAACATCTTGCTAGCAGAAGTTCACTCAATGCTTTCAAAATGGAGAATGAGTCTGTGCCCACACCCGACAATGACAAAAGGGAAAAAAAAAAACAAAAAACAACTTTATTGACAGTGACAAACGCAGACAAACGGATACTTCGTAAACGGACATCAAAATGAAAAAACGCGATCACATGCGTTAACGCTAGCGTTACCGTGACGACGAATTTCACATATTTTGGCTCCGTTTCTGTACATGCGTTTAACGCATCCGTTTAACGCCATGTACTTGACGCAATGTGAACCTAGCCTTATTGTGGCAGACCTTGCAAATTGCAGCAATACGACCCACAAAAAGGCCAGCAATAACGGGGTGCAAAAAACCCGGTATGTGTAAAAGAAGTCTTACATGGGAGTTCTGAAAATTGCGGTTTCTGGCACTCTCTATTCACTCCTGTAGAAGTTCCAAAATTTGCACTTCCTCAGCCATTTTCCCAGCTCCTACAGAAGTGTATGGAGTGAGATCTGCATGCTCGGCCTCTTCTCCATTTAGTGCACTACTGTATCCTTGAGATAAATGCAGGTCCCATCTCTGGAACTTTAACCTCTAGGCCATTTATTTCATATCCTGTGAATCATAAATGGCTAAGATAGGAACATCTTTTTTAGGTAAAAAAAAAAAAGATGTTAAAGCGAGAACGACTTGTTGTTTATATGCTCAGTCTTTTAAGTTCTTTGAACCGCTTCAGGTTTCAAAAGCCGTAAAAGGATAAGAAGTGACCTGTCCATTCTTCTAAAGGCCACCACTATCTTATACATTATTATTATTATTATTTATTTATATAGCACCATTGATTCCATGGTGCTGTACATAAGAAGGGGTTACATACAAGTTACAGATATCACTTACAGTAAGCAAACTAACAATGACAGACTGATATAGAGGGGGCGAGGACCCTGCCCTTGCGGACTTACATTCTACAGGATGGTGGGGCAGGAGACAGTAGGTTGAGGGTTGCTGGAGCTCCGGTGTTGGTGAGGCGGTAGCTTCGGTAGTGATGAGGAGGCAGCGGGGTCAGTGCAGGCTACATAAGAACAAAATGATATGACATTGGCAAAGAAGTCTGTTCAGAAAAAAAAACACAACCGGCCATTCCTGGAGCATCTTCTGCTTCACAAACTGTGCAGGTATAACGGTGTCTGTAAGGTGCCTTGTGAACATAACCTTTTTGGAGGGTAAGTGTCTACAGGAGTTTTTCATTTCCTGAATCATGTCCAGAAAAATTGTGGTCTTTACCTGCAATTATTTTTCTTTAAACCTTTGGATTTAACAATTCCTAATTTGGAGAGGTTTTGTTTCAGAACCTCTTGAAAGAAGTGACATGCATTTTTTTTCACCATGCATTTTTCAAAGCTTCTGCTGGGGAAAAAAGAAATAAAAAAAATTTCCCATGAGCAGCAAAGTGGATTTCCCATAGAAATTAATACGAAAAGTAGCACGGTGTGTGACAGAGCACGCAGGGACAACATGCTGGTAAACAATCCAAAATTGTTTTTATTGGGACCAGTAGAATATTCCACCAAACATAGATATGATTCCTTGAGCTAGGTTTCCATGATGAGTTTTTGGTGATTTTTTTTTACCCTATGTATTTTTTTTTACATATTCCTCACTAATAATGTTCCAAGTGTCTGTGTGCAAAATTTGGGGGCTCTAGCTGTTAAAATAAAGGGTTAAATCACGGAACAAATTGGCGTAGGCTCCTGCGCAATTTTCTCCACCAGAGTAGGAAAGCCAGTGACTGAGGGCAGATATTAATAGCCAAGAGAGGGACCATGGTTATAGGACCCCCCTGGCTAAAAAACATCTGCCCCCAGCCACCCCAGAAAAGGCATATCTGGAAGAAGCGCCTATTCCGGCACTTGGCCACTCTCTTCCGACTCCTGAGTAGCAGTGGGATATGGGGTAATAAAGGGTTAATGTCACCTTGCTATTGTAAGGTGACATTAAGCCAGGTTAATAATGGAGAGGTGTCAATAAGACACCTATCCATTATTAATCCAATAGTAGTAAATGGTTAATAAAACACACACACATTAGGAAAAAAGTATTTTATTGAAATAAAGACACATGGTGTTGTAATAGTTTATTATATTCTCAATCCAAATGATGACCCTCGTTCTGTAAAAAAGGAAAAATAAAAAAAACAACAATATCCCATACCTTTCCGCTGTTACAGTCATGTCCCACGCTGTAAATCCATCTGAAGGGGTTAAATAATTTTACAAGCAGGAACCTGCTAATTCAGCCGCCCCTGCCTGTAAAAACTGGGGAATGAATGGGAAAAAGGGGAACGTAGCTACCTAGACTCACGGTACTGCTCCCCCTGCTGGCATAAACTCATATGAACTCGAGCGTGGGAATTTTTCAGAATATTTTCTGACGCTTGAGTTCATCTGAGGTTTAACCCTGCTGTTCTGTTGGTCAAAAATGACCGACTTTGAACTTCAATATTCTTTAAAATATTCAAGATGCGGCTCTGAAACCCGTGGCCGACCGACCCATCCTCATTTAAGTCAATCAACCACAAGTTTCAGAACCGCATCTTGAACACCCCAAAAAATACCAAAGTTCAAAATAGGTCTCCCCAGACCGAACAGAACAGCAGGGTTAACCCCTTCAGACGGATATATATATATAGATATATATATATATATATATATATATATATATATATATATATATAACACTGGTCAACAGCATTTTTGGTGCCAAAGATATTTCATCGAATTTAGGGTAACTTTGGGCTGCTGATTCTGAATATGTCATCAGTTTTGCCAGATTGGCTCAAGTTTTTGAGATTTTTGGTATCTTATTTATAGCACTTGTTGGTAAATGCGACGCATCATCTCATTAATTTCTTTGGATTAGTACTTGAACTGAGCAGTTCTCAATATAGTTTTGTGTTAATTAGTGTTCTAAAAGTTTGTTCATAGCTTGATTTTTGCACTAACTTTATGTTGTTGTCTGTTTTCCAGTGAAAAGCATGAACTCATCAAGAAGAAGTTGTCTTAACGATCCAGACTCATTCTGTTACATTTGTGGTGAATACACACTGCCAAAACATAGAAGAAACATAACAGACTTCGTAAAAAAAGTGTATTTTGCCTATTTTGGGGTTATGCTTGGGGACCAAGACAAGTTTTGGGCACCACAAATAGTGTGCAAAGCATGTATCGAATTATTACGAAAATGGAGCAAAGGACAAAGAAAAAGCTTCAAATTTGGTGTTCCAATGGTGTGGAGAGAGCAAAAAAATCATCATGATGACTGTTATTTCTGTGCAGTGCAAGTGCAAGGATTCAATAAGCATCAGAAATGAAAATGGGAGTAACCTAACATGGAATCTGCAAGAAGGCCTGTCCCTCATTGTGAAGATGTGCCTGTACCTGTGGTTACCATGTTACCTGACCTTCCCCCACCTGATGATGATGAAGTGTGTATTGGCAGTGTGTATTCACCACAAATGTAACAGAATGAGTCTGGATCGTTAAGACAACTTCTTCTTGATGAGTTCATGCTTTTCACTGGAAAACAGACAACAACATAAAGTTAGTGCAAAAATCAAGCTATGAACAAACTTTTAGAACACTAATTAACACAAAACTATATTGAGAACTGCTCAGTTCAAGTACTAATCCAAAGAAATTAATGAGATGATGCGTCGCATTTACCAACAAGTTCTATAAATAAGATACCAAAAATCTCAAAAACTTGAGCCAATCTGGCAAAACTGATAGCATATTCAGAATCAGCACCCCAAAAATACCCCAAATTCATTAAAATATTTTGGACACCAGAAAAAATTTTTTTTTTTGTTGACCTGTGTAATTTGTCTAAGGGTCACTTTGTTTGAATGCAGATTGCACATTTTCTGTTAGTACAATAAACCATTTCAAGGCAGAAACATTACTGTGTCCAACAGTTATTTGATATATGAACCTGAAATAGCTGTTGCAAAAAAACAGTTTTTATAAAACATTAAGCTTAAGATTAATAGGGGTGCCCAAACTTTATCATATAACTGTACATATTCTAGAATACCCGATGCGTTAGAATCGGGCCACCATCTAGTATATATATATATATATATATATATATATATATATATATAATTAGACCGTATTTCCCTACACTGAGTGTGACACCGGCCTAACCCTTCCAAGACAAGGCACCAACAAGAACCCTCAAACATGTAATTTTTTCTTTCTTCTTGAAATCAGCCCCCTGGTTGGATAGAGATACTCACACCCCACCCTTTTAAAAACTTGGTGCATTAATGTCAAAGAAGTTCTATGAAGTCTTGTCTCTGGCTGGTCTGTAATGTTATGCATCAGGAAGGCCCCCTGCAGAGAGAAACAAAGACAATCAAGGCCTAATTACATTGTGCTCCATGGGTCCTAATTACGTTGTGCTCTATGGGTCCATGGAGGCCGACTGGGGTGACGCATTGTTAAAAAAATATATATATTTCAAGCGTTTTTGAGGCGCGTTAATAAAATATTTCTGTTGGGTGTAAACTGTAAACCAATCTTGAAAGTTTGATGTAAATGGAAATTGTCATACACTGACCCTTCTCATATCATCACCACAGGTGGTGTGTCCAATCACATCAGTGGTTTGATAGAATGGAAGAGACACATGGAGGTAGGTGAGCGGTTGTACCTTGTATACTGGATATATGTAAGTGCATATATTACATGATGACATTGCGGATATAGGAGAATGGGTAAAGGTACCGTTACACTAAACGATTTTTTAGTCGGCTTTACAGCTGGCGGCGCTGACAGTCAGTGCAGGGAGGGAAGCTGACGCCGGGGGACGTGACAGATATCGGAATGTAAGTATGTAGTGTTTTTTTGTTTTTTTTTACTTTTACAATGGTAACCAGGGTAAATATCGGGTTACTAAGCGCGGCCCTGCATCGCTGGATCGGCGTCATACACGCCGATCCAGCGATGACAGCGGGTGATCAGCGACCAAAAAAAGGTCCTGATCATTCCCCACGACCAACGATCTCCCAGCAGGGGCCTGATCGTTGGTCACTGTCACATATAAGGAGATCGTAGCGAGATCGTTGCTACGTCACAAAAAAGCGTGACATTGCAACGATATCGTTAACAATATCGTTATGTGTGAAGGTACCTTAAGGCATCAGAAACCGTAATGCAGTGCAGGATCACAATGGCTGAACCCCTTGTCTCGGCATACTCCTCTTTCCTCCATTAATTGAAAAACAGGATAGTAAGTAGCCAGATTATGCATGTGAGTGAAATACAGATTTTTTTTTTCTCTTTTTTTGAGACCCTGAGCTGAAGGACTTATGTGACAGCTGATCTCGGTACATCACTGCAGAATATTTTTGTGCTATACAAGCAACAGGAAATATAGAAGAAAAGTTTGTTCTGTGTGGAGGTATATAGTTCTCCAGGCAAGAATTTTTATGGTTGAAAATTCACTTTTAAAAGACACATTGGTCCGGATTCATCATTAGTATTCTTTGTCTCTTTCTATAACCCCTTCAAGACGCAGCCCTTTTTCGTTTTTGCATTTTCATTTTTCGCTCGCCTCCTTCCCAAAGCTATAACTTTTATATTTTTCCATCAATATGGCCATGTGAGGGCTTATTTTTTGCGGGATGAGTTGTACTTTTTAAAAACACCATTGGCTTTACCATGTCGTGTACTAGAAAACGGGAAAAAAATTCCAAGTGTGGTGAAATTGCAAAAAAGATGCAATCCCACACTTGAGATTGGCCTTTTTGCTAGGTTCACTACATGTTAAAACTGACCTGCCATTGTGATTCTCCACGTCATTACGAGTTCATAGAAGCCAAACATGTCTAAGTTATTTTTTATCTAAGTGGTAAAACAAAATCCAAACTTTGCTAAAAAAAAACAAAAAAAAAACAACACTATTTTCCGATACCCGTAGCGTCTCCATTTTTCATGATCTGGGGTCGGGTGATGGCTTATTTTTTGCGTACCGAGCTGACGTTTTTAATGATACCACTTTTATGCACATACATTCTTTTGATCGCCCGTTATTGCATTTTAATTCAATGTCGCGGCGACCAAAAAAACATAATTCTGGCATTTTGAATTTATTTCTCGCTACGCCGTTTAGCGATCAGGTTAATCTTTTTTTTAATTGATAGATCGGGCGATTCTGAACGCGGCGATACTAAATATGTGTATGTTTGATTTTTTTTATTGTTTTATTTTATTTTGAATGGGGGGGTGATTTAAACTTTTTTTTTTTTTTTTCATATTTTTTTAAAACATTTTTTTTAACTTTTGCCATGCTTCAATAGCCTCCATGGGAGGCTAGAAGCTGGCATAGCCTGATCAGCTCTGATACATAGGAGCGAAGCTCAGATCGCTCCTATGTAGCTGAATTACAGGCTTGCTATGAGCGCCGACCACAGGATGGCGCTCACAGCAAGCCGGCATCAACAGCCATAGAGGTCTCAAGGAGACCTCAGGTTGTAATGCCGATGCATCGCTGACCCCCGATCATGTGCATTTCTAGCCCGATGGCTGGAAGCGGTAGTTAAATGCCGCTGTCAGTGTTTGACAGCGGCATTTAACTAGTTAATCGCGATATAAAATAGCTGATATGCCGCGACTTTGATGTGGGCTCAGAGCCGGAGCCCACATCGAAAGGGGAGACACGACATGCGCCGTACTAGTACAGAACAGGCTGGAGCGAGCCGCCCCACCCCCTCCCACGGGCGGTGTACGTGGAAGCCGCCATGACAGGAGGTTTGGAGCCAGGTATTGGGGAGGGGGTTATTGCTGTAAGGGGGAGGGAATTCGTGGGAAAGGGGACCTTAGCTCTAATAGGGGGGTGGAGCCTGTCACTTCCCGCTCTGGAAGCAGTTTAGCAGGATGCAGACACTCACTAGAGATGAGCTCCGTGGAACACTTGCTGTCCCAGCTGCAGGCGGCTGCAGTATCCCAGCCCCCCGGCTGGCTAGAGGCTCAGTTGGCCAGCATCCTGGGTGGAAATAGCAGTGGTCCCATGGCGGGCAGTTCCAGCAAGTGGCGGTCCCGGCAGGTAAGGCCTCCCGAGCGCCTATCCCCCGACTTGCCCCAGGCACCCCAGCGGCGGCGCAGGAGCCCCTCCAGGGACCCTCCGGACCGCGTGCCTGCCCGCAAATGCCCAAGCAGGCTGCGGTCTGAGAGGAATCCGACAGCCGAGCTGGGGCCTGCAGCGGCAGTCAGGCCTTCTCCCTTCTCGCTCCGAGGGGCGGGGCCTGCACGCGCCAGACCTGCTGTTGTTCGGAGCGATGTCACGGCAGGCCGCTGTAGCGCGGCACAGGCCGGATGGCCTGCTACTTCTAACAACACGAGACGGCGTGGGAGTATCCCAGAGGCAGCGGCAGGCAGCGCCCCAGACTCGGCGGGGCTGCTAGACTCTAGCAGGGATCCCGGTTCCCTTATCCTACCTGCGACCGGGTCGGCACCTTATCGTTCGGCGGGGTCAGACAGCGACAGAGCAGCCGATAGTCGGCCTGGGTTCGGGACTCCATTGCACCAGTCTACAACCGTGATGGACGGCTCCATGACAGCGCCCTCTACAGTGGCCGGGACGGCGGGACCTGCGTCAAGAGGCGAACTTCGCATCCAGGAGGGCCTGAGGACGGCATCGGGGTCAAGAGATGGCTGGACGACCACGTCATCTGCGGCTGGGGGGAATCACAGCTCCCCTGCAGCCTGGTGAGAATCAGTCTGTGTCTTGTTTGTCGCCGGCGTTTTCGACGCCTACATCGGTTATAGTGGATCGGGTTGGGGGGTCTGTAGACCGGGGTGAGGGAGTTAGTGGGCAGGCTGCTGCGCATTGCGAAGGGGTGGGGGAGCTTTTGTCGGGTGTTCGAGAGCTGTAGTCACGATTGGGTTGTGTTAGGTCAGGGCCGTCCTCTTTGTCAGCATGGGTGGGTTCTTCTGATGTGGGGCTTGAGTCGTCGGGCAGCAGTTCTATGGTGCGGAACAGGTCGGCTGAGCCTGTATCAGTCTCTGTTCAGACTGAGAGAGAAGGAAGGGGGCATTCGCTTGGATGATAAGGCGCGTGGTGAGGTACATGTCTGTTTTGAGGGGTCGTTAGGGGCGCATTTGAAGAAGGAGGTGCGGGAAAAGATTTGGAAAAATGAGTATGTGGAGATTTTTTCGCTTTTGCCATTGGAGAAATTTAACTTGGATAAGAATAAGAAGGAAGATAGTAAGAAGGAAGATGAGGAAAAACGGAGATGGCGCCTTATTCCTCAGACTTTTGTGAATTGGCTTCAGACTTTTGCGATCTTGGTGAGTGTTAATGGTGAGAAGGCCCTCGAGAATTGCTCCGCTTTGTTTTGCTACATGGATTCTATAGGAGAGGCCCATAGGGCCTATGGGGGCCAAGCTTGGTTGCGATACGACGAACAGTTTAGGCAGCAGAAGGCGGTTCGTCCTGCAATCCGGTGGGACCAGAAGGACATTGGCTTGTGGTTGCGTGTTATGGCACCAACGAAGTTTGGACATTCCTTTCAAAGCGGGGCCGGAGCTTCCGGCCAAAATGCTTCACAAGGTTGCTCCTCAGGAAGCGGGGGGCAGGCGGGACAATCTGGTGGTCAAAAACATGGCATATGCTGGATGTTCAATGAGGGCCAGTGTAAGTTCGGAACAACTTGCAAGTTCAAGCACTTGTGCTCACACTGCAATGGTTCTTCCCATGGAGCGTCCAGATGCTTCAAGAAAAAAGGGAAGCCAGATGGTAAATCCAAAGGGGGCAACGCCGGTGAGGTTGGACGTGATGGTCCCCTATCTAAATAGGTTCCCTGATAGGGAGAGGGCGGAGCTGCTGCGGGCAGGTTTTAGTGTTGGTTTTTGCATATCCGCCCCTGCTTTCATCATACCGCAGAGTTTGAAAAACCTTAGATCGGCTGAGTTGCATGCATCGGTTGTGTCGGAAAAATTGAAGAAAGAGGTCGTTTTAGGTAGGATGTCTGGACCTTTTCCCATTCCTCCGTTGGATGACTTGGTCGTATCGCCTTTGGGTGTGGTTCCCAAGAAGGAGCCCAACAAGTTGAGGCTGATTCAGCATTTATCGTATCCAAAAGGGAGGTCGGTAAATGATGGGATCGACCCAGAGCTCTGTTCCGTGGTTCATACGTCGTTTGATGAGGCAGCTAGGTGGGTGCGTAGTTGTGGCAGGGGGGCATTGCTGGCTAAGACCGACATTGAGTCTGCCTTCCGTTTATTGCCGGTTCACCCTGACAGCGTAAGGTTGTTAGGCTGTTATTGGGACGGCGGGTTTTACGTTGACAGATGTTTGCCGATGGGCTGCTCGTTGTCGTGCGCTTATTTTGAAGCCTTTAGTTCCTTTTTGGAATGGGCGGTACGGGACGTGTCTAGTTTGGATTCCGTGATTCATTACCTAGACGACTTCCTGTGCGTAGGCCCAAATCAGTCTCAATGTGGCGAGGTCTTTTTGAGGACGGTTGTTTGGTTAGCTGAGCGGTTTGGGTTTCCATTGGCGCCGGACAAAACTGAAGGTCCGTGTACGAGTTTATCTTTCTTAGGCATTGTTATCGATTCAGTGAAATGGGAATTTAGGTTGCCTGTTGACAAGGTGCTTGGTTTGAGGACCGAGGTGGCTCGGGCCAGACGCTTGAAGAAATTGCTGTTGCGCGAAGTCCAGTCGCTTCTTGGAAAACTAAATTTTGCATGCAGGATTATCCCAATGGGGAGAGTTTTTTCACGGAGGTTGGCCAGAGCCATGGCTGGGGTTAGGGCCCCTCATCATTTTGTTCGTTTATCAGCTGAACACAAGGCCGATTTGGAGGTTTGGGACCGTTTTTTGGCTTGTTACAATGGGCGTTCATTGTTAATGGAAGAAGTGGTGGATAACGCTGACCTGGATCTCTTTACTGATGCGTCGGGCGGTATTAGTTTTGGGGCCTTTTTCGGGGGCCGATGGTGCGCTGCTAGATGGCCGGAGGAATGGTTTGTGAACAGGTTGGTAAGGAACATTACTTTGCTGGAGATTTTCCCGATTTTAGTGGCGGTGCATCTATGGAACAATGATTTACGAAACAAACGGGTGCGTTTTAATTGCGATAATATGGCAGTTGTTTGTGCTATTAACAGTTTGACGATGTCCTTGCCCCCGGTCATTAGGGTTCTTCGTCAGCTGGTTCTGTCTTGTTTGTCATTGAATGCTTATGTTACGGCATCTCATGTGCCCGGTGTTCAAAATTGCATTGCCGACTCTTTGTCTCGCTTTCAGTGGGAGCGTTTTCGGTCGCTGGCTCTGGAGGCCGAGGAGACAGGGCTGGAATGTCCGGCGGAGCTTTGGAGTGTGGTGTCCGGGCTGCGGAACCTTTAATTCAGGCATCATTGGCTCCTAGTACGTGGTCGGCTTATCGGTCGGTATGGAGTTCTTGGGAAATTTGGTTGGCGTCGTGCGGGGTTTCTGATAGTCATGATCAAGTTGGTGCCTTGTTGTTAAGGTTGAGACATGGGGCAGATCAAGGATGGTCGGCGGCGAAGGTTGACAGGATAATAGCGGCTTTGGCGTTTGGTTTTCGGCTTCGGGGTCTTCAGGATTTGACTAAGCCCTTTTTGGTGAAGCAGTCGGCTAAGGGGTTTAGGAGAGCATGTAGGAGAGGTTATCGTAGGCGCCCGGTTTCTTTTGAGTTGTTGGAGCGCTTAGGCGCTTGGCTGACTGATATCTGTGTTTCCAGTTTCGAAGCTGCCTTATTTTGGCTAGCATTTTCCCTGGCATTTTTCGGAGCTTTGAGAGTTGGGGAGCTCGTGTCGCCGACTACTGTCTGACAAGGGGGGCTTTGGGCTGGGGACGTTTTCGTTACCGGGGGGGGTCTTTGCAATTTTGGATTTGGCGGTCTAAGACGGATCAAGAGGGATGGGGTAAAAGGGTGGTATTGGGCCCTGTCCTGGGTTCGGTTATGTGTCCTATCTGTTGTTGGCAGGTTTTTGAGAGCTTTCAACCGCGTAGAGACGGGCCTTTGTTGCGTCACGAGGACGGGTCTTTTCTTTCCCGATATCAATTTGTGGCGGTTTTTCGGCAAGCATTGGCGGCCATTGGTGTAGACTCTTCCAAGTTTGCCTCTCATTCCTTTCGGATTGGGGCCGCTACGGAGGCAGCGATGGGCGGTTTGGCTTCTGCAGTGGTACAGAGGATAGGACGGTGGGAGTCTGGCCGCTATCAAAGTTATGTTAGGCTATGAGAGGTGTTGGCTTATCGGTTGACATGTTTGTTTTGTTTGCACGTTTTTAAGTTGTTTATATTTTCCAGGTTCAACCTCGTTGTTGGTTTGGATTGTCGGCCACTCCTACACTTATTGGGACGTGAAGCGCGCGGACGTCCGACAGGATGGAAGACAGCTCGGTTTTTTCAGGGACGTGGCCGTTATCAGGTGGTTGGGTTTTCGGGGCTTGGGCTGGAACAGAGTCATGCAGGAGGTGCATAATGGAGTTCGCTTAGACAGGCCGCCGGATATCTTGGTGTTGCATGTTGGGGGAAGTGACTTGGGAGTTGGCCCTTGTCGTGAGTTGATTTGACGACTTGCTTAGATTGTGGTTTTCCTTTTGGGAAATGTCCATAGTTTGTTCGGATATTGTTCCGCGGAAGTCTCGGAGACATGCTAGGTTGGTGGCCAGGATTAATAAGGCCCGCATCAAGGTGAAACGGGCAGTGTCGGGGTTTGGTGTTTGGAATGGGGGACTGGCAGTTCGTCATTTTGAGTTAGAACATGGGGGTGACAAATTTCTTCTGGGTGATGGTGTTCATCTGAATGCAGTGGGCATTGATCTATGGGCCCTGGGGCTGCAAAGTGGAATAGAAAGAGCCATAGCGGTTAAGGGTGGTGGGGTCTCGGGTACTTGAGGGGGTCAAGTACCCTCGTTGTGGCAGTGGGAGGGGTCCTTGAAGTTGGTGCTAAATTGGCCTGGGGGATCCGTCGGGATATGGATTCTTCAGTTGGTATAAGTTTTGGTTTCGGGTCTGGTGATTTGGGGGAATCTTGGCAACGGTGGGCCAGATTTCTAAGTTGGAAGTGGACAATGGTAACCCTTGGTGCTCTCGAGCCAGTGGTGTAACGGCTGAGAGTAAAACTATGGTTGTTTTTTCTGTCCACTAGTTTATCCTATGGTTAACACCAGAATTTTAGCTTCAAGGACCCATTCCCAGCTTATTGTACTGTTATATGTTTTGTTTGTTATAATAAAGGCCGCTGTGGCCAATTATATCCAATTTGGGAGTCATGTCGTTATTCGGGGTTGGGGAGAGGGTCGGTGACCCTCGGGAAGGCACTTGCTACCTGGTGGTCGACAATACCAATCTCATGCGGGTTAATCAAAATTACACACTGAATTCACCATAAAATTCACAAAAATTTGCTTTTGGTGCCAAAAAATTTGCTTTTTTGGCACCAAAATTTGCATTGTTATATTTGAATTTGCATACCAATTCTTTCCAACGTGTTAAAAACACGTGTAGGAAACGCACAAAACCACAAGCAGTAGAGACACGTTTTCTCATTCAAATACAAACAGATTTGGAACATGGATTTTGCTGCAGATTCCATGCTGAAAACATGAAAAAAAATCTGTGAACAATTCCTGGCATGCCCAAAATATTTATCAATAAATGCTCCAAAGAACGAACAGGTGCATTTCTATGTAAAATGGACTTGTTGTGCCTATTGTCAAACTTCTGAATGTCTTTTAACCGTTTGATGTTTCTAAAAATGCCAAGGGGCCATTCTTCTGGTGTTTTTCGCTCAGAAGATGCCTTGTACTTTTCCAATACAAGTCAATAGGAAAGCTCAAATGGCGCCAGGAAGACGGACATCTTTTGGAGCATTTTGCCATAATTTTTGCTTAAAAAAAAAAAAAAACACAAAAAAACCCCCAATCCACTAGCGTTTTTTTCATTATTTAATGAAGTTAAAAAAAAAAAAAACAACAACCAGAAAGTAACAGTAAAAACCACACAAAAAAAGTCACTTTAACCATGGGAAAAACCTGAAAAGGAAACGCAGGCAGCAGGAAAAAACAAAAACACTGATGCTTTAGGGGAATAAAAACCAACTTTTTCTTTGTTCGGTTGAGCTTTAAAGACGTTGTGTGTATACAGTACTTAGTTTGCTGTACTGGGAAACATCGATTTACTGTTTTAGATGACACAAAGGTTTTAAGCAGGAATCTAGGAAATGTGCTTTGTGGTGAATGCATGTCATAAGTTTTTCATGTGATTTTTTTTTAAAAAAATTTTAAAATGTGTGTATTCCTGTCTAAAGTGATATCTTGTTGGCTTCAGGGAGTTAAAGCTGAACTTTTGGAGGACATGAGCAGTCACATGAAAATTCTCCTGGACAAAGCTGTGACAGAGGCTGTGGAGTCCTACAAAAGGGGGGATAAGGCTGTAACTACTGGGTTAAAAGAAAGGTAAGTTGTCCTAGGGTGCAAAAATCATTTAGCTTTTTATTGTAATTAGTAGCTCTATTTTAATCTTCAACATCAGGTTTATGGCATCTCCCAGCATGTGATAAATGTGTTCTGTGCAGTAAAAAAAACGACAGGCTAAATGTACTCTGCGAGACAGGGCAATTATTGTGTTACCGCAATCATATAGTTTTTAGTTGTGCTTTTTTTTTTTTTTCTACAAAATTTTATTTTTGAGATATTTATATTTTTTTCATGGAGCTGTGTAAGGGCTTGTTTCTTGGCCCTAGTTTTATTGGTACCATGTTCGGCTGCATTAGTCTCTTTGATCACTTTTTTCCTTTTGAGAGGCGATGGCCATCATATTTGTATTGTTTATGTGTTTTTACTTATTAAATAAATTTATTTATTTCTTAAATTTATTTTTAACTGCTCAATTTTGGGGGGTTTCAGATTGAAACATTTTTATTGAGACAGCTTCCTCAACTTATCAAAAGTGATGTAACTCTGTCTATCCACAATGGAGAAAGACGTGAGCACTACTGTGAATGGTGCCTAGGTAGGATCCCACACCGTATAGTAATAAATATAAGAACCCGGCACTCAACTTAAATGCAAATAAAGAGGAGTTTTATTCGGTCCACCGTACAGCAAGTGTTTCGGTCAATCCTGACCTTCGTCAGTTACTACAAAAATATACATAGCAAGATAAACATGTAATAAAACATGAAATGAAATGATAATAATAAATGAAATAAATCTGGAGGTGCTAAGGGGAGCTGCATGGAAATTACAACCTTTACTACAAAAAGATGCCCGCTTACAATCCATTTTTCCAGACCCCCCACTACTGTGTTTTAGGCAGCCCCTAAATCTAAGAAGCATCATTGTCAACAGCTCCCTGTCCTCTCCAACAGCTGCAGGAACCTTTCCTTGCAATCAGAAAAAATGTAAAACCTGTCCATTTATAATGACCACGGACAAGATAAAGATCCCCAATTCACATCAGGACTACAAGATCCCAGGTACTTTCAGCTGCGTCACTTCTAATGTGGTGTACCTAATTATTTGTACCAACTGGGGGTCTGTATGTCGGGGAGACAGGGCAGAAACTGAGAACAAGGATGAACTCTCATTGCCACAAAATAAGAGAAAAAAGAATGGATCTACCTGTGGCAATACATTTTTGTCTCCCAAATCATAACATTATGGACATGAAATTACTTGTGTTAAAAGGTAGCTTCAAATCTCAGAGAGACAGACGAGTCTGGGAATATAAACTGATGACGACCTTTGACAGTCTCACTGCAGGAAAGAATGTGTCGCACGGATTTATGTCTTTTTACATCAACTAAGGAACTTGCCCCTCAGGGTATGTGCACACGTCAGGTTTTTTTCCTGACAAAATCCGGAGAATTCTGGCAGAAAATCGCGTTTTTTTCCGCGCTGATTTTTCGCGGTTTTTGCGCGGATTTTTTGTGGATTTTTTGCGTTTTTTTTTTTCTTGAAAGTAATTTTGGCTTATAAATCCGCAAAAAATCCGCAAAAAGAATGAGCATGTCCATTTTTTTTGCGGAATGCGTTTTTTTTGCGGTAAAAAACGCATCCATCTGAACAAAAAATCCGGAATGCATTCTAAATGATAGGATGCATATTTTTAGCGTTTTTGATGCGGAATTATAGCGTTTTTATAGCGAAATTCCGCAAAAAAAACGCTAAAAATCCGGACGTGTGCACATACCCTCAGACTATGAGGGGTCATCACAACAGAGACCCTAATCAGAGGACAATAAAACATTCCTGCTGGCCCAATATTTATGGACATAACTGTTTATCACTCATGGTAATTGTGGAGCGGAGCGTGCGGCCGCATAGCAACACATGCAGCCGCACGCTCCGCTCCGGAGTGCCGGCACCAGAGCTTCGTTTCCACATGCGAGACAAGGACGTGTTCCTCGCAAGTGAAAACAAGCCCTAAAGGAGAGAAATGGTGTTGGCTTTGCCTGGTCATATTGCCTTCAGAAGTGGACCAGCTGCCCTAAAATGGATAACCCTACAAAAACTGCAATGAAATCACTTTCTGACTTTTGAGATTTTGTCTGGCAAGACTCTTACTGGTTGCAAGCCTTGAGTAGTCCTGGGCATTGAGTCCTAACTAAAGTTTTTTTCCTCCATGGCCTCTTTAGATACTGGCCGTGGAGCGAGCTGCGGCACGGTTTCACTTGTTAGTTGCCTGGAGCTCTGTCTGCAGAGAAAAACAGTTGTGGCCTCATTCACTCCCTGATCGGTGAGCCTCCCAGAGGCCCCCACTGATCAGAAAGGGCAACCTATCCTAGTGATGCAAAATGTAGTTTTCGTGGCTTTTATGTCAGGTCTTTAGCACAGTTATAAGTCAGTAAATATTAAATTACATTGCTTCAAATGTTTTCTCAGACCCAATGATTCAGTAATGGAAAGAAAGAAAGTTTTTCTTCATCGGGCATCAATGCTGGAGTAAGTGTTATGTTATTGGTTTACCATCTTCTATTACGCTTTTCTCTATAATCATCTTTTTAGGTCTGCTAATACATTTTTGTTAAGAGTGCTGCACATGTTACCCTGCTAAATGACCCAGCAACACCATATGCTTTGCATAACTTTATTCTAGGGAATGGAAACCAATCTTTTCTAGTCCAAGGATAACAATGTCCTATTGAATGACTTCCAAGGGCCGCAATTAACCTTAAAGGGCTTTTACCTTGGAGAGAACTAATGTAATGTCAGATGCATGCTCCACTACCAGGACTCCTGCATACCTGAAGAATGGGGGCGTTCTTTTCCCCCAGTCAGTACTGTAGAGAAGACCCTGCATGCATGTAACTCCCCCTGTAGTAGATTATGGATGTTGTGGTAGCTGGTTGCATTTCACCACAATCCCCTTGAAATAAGTGTTGAGAGTGGCTTGAGTAGGCCACCACTAACTCACATATGGCTGTCTGTAGTGCTAAACAGGGGTCGAGAACCTTGGTTTCTTTATGACTGGGGGACCCAAATGTGGATACACAGTGCAATATTCGTGCTTGCCCATCCCTGCTCCCGAGCATTGTGTAAAGCTTTAGTCACACTAAACGACTTACCAACGATCACGACCAGCGATACGACCTGGCCGTGATCGTTGGTAAGTTGTTGTGTGGTCGCTGGGGACCTGTCACACAGACAGCTCTCCAGCGACCAACAATCAGGGGAACGACTTCGGCATTGTTGAAACTGTCTTCAACGATGCCGAAGTCCCCCTGCAGCACCCGGGTAACCAGGGTAAACATCGGGTTACTAAGTGCAGGGCCGCGCTTAGTAACCCGATATTTACCCTGGTTACCATTGTAAAAGTAAAAAAAACAAAAACACTACATACTTACATTCTGATGTCTGTCACGTCCCCCGCCGGCGTCCACAGGGTTAAAACTGCTTTTGGCAAGAGCGCTGCTAATGCACGCGCTGCTGCCGAGAGCTTCCCTGTACTGACTGTGTGACGTCACCGCTGTGCTCTGCTTTATGGCCGGCGCTGACACATTAGCAGCGCTCCTGCCGGAAGCAGTTTTAACCCTGTGGACGCCGGGGGACGTGACAGACATCAGAATGTGAGTATGTACTGTTTTTTTTTTTCTTTACTTTTACAATGGTAACCAGGGTAAATATCGGGTTACTAAGCGTGGCCCTGCACTTAGTAACCCGATATTTACCCTGGTTACAAGTGAACACATCGCTGGATCGGCGTCACACACACCGATCCAGCGATGACAGTGGGTGATCAGCGACCAAAAAATGGTCCTGATCATTCCTCAACTACCAACGATCTCCCAGCAGGGGCCTGATCGTTGGTCGCTGTCACACATAACGAGATCGTTAGCGGGATCATTGATACGTCACCAAAAGCGTGACGTTGCAACGATATCGTTAACGATATCGTTATGTGTGACGGTACCTTTACTCTTCTTCTCTCTGACATATAAACTACTGTGTACAGAAGGTTGGGTACAGCACTAAACAGCATGGAGGGCGGCATGTGGATCCCGTGCAGAGATGAGCGAATATGTTCAGGAAACAATAGACAAACATAAATTCGGCACGAATATGGCACAACCGGATTTATGATCATAAAGACCAGCAATTTTTTTTAACCCCCGGAGTTTTTTGGTTTTGCGTTTTCGTTTTTTGCTCCCCTTCTTTCCAGAGCCATAACGTTTTTATTTTTCCGTCAATATGGTCATGTAAGGGCTTATTTTTTGTGGGACGAGTTGAACCTTTGAACGACACAATTGGTTTTAGCATGCCATGTACTCGAAAATAGGAAAAAATTTCCAAGTGTGGTGAAATTGCAAAAAAGTGCAATCCCACACTTGTTTTTTGTTTGGCTTTTTTGCTAGGTTCACTAAATGCTAAAACTGACCTGCCATTATGATTCTCCAGATCTTTATGAGTTAATTGACACCAAACATGTCTTTTTTATCTAAGTGGTGGAAAAAAATTCCAAAGTTTGCTAAAAAAAAATTGCATAATTTTAGGAGACCTAGAGCGTCTCAATTTTTCGTGATCTCGGGTTGAGTGCGAACTTATTTTTTTGCGCACCGAGCTGATGTTTTTAATGATACCGCATTTGTGCAGATACAGTGGGGCAAAAAAGTATTTAGTCAGTCAGCAATAGTGCAAGTTCCACCACTTAAAAAGATGAGAGGCGTCTGTAATTTACATCATAGGTAGACCTCAACTATGGGAGACAAACTGAGAAAAAAAAATCCAGAAAATCACATTGTCTGTTTTTTTAACATTTTATTTGCATATTATGGTGGAAAATAAGTATTTGGTCAGAAACAAAATTTCATCTCAATACTTTGTAATATATCCTTTGTTGGCAATGACAGAGGTCAAACGTTTTCTGTAAGTCTTCACAAGGTTGCCACACACTGTTGTTGGTATGTTGGCCCATTCCTCCATGCAGATCTCCTCTAGAGCAGTGATGTTTTTGGCTTTTCGCTTAGCAACACGGACTTTCAACTCCCTCCAAAGGTTTTCTATAGGGTTGAGATCTGGAGACTGGCTAGGCCACTCCAGGACCTTGAAATGCTTCTTACGAAGCCACTCCTTCGTTGCCCTGGCGGTGTGCTTTGGATCATTGTCTTGTTGAAAGACCCAGCCACGTTTCATCTTCAATGCCCTTGCTGATGGAAGGAGGTTTGCACTCAAAATCTCACGATACATGGCCCCATTCATTCTTTCATGTACCCGGATCAGTCGTCCTGGCCCCTTTGCAGAGAAACAGCCCCAAAGCATGATGTTTCCACCACCATGCTTTACAGTAGGTATGGTGTTTGATGGATGCAACTCAGTATTCTTTTTCCTCCAAACACGACAAGTTGTGTTTCTACCAAACAGTTCCAGTTTGGTTTCATCAGACCATAGGGCATTCTCCCAAAACTCCTCTGGATCATCCAAATGCTCTATAGCAAACTTCAGACGGGCCCGGACATGTACTGGCTTAAGCAGTGGGACACGTCTGGCACTGCAGGATCTGAGTCCCTGGTAGCGTAGTGTGTTACTTATGGTAGGCCTTGTTACATTGGTCCCAGCTCTCTGCAGTTCATTCACTAGGTCCCCCCGCATGGTTCTGGGATTTTTGCTCACCGTTCTTGTGATCATTCTGACCCCACGGGGTGGGATTTTGCGTGGAGCCCCAGATCGAGGGAGATTATCAGTGGTCTTGTATGTCTTCCATTTTCTAATTATTGCTCCCACTGTTGATTTCTTCACTCCAAGCTGGTTGGCTATTGCAGATTCAGTCTTCCCAGCCTGGTGCAGGGCTACAATTTTGTTTCTGGTGTCCTTTGACAGCTCTTTGGTCTTCACCATAGTGGAGTTTGGAGTCAGACTGTTTGAGGGTGTGCACAGGTGTCTTTTTATACTGATAACAAGTTTAAACAGGTGCCATTACTACAGGTAATGAGTGGAGGAAAGAGGAGACTCTTAAAGAAGAAGTTACAGGTCTGTGAGAGCCAGAAATCTTGATTGTTTGTTTCTGACCAAATACTTATTTTCCACCATAATATGCAAAAAAAATGTTAAAAAAACAGACAATGTGATTTTCTGGATTTTTTTTCTCAGTTTGTCTCCCATAGTTGAGGTCTACCTATGAAGTAAATTACAGACGCCTCTCATCTTTTTAAGTGGTGGAACTTGCACTATTGCTGACTGACTAAATACTTTTTTGCCCCACTGTATGTTCTTTTGATCACCCGTTATTAAATTTTAATGCAATGTCGCGAAGACCAACAAAAAGGTAATTCTGGCATTTTGATTTTTTTTTATCGCTATGCCGTTTAGCAGTCAGGTTAATGCTTTTTTTTATTGATAGATCGGGTGATTTTGAATGCGGCGATACCAAACATATGTATGTGTGATTTTTTTTTTTTTCTTATTGTTTTATTTTGAATGGGGTGAAAGGCAGGTGATTTAAACTTTTTATATTTTTTTTAATATTTTTAAAACTATGTGAGGCTAGAAGCTGCCACAACTTGATCGCCTTTGCAACATACAGGCGATGCTCAGATTGCCTGTATGTAATATAATTACTGCATTGCTATGAACACCGACCACAGGGTGGCGCTTATAGCAATCTCTCACAGTCTATAATATAAACGCTTAGGGTAGCTTGAAACTCAACTCACAGAAAAATCCCCAAAAGGCAATTTCCAAGATAACCATAAAATATAACTTTTATTTAATATATTAAAAACATACGTGTGCACTTGACAAAAACCAGCACCAGTAAATACAAGCGTACTATAGGAAAGGCCGGAATAGTGCCAAGCCCTACGTTCTCTATGTGTCCCCTACCTGCCTGCGGAGGTTGGCACCCTATTTGCCTACGCCGTGGCGCCCCCGCTCCACGCCGGCTATCCCTGCTATCCCTACAACGCCCTAATAGGACAGGGGGAGAAATATATCACACGTACAATGTAAAATGTGGATAGCTTGAAGGGACATAAATATGTCAGTATAGCTAACTAGCTAAATCTAGGGTTCTAAACTGGCTTGGTAATCTGTGTCCCTTCGCTCACTTCATATACCATTTCTAGCCAGCTTAAATATTGTAACGGCAGATAGGAACTAAAACCTAGGGCTGAACACATATATATTTCTGGTCTGTTTTTACATGTAGTGGGGTAGTCATACAAAATAGGGAAATGTATGTGTTGTAGTATCAGACATACCCCATGCCACCTTCTGATATCTTATTACCACGCTGCAGCATTAGATTTACAATAAGTGCCTAGACAGCCATAATTTACCCCATTCATTAGTGACATCATTATTTTTTACAAATCCGATACAGACCAAAAATTCCAAATCTCATAATATCTTTATACAGAATTAATGTCCCTTTAAACTCAACGCGTTTCTCCCCTTCTAATTCTAAGAGGTTCATCAGGAGTATATTCAGATAACAAAGGGTTACTTAGCTCATGTATAAATTCAGCATTTCAAATGTAGATAGCTGCACCACCGGGCCGATCCCCTATCCTTGTAGCGCTACAAGGATAGGGGATCAGCACGGTGGTGCAGCTATCTACATTTAGATATCTATCTATATAGATATTATGAGATTTGGAATTTTTGGTCTGTATCGGAAAACCAAAAACACTCAGTTTGAAAAAATGTTGCAGTAATCCGCAAGTGCTAGTAAAAGATATTTGTATTGTCCCCTTATATACTTATACATGGTTATTAGATCGCCCCTCAGTCGTCTTTTTTCTAGACTAAATAATCCTAATTTCGCTAATCTATCTGGGTATTGTAGTTCTCCCATCCCCTTTATTAACTTTGTTGCCCTCCTTTGTACTCTCTCTAGTTCCATTATATCCTTCCTGAGCACCGGTGCCCAAAACTGGACACAGTACTCCATGTGCAGTCTAACTAGGGATTTGTACAGAGGCAGTATAATGCTCTCATCATGTGTATCCAGACCTCTTTTAATGCACCCCATGATCCTGTTTGCCTTGGCAGCTGCTGCCTGTCACTGGCTGCTCCAGGTAAGTTTATCATTAACTAGGATCCCCAAGTCCTTCTCCCTGTCAGATTTACCCAGTGGTTTCCCGTTCAGTGTGTAATGGTGATATTGATTCCTTCTTCCCATGTGTATAACCTTACATTTATCATTGTTAAACCTCATCTGCCACCTTTCAGCCCAAGTTTCCAACCTATCCAGATCCATCTGTAGCAGAATACTATCTTCTCTTGTATTAACTGCTTTACATAGTTTTGTATCATCTGCAAATATCGATATTTTACTGTGTAAACCTTCTACCAGATCATTAATGAATATGTTGAAGAGAACAGGTCCCAATACCGACCCCTGCGATACCCCACTGGTCACAGCGACCCAGTTAGACCCTCTGCTTTCTATCACTAAGCCAGTTACTAACCCATTTACACACATTTTCCCCCAGGCCAAGCATTCTCATTTTGTGTACCAACCTCTTGTGCGGCACAGTATCAAACGCTTTGGAAAAATCGAGATATACCACGTCCAATGACTCACCGTTGTCCAGCCAATAGCTTACCTCTTCATAAAAACTGATTAGATTGGTTTGACAGGAGAGATTTCTCATAAACCCATGCTGATATGGAGTTAAACAGTTATTCTCATTGAGATAATCCAGAATAACATCCCTCAGAAACCCTTCAAATATTTTACCAACAATAGAGGTTAGATTTACTGGCCTATAATTTCCAGGTTCACTTTTAGAGCCCTTTTTGAATATTGGCACCACATTTGCTATGCGCCAGTCCTGCGGAACAGACCCCGTCGCTATAGAGTCCCTAAAAATAAGAAATAATGGTTTATCTATTACATTACTTAGTTCTCTTAGTACTCGTGGGTGTATGCCATCCGGACCCGGAGATTTATCTATTTTGATCTCATTTAGCCGATTTCGCACCTCTTCTTGGGTTAGATTGGTGACCCTTAATATAGGGTTTTCATTGTTTCTTGGGATTTCACCTAGCATTTCATTTTCCACCGTGAATACCGTGGAGAAGAAGGTGTTTAATATGTTAGACTCTGCCCTGTCCTTCAAACCGCACATCTAAGCTCTCTCGACCTCCTGTCGCCTCCAGCTCAAAAATATCTCCAGAATCCATCCTTTCCTCAACCGTCAATCTACTAAAATGCTTGTGCATGCCATCACCATCTTCCGCCTTGACTACTGTAACATCCTTTTCTGCGGCCTCCCTGCTAACCCCCTTGCACCTCTCCAGTCTATCCTTAACTCTGCTGCCTGACTAATTCATCTCCCCCCCTCTGCAAATCTCTTCACTGGCTCCCATTCCCTCAGCATATCCAGTTCAAATTACTAATACTGACCTACAAAGCCATCCATAACCTGTCTCCTCCATATATCTCTGAACTAATCTCCCGATATCTTCCCTCACGTAATCTCCGGTCCTCCCAAGACCTCCTTCTCTCCTCCACACTTATTTGCTCCTCATCCAATCGCCTCCAAGACTTCTCCCGAATATCCCCCATCCTCTGGAATTGTTTGCCCCAACACGTCCGACTATTAATCACATTCGGATCCTTCAGATGGAACCTGAAAACCCATCTCTTCAGGAAAGCCTACAGCCTGCACTGACCCCGCTGCCTCCTCATCACTACCGAAGCTACAGCCTCACCATCACCGGAGCTCCTGCAACCCTTAACCTACTGTCTCCTTCCCCATAATCCTGTAGAATGTAAGCCCGCAAGGGCAGGGTCCTCGCCCCTCTGTATCAGTCTGTCATTGTTAGTTTGTTTACTGTAAGTGATATCTGTAACTGCTATGTAACCCCTTCTCATGGAATCAATGGTGCTATATAAATAAATAATAATAATAATGAGGGCCAGAAAGAGCATGTACTCCAGTGGATAGCAATTGCAGCTTCAAGTTACCTCTCCTCCTCATCCTCCACCTCACCATCACACCCAGTACAGTCCACATGGGTGGTACCCAAATTCCCCTTGCTTTCCCCTGCGTCACAAAACTCCAACCTCCCAACTAACTGTAGAGAACCACAGATGGGCGAGTCTGCAGAGCTGTTCACACATTCCATGCCGTGGGCATTAGAAATATACTCAAAAGCTTCACAGAGTCAAGAGGAGGAAATCATCTGCACTAATGAACAAATTTTATGTTAACTTGGATCCGGGGCAGGATGATGTCGGGTCCGAGCAACAACCTGACCCTCATCACCAGACGTTAACCCCCGGGGGGAGAAGTGATCCTGATAAGACTCAGATATCTGAGGTTCACGCGGACTGTACTGTATTGTCAGGCAGGAAGAGGAGGAGAGTGACTCTCAGGATGAGCAAAGGGATAACACAGAGGATGATGAGGAGGTTGTAGATCCCACTTGGTGTGCACCTAGAGGCACGCAGCTAAGTAGATCATCTGAGGAGGTGGAGGAGGAGGAAGACAAGGAGGTTGCGTTGTGCCATATATAGCGCAGACACGAGTGATGCAACCAAGACGAGTATTGCATCCTCAGCTGGGGTTGCCTAGCCTGGACCTTTTTTGATACCCCAAAGGATGAGCCAACTCACATTATCTGACAACTTTGCAAAAGAAAAAAACTAAGTAGAGGGAAAAAGTGCAGTAATTTGGCTACTACATGCATGAGCCTTCACATGCGCAATCAACATGCATTACTCTGGCAAACTGAGTGCTAAAATGCGGACCAGCGGACCTCAACAACCATCAGCCACCCAATCCACCGCATCTATTGATTCTTCCTCCTCCTCCTCTGTTACCATGCCAAGTATTGTCACGCAGGTCTCTGACCGCATAACCTCCTCTTTACCCTCTTCAGTCAGGCTGAGTGAGAGCCCGTCAGCTGTAACAGAAGCGAAAACGCCTGCTGTTTTTGACTGATCTCAGAGAACGAGCACTCCACAAATTTATCAATCCACTGTAACATCTGTCTGCACCTCACTCATGGACTAGCTCTTTGCCCGATTCACTGTTCTCCGCCCTCTCTCAGCACTGCAGCCTGCCCACGATCCCGCACTTGTGGTCACGTCATAGATTGTTTCCTCCTACACATCACAAAGCTAAGATGTTGAACTCCACCATCTCCAATCTGTTGGCCATGGAAATTCTGCCTTTTATATAAGTCTTGAAATCCTCAAGGCTTGCAGGACAAACCTTTGTATTTCAAACTTCCTCCACAGCTTCTGCCCCCTCTAGCTCCTCTAGGGCCTTCACCTGCACTATCAACCTCTTCCGTAATAAGACACGCTTTCCTACAATGCATAGCGAATCCCCACCACCTCTGTGCTGCACAGCCAGGGCTCACTGCAATCAGGCAGTGTTAAAATTAATATGCCTTGAATCATACAGCTGAAGAGTTGTGGACAGCTCTCCAAGCCGAGATTGAGCAATGGCTGTCTCTGCTGAACTTGCATCCAAGGAAGGCCGTGTCTGATAACTGTGCAAACCTGGTGGCGACCCTACGCCGAGAAAAGCTCACACATGTCCTTTGCATGGATCACGTTCTTAACCTGGTGGTACAGTGATTTCTCCGCCACTATCCTGGCCTACATGAGCTGCTGCAGAAAGCACGGAAGCTGTGTGCTCTGTTCTACTGTTTGCACCCCTCAGGTCATCGACTTGCATACAGAGGTCTTTGTCCATGCCAGTTAACAGGTTAATATGCACATGTTGCATTGACTGCGGCAGCAGCAACGACCCATGACAGTGTAAGAGGGTAAACTGTGATGACATCAGGAGTGCATAGGACCCTGCTGCTGCATATCTGGGCTGTGTGTGAAAGCCAGGGAAAGTGTGTGTGCTGGAGGGTGGGGTCTAGTCTCTGCTGTATAGAATGCTGGGACCTAATGCTAGAGAAGCAGAGAGACTGCCATGTGACAATAAGCCGTGAGGCAGCTGATGAGAAGTGAGAAGTCTAGACTCTGTAAAGACTGTTTGCTGCCAACATTTTGTGAAAGTGTTAACCCCTTTTGCTTGTGAATCGTGGTTCTGCTGGAAAACAAGGACAAAGCATTTCTGAGAGTTGTGTGACTGTGGAGCTCAATCCCTGCTCTGCTGAGATGAAAAAGGACTGAAGACCTTCTTCCTGTGCAGATTCAGGCGGTCAGCTCCCAGGGAAAACTGGTAGTGACTGTTAAAAGAGAGACGGTATCCTGTATCATCCACATTGAGAGGGATCCCCACAAGCCCTGTTGAATTGCTGTACCGGATCGCATCTTGAGGCTTCAGAACTGTAAGTCCTCAGCGTGTGGGCTCGGCAAGATGCAGAGCTTTGTTTTGCTGTAACTGTTTGGCACCGAAGATTTTGGGACTGGCTGCAGCTGAAGCAAGATAAATACCTAAGTGAAGACTCACCTCAGGTTAGGCTACGTTCACATTTGCATTGTTCGATGTTGTGTCGGAGACGCAACGCACAACGCAAACAAAAACGCAACAAAACGCATGCTAAAACGCAGCGTTTTGCGACGCATGCGTCCTTTTTTGCCGAATTTTGGACGCAAAAAAATGCAACTTGCTGCGTCCTCTGCGCCCTACACTTGCGGCAAAAAAAACCGCATGCGTCGCAAAACGCAGCACAACGCATGTCCATGCGCCCCCCATGTTAAATATAGGGGCGCATGACGCATGCGTCGCCGTGGCTGCGCCCGACGCAACCCCGCAAAATGCTAATGTGAACGTAGCCTTAACAGTACCATAGTAATAGATACCCGGGTATCCCTAGATTAACTGTATAAAAATGGTTGTTATATTTACATAAATATATTCATATTGTTATAATTTGATAAGTTCTAGTCAGTGTGTGATCCCAAAGTCTCCCATAACACCTCTCCATCAGATTTACACCTGCTTTTCAGATAGTTCACTAAAAGACTTTGTTTAACCTAGTGGTTAGGGAAATTTCTTTTGTCACTTCAGTGTAATACACATAATTTGGAGATTTTGGGATTGGCATGTTGATTTCAGCTCTGGCTGTGGAAAGAGCTTGGATATGTGGTTTGAAGGAGAGATCAGCGTCAAGGGCTACCCCGAGGCAGCGAGCTTGTGGGACTGGGGAGAGTGGACAGCCATTTACTGTAATGGATAGGTTCATTGGGGGGGGGGGGTCGCGTGAGATGGGGGAAAGATGATGAATTCTGTTTTGTCCATGTTAAGTTTCAGAAATCTAGCGGAGAAGAAGGATGAAATAGTGGACAGACATTGAGGGATTCTGGTTAGTAGGGAGGTGATATCTGGTCCAGAGATGTAGATCTGTGTGTCATCAGCATAGAGGTGATACTGAAAGCCATTTGATTCAGATAATCTTCGTTTCATTTCAATTCCTTTTCCAGTAAAAGGGAGTTTTGGTATTTCCATCTCCGCCTCAGTTTGTGACCCACTGGATCTTATTAGGACCTCTGGTCATTACAGCAGTATATCATGCCATATAGAATGGGCCAACGCAGTAAGGACGTGGGGCATATCACATTTACGGAGTGGGCACAGATTAAGGACCCCTGCACCCTTCTGCACAGTTTCAAAATGGCTACTAAGATGGTTAGAGCTGACGATGCAGTCATCAGCCTCACTATACGGGTCATCTACATGCTGGAGCAGACTTTGAATAGCCTGCGGGAGGAGGTGGTGGTCTCCCAAGAAGAGGAAGAAGCTGAGGAAGATGCAGAAGGAATATCATTGTCTCTAAGTTCCAGACTGTCATCACACAGGCGATTGCCAAGGGAGGGTGGATTACTGCAATCGAGGGGTGCTAATGATACCAGACAAACTGTTAGTGAAGGTGCAAGAGCCAAAAAACAAATGGAGAAGAAAGAGGTGATGGGCCAGCAACTGTCAGGATATGAAGAGGATAACATCCCCTCTTTGTTGTTCGTGGATGGAGGGAGGGGACGGAGGAAACAATCATCAGTGTTACCCAGCCACCAACTCAGCATGGGCTTGAACCTTATGGAAAAGGCTGACATATAAGTGCTTCTTGCTGCACTATCTACAACATGATCCATGAATAGTTATAATTCGAAATAGTGCTAACTACTGGGTTGCCACTCTGTTAGATCCACGTTATAAAAGTAAATTTTGCCAGATGCCTCACGCCCTGGAAAGGGTTCCGCGAATGCTGGAATATCGAAAAATGCTTTAAACAACCTTAACAAAGGTTTTCCCCAAGACAGCAGTGAGGCACACAGTGTGCATCGCAGCTCTAGTCTTCCAACTCTGACACGTCAATTCGTCAATACCAAAACATTAGCAGCAGTGTAAGTGGTAGAAGCAATTTCTGTGAGTGACACATTTTTTAGACCAGCTCGTGCGCGAGCACAACAGAGTCCAAGTCTGACACATTTTGATCTCCAAAAATGGATGAGTAGCCTAAGCTCGCCTGTCATGCCTTGGAGGTTTTATCGTGCTCGGCAGCCAGCATTCTCTTAGAAAGTGTCTTCAGCACTGCTGGTGGTGTCCTGACTGATAACCGCAGTCGGCTGTCTCCGGAAAGTGCAGACCGCCTAACTTTTATCAAGATGAACAAATCATGGATCTCCAAGGACTTTTGCATCCCAATTATAGACTGTACAGACTAGGCGATGCGTTTGTTTTTAGTGTGCTGCATAATTGCAGTCTGTGATGTCTTTAGTGTGGCTTCTGTGCCTGCTGTTGCTGCTCCTGCAGATGCTAACACTACTTTTTGGAAATGTGAACACTCCTGGTTGGGTATCCATCTGCTGGGTTGGCTGTAATTGTAATGGAAAACGTGTTGGTCCCTATTATGCTTGTTCTACTGTAGTGAAATTTATGCCACTTTGTTGGTGTCTGCTACTACTTTTTGGAAATGTAGTTAGTTAAACACACTAGTTATACGGAGGTATCATATAGGATAAAAATAGATATAAAATATAAAACCATATGTAGTAAAATCAAGATACCCAGGAACACCAAATGTGTCAATAGCGTAGTATAACACTACAAAGAGCTAAAAGAGGTTGTGCTCATAGCATGGTAAGGCCAAGAAACCATTCACAGCAGAGGATATGAATAATTAAATATTTATTAAATGGTATAGATCAATTTTATAAAAATTCAATATTAAAAACCAAAAATATCATTCAATATACATGTTTGTAATAATTATACTAGTGCCCATACCTAAATTACTTACTATGATTAAAAAATAGTGTAAAAAATGCATGCATTTTTTTACACTATTTTTTAATCATAGTAAGTAATTTTAAGTCCTTACGGGTATGAACATACATATAATATATATACGATGGCAGCCAAATGGGTATGGGCACTAGTATAATTATTACATACATGTATATTGAATTATATTTTTAGTTTTTAATATAGAATTTTTATAAATTGATCTATACCATTTAATAAATAAATAAATATTTAATTATTCATATCCTCTGCTGTGAATGGTTTCTTGGCCTTACCATGCTATGAGCACGACCTCTTTTACTTTTTGGAAATGTGTAGACTCCTTGTTGGGTCTCCTTCATGTGGGTTGCCTGTAGTAGTAGGCCTCCACTTTCAGTCAAATAGACGTGTTACTAACCTTACATTTTTCTGACAAAAGTAGTCTACAAAACTGATATTGTGCCACCTGAGTGTGGCTGAGCATAAAAGCAGGTTGAGCTGTTGCATGTGGTATCAGGGCTCCCAGCACCGGAGGCCTACACTGATGCCTCACCCACCTCATCTTAATTTGAAGTTCAATTCAAAGCTGTAAATGTTGGCCCATACCTTGATACCTCATGCCTGGCTGATTGCTGCCATGCCATTGTAAAATTTGTATTGTGGGACATTTGAAGCCACTTTCCTGGTGATTGCCCCTAACTTGATGTGTTTTGGCAGCTTTGGGCCCGTTTTGAAGGTGTTGTGTATGTGTTTGCTTTTGCCTTCCATTTACTCCAATGGCGTTCGGCTATGTTCTATGAATATTCAACCAAAAAATCTGCAAATATTGCAAAATCAGCCATCGTAATCTGAACCGAATATTCAAATATTCATTCATCTCTACTCCCTGGCTGCAGGTTGTGCACCCCTTAGCATATACAATGTATTGTGCATGTTTTTACTGCTTTTGCTCCAGTCTGTGATCTATGTTGGATTTTTGCAGAACTGTCATAACACTGCTGTTCCCTATGGCGTGCCAATTCCTGTCCATCGTGGCCTCTGCTTTTCTTCCTCTTGTTACTCGATGTGCTTCATGTCCCCACAAGGCGGTCTCTGTACTGCTGAGACTGCATTGTCGTTGGCTGCTGGGCTACTGAATTGTCCGAATTATGTGCTAAGCGTCTCAATTTTTCTTATTATCCACAGCAATAATGCTATTCATATTTCATATATTACATATCTACATGCTTTAGCACTACAGCGTGCAACTTTGTTGTATATGGAGGCGGCTGCTCCTAGTTTGCACCTGCACACACCAGTTTTCTGATTTGGAATTGCCAGTCAGTTTTTTGCTATTTGCCATACTTATGTCCCCAACACATTTGTTCAAATAATGATAAAATGTACGACCCCTTTGGTATGACGAGGCATTAATTCCCATAAGGTTGATTTGGAGGGGGTGTAGTTACCACTCGGTGACTGTATGTACTGTATCTAATTTGATGTACTCCCCTGATTCCAGTGATTTATTGGAGGTGGAACACTTCCGAACCATCTACCACATGTTTCTTGCGGGTCTCTGTGTGTTTGTGATCAGCACAGCTGCTATCGATATTATTGACCAAGGGAGGTAAGTGAAGATTGGCAATCTAAGCCGCTATCCACACCACATTCATACATCCTCATGTAGCCCGCTGCTGGATAAGTGTCCTGCATTGTGGAAGATGGAGGGGCCACATTTACTATTCACAAATCGCTTATCGAGTTATCACATTTATTAGTGATTTGCACCGAAAAGAACAAACGTGTTCCGCTCACTAGACACTGTTCAATGAGTAAAAAGACGTGCCACATTTATTATTGGCGTGTGCCAATTTTTAGAAACAAATGAATGACCTAATGTAAGCCAAGGGGAAGTGTCATCTAAAAATAAAATGTCAATCTATTCTAGTTTGACCCTGTTCACACCATCATCATTTTATTTCCACTATATTCTTCCATCAGCGGAGCAGAAAACCAGAAACAAAATGTTCAGTTATAAGGCACAATCATATTAAGTTTTAATTTCATAAGTCATCAGTTTGGATCCATTACATCTGCATATAGACAGGAAAATGCAGTCTACGTACATTAATAGTCAAAAACATGGATAGTGGATGTAAGAACCATTTTGTTATATTCTTTTACATTATAGTCTATGAAAAAGGATCATAATGGATGGTGATCTGTGACATTTTCTGTTTTAATAATTATTTTTTTCTATTTAGCACTGTGTATGCCCAGGACACTACAGGTGTTCAGAAACGCTTATAGAAATGAATCAGTACAAAAATGGAAACTAAAGTTAATATTTTTGTAATAGCGCCTTCAATTGAATCCCTTCTAAAGGTAATCTGTCGCGTCCCTGAATGCTATTAACCTGTGGATATTGTAACATCTCTGCTGGCATCACAGCATGGCCTCACATCTCTCACACAATCTTACCCACTGCTCCAGGCCATGATGTGCTTTCTCTTTAATGCCAGCTCCATGTTCTGTGTCTCTGCTCTCTGCATGCTTCATGGCTATGTGTATAGGGGGCCGGCGCCTGAACTCTCTGGTTCTTATAGGAATCAGGTGCACCTGTCCAATCAGTTCCTGACCAATTACCAAGAGGCCTCCTGTATATAGTGCAGCTCCACCCTGTGGTCTGGGCCTGTGCAATGTGTTTGCTCAGTTAGTGTTTTGCTTCTGAGTTTGCCAGGTCTAGCTCTGTGTTGCTCCCTCTCTGGAGGCTTTTCTCTGTGCTATTGCCTTTATCTTTGTCCGCCCTCCAGGAGGCAGAATATCCTGGTCCCTGTGTCTTTGTCCCTGTGTCTTTGTCCTTGTGTCTTGTTCCATTGCCTTGTCTGTACTTAGTCTTATCTTGGTCTCCTTGTGTGTGGCGTCCTTCCCTGCTGTGTCTTTCCTTCTGTTCCCAGTCTGCTTACACTCCGCACTCTTGCGGCTCTGCCTGCTCTGCATCTTGGTGGCTTTACCGCTGCTCCGCACTTCTGCTCCGTCTTACTCTGCTCCGCTCCCGTTGTTGCAGAAACCTCTTGCTGCAGTTCCCCTCTGCAATCCTTGCGGTTCCACTTTGCTTAGCTTCTGCAGTATCTCTTGCTGCAGCTTCTCTCCACATTCTTTGTGGCTCTGCTCAGCTTTTGTCGCTACGCTACCGCTTGCTGCTTTTCCATTCCTATCTGCAGTCTTTCACTCCTCTCCTGTGTGAACAGGTCCCTACCTGTTCCTCCAAACTATATATCCCTACCTGTTCCTTCATCTCACTCACAATTGGACTGCACTCGGGTGTCTTCTGAGTGCAGCCTGATTCTAATATCTCATCAGCTAGTCCTGTGTTTCCTGCCGTCCTAACCAGTCCTGTCTCCTGCCGTCCTAAGTCAGTCCTGTGTCTCCTGCCGTCCTAGCAAGCCCTGTGTTCTCTGCCGTGTCTCTGCCAGCCCTGTGTTCCAAACTACATATCTGTACCTGCACGTCCAGTGTGAACAGGCCCTTACCTGTTCCTTCATATACCACATCAACCAGTCCTGTGTTCTCTGCCGTGCCTCCCAATCCTGTGTTCCTGCCAGTCCTGCCGTTCCTGCCCTGCCTTCCAGTCCTGTGTTCCTGCTGTCCTAGCCAGTCCTATTTCCTGCCGTGTCTCTGCCAGCCCTGTGTTCTCTGCCGTGTTTCTGCCAGCCCTGTCTTAGCCGTGCCAGCCTACTCGTCTGTGTTCCAGCCGTGCTCTTCTGCCAGTCCTGCCTAATGCCCGCACCAATCCTGGTGTTCCTGTCTCCCAAGTGGGATCAGCAGCCACAGCCAGACACCACCCTGGAGTAGCACCTGGCAGCTGCCTGCTGCACAAGCCTGTCCTCACCATCAGAGGCTCCAGTGAAAACCCAGGCAGCTGTCATAGTCACGCCCCTTCCAGGGTAGTCTGGTTTGTGGCACAGTGGGGCCACAAAACCCCCGAGCTCACGCCCACCAGTCAGGGCGTGAGCGTAACAGATATAGGGTTACTCTGCCGGTTAATACTGTTCTGACACAGTTCAGCACCAGCACTGAGAGCCCCACTGCCGGGAAGAAATTAACTTTATTCCCCCCGACAGCCTTGAGCTTTCAGTCCTAGAAGTAGGCCAGTGTGTTTTCAGTCAGGCTGTCATTCAGTGCCCGACGTGGTTATAGCCACTGCTCACTATGTACTGAGCAGTAACTGAAGCTGCATCTCTGACTTAAAGCTGAAGGCTGCCGGGAAAAATAAAGTTAATTTCCTCCTGGCAGCGGGGCTCTCACTAGGGGCACTAGGCATCTTCAGTACACTATTAACCTGCATCTTAACCACACATCTGCAGGTTAATATCGTTTGGGGATGTAACAGTTTCTCCTTAAAAATAGAAACTTTGGATTCTGTTACTGTTTGTTTGGAATCTTTAACTGGATTAGTTAGAAACGATTTATTAACTCTATTGTGAACTTGCCCTTTCCTATGGTTATTGCCTCAAAGCTGTTCATTATAAAGATCTAACATGCCAGATTCCCAATTTAAAGTCACCAGACATGGTAGTGAAGGTAAGCCATGACAACTACAATCCTCTTAAGCTTAGGCATCTCTAAATAAGATGACATCACTATTGTCATTTTTTTTCTTTAATGTCTGCCAATTTGCCAATTTTCATGACTTCTATCTTACGTCTGAGAGTCCTTGTTATCTGCAGGTTGGTTCTGGAGTTTGACCTTCTATTCTATACGTTTGGGCAGTTGGGGACAGTGGTCTGGTCATGGATCTTCCTTTTTATATATACACTTCTGGTGCCATACAAAGTCTTCTCTTTCTGGGGTTCGTTGTATCCAAAGTCAAAGCACAAGCTCCTGCTGTCGGCTTTTGTCGGGACGTTCCTACTTGTGAGCCAGACGTGTGTCCTCTGCATTTTCCCCGTTTATGTCATAAAACACTACCAGCTGCCTCCAGCATCCAGCTTCATTATTTCACTGGAACAGGTGAGTTCAGTAGCCAAGTAAATGCCTTTGAGTCACTGATCTGTCCTGAACTTTGTTTTGCACTTTTTTTTTGACACAATGGTGGGACAATTTATTCTTTCACTTATGGTAAGAAGAGAATCCTGGATAAACTGATGCTTTTTTTTTCTTTGTCGTTTTGTAGGTTCGTTTATTCATGAAGACTTACTCTTTTCTTAGAGAGACCATTCCAGTTGTGCTGCAAGATGGAAGAAAAGGTAATTTTCTGTAGTGTTGGTTAGCCTTCCTCACAATTCATTATATCCAGTCTAGAAATGTGCTGCAAACTGATAGGATCAAGCTCAACCACTGTTAGGTGCTCAGGGATGAAAACAATAAGAGAATGCAAAAGATCAAACCCCGGCACACTCCAAAAAGTGAAGAGAGAACTTGTTGCTTTCAAAATTTTAATTAGTTTATCTTGTACAAAAAAATTAGTTTCCAAACAACGTTTCGGCTCAGGCATGAGCCTTCATCAGGAAGACAATTAGTAGTTATACTGTTGTTTGATCCTGAATTTTTTGGATTATCCTATAGATACTGTCAGAAATGGTCATGTGGAAGGCTGCAGCTGGCATGTGACTACCACCCTGTGTCCTTGTTGGTGACCGCTTCAATGTGGTGGCATAGAAGAGGTCACTATAGAAATGTGGACACTATATCAGACATTTCTGCTGTTTTGAAGACTATCATTAGATGCATAGTCTCCTTGTGATTGGAGCGCAGTAGGTTAATAGTGTCTGGCAGGTATATGTTAAAAAAAAGTTTGGGGTAACTCTTTCTACACTTCATTTTGAAATCTCTGAACCCAACTTCACCACTCAGGACAGTCTGTCTGTATAGCAAGATGTCTGTAGATCATGCCCGCCTAGTTGTAGATTGGGGCATGTGTTAGCTTAGCACTCCTCTCTCTTTTTTGGGGGGCTAAAATCAAAGTGTTGCATTTGTTCTTATCAGAGGACATGACAAGGGGCATTGATGTAGGATGGATACATCATTACAGAAGGGAGGAAGCTTCTGGTTGTACACAGGTTGAATTATAAAGGCAACTCTAGGCAATCTTGACCTCCAGGATCAATGCCAAGAAGTCAAAATGATCAAAAGCCAAGGTGCTGAAGTTCCCCAGGAGTGGTGACTCTGTGGTTCCAAAACTCACTAGGAGTGGGGATTCCACTTGAGTTCTGGCTTATTTGAACTGCACATCTTGTTTCACACAGTTAAGCACACACTTCTGTTCCAAGGATTCTGGCAAGATAAAGGATTATTTTAATTTGTGGCCATATCTCTGGACTACACTGTAAATGTATTTATTTAGTTTATTCTTCTTAACACATAAGTGACAACTTTGGCATGTATGTTTGTTTGGATGTTTGGGGAGGGGGGATATGGCCATCAAATTCCACATCCCTTCGTTTGCCTCCCAGATTGAGCTCTCTGTTCCACTGGGGCAGCAGACGAGAGATGTTGGGAGACAATGGGCTGAACCCAAGCTTCAGCGAGGTCCGGCAACGTATACCAGACGTTCGCTGTGACCTTCTGATCCATAGGGATGGGGAAAGACTTGTTGCGGGCCCTTGTCCTCCGAGAGAGGGCTTACGATGGATTGAGAAAAAAAACAAAGCAAGACCTCCTGTGCCTGGCAAAGTGAGACTCATTTCGATATTCCAAACATGAGTTAAAGTTTATTTTGAATTTTAGAGATCAATTATTGGAAATTGCAATTTTCCAGCTTCCTTGGGAACCTACAACAGTATTTTATCATGGGAAAAGACAAAGGTTATTCTTTTTCTCCTTCCCTTTTTGCTTGTTATACATAGGAGTAAAATTCCATATAAAAGGTATTTGGAACCATATTATCATCATGTAAAACAACTTCTCCAACGACTTTTCTAACAGACTAATATGTACAGTACGTAAGCAAAAAAGGAAAATGAGACAAACCTAAATATATCAAAATACAAATATACGTAATTCTTTATTTTTAATATTTTTCTATTCAACAAAACATAAAACAATGTCTCTACAATAGTAAATGGGAAACGGCAGACTTTAGAAAAAGAACTGCTATGTAACATATTTAAACCTATTAAATCAGGTGCCACAATACAAAGGACTAAATAGAAGACCATGAAAAATACTAATTTGTGAGAAAAAGGATGAGTGCAATCCGATAAAAACTCGGATTGCACACTGATCAATGTTAATCTGAGTCACTGTTCATCTGAGTTTTTTTTTTTTGCTTATATCAGTTGGCTGCAACTGTCATAGGATGAAACTCACCAATACAAGTCAATGGTTGTGATAAAAAAAAAATCACATGATCCCTGGACCATGCGAATGCCATTTGATTTTAACACACCCATGTCCTTGAAAACCTGACATTTTAACAGCGGTGTACAGTAAAATCGCAACGTGTCAGTGACATTATTACACTGTGTGTGTAGATTACTGTACATGGTTTTTACTTAATAAATATAATTTTCTGAATAAATGGCGTGGTATTCCTGAACATTTTATTAACCAGCAGAGGGAAAGCGGACAAGTGGGGGCAGATGTTTATAGCTTAGGAACCGGGTAATACCTATGTGTAAGGCTACGTTCACATTTGCGTTGTGCGCCGCTGCGTCGGCGACGCAACGCACAACGCAAATAAAAACGCACCAAAACACATGCAAAAACGCTGCGTTTTGCGACGCATGCGTCCTTTTTTGCTGAAATTTGGATGCAAGAAAAATGCAACTTGTTGCGTTTTCTGCGCCCGACGCTTGCGGCAAAAAAACGCATGCGTCGCACAAGGCAGCACAACGCATGTCCATGCGTCCCCCATGTTAAATATAGGGACGCATGCGTCGCCGCTGCGTTGCCCGACGCAAACACGCAAAACGCTAATGTGAACGTAGCCTAAGATGCGTGATCGAGGTAATCGTGGATCGTTTTCTGTTCCCACTCGCTTTGGCATCCTACAGACATCTTGTGTCTCATTTCCCGGTGTGCTGCTGTGTGTGAGGTGCATCACACTTACTTTAGGGCTGCAGGCCTCTTTTTCTGAGTCCAGGAGTCCGTCTTTTGGAACCAGGTCACCAATTAATCCAGGAGACAAGAGGTTCATAAATGTTTACTTGGTGAATAGCAGTATTTACAGGCAAACGTAGAGGATAAGGCCCAATGGGTTGTCATCTTTCCCACAGCTACCAAATACAACTTCAGCCCTTGTTCTCCTTATAGGTAGAGTGTCCCTCTTACTGGCTTTTCTATCCCTGGGGAGCCTTCTCCACCACTAGAAGTATATTTGGATTGCAATCCATTCTGCCCCATGTAGTCCATTTATCCCTGTAGATTCACAGGCTGTTCGTCCTGGGCCCCTGACTTCCATCTCGAGGTTGCATTAGGCCATTAAACGGAATCACATGAAAGGGTATTTTCAGCAATCCACTGCCCCGAGTATTAGGCCCACGTTGTCCTTAGCAGCCTCATGACTTAAGCCTTCTACTTCACACACTGATCTCCACACTCTCACTGGCCCTGTCACTTCCTGGCCTTTCCACTAGCTTTCAGTTACCCCCTCCCAACAACCCTGTCTAAGATAACTGCAGCTCCAGTGGATATCATACATACATAAACATCATATGCATTTATCCCTTGGAGTTTCAGCGAGCAAACCACCAGCCTCCTCCATTGCTACATTTATAGCTTTCCCGGCTGGTAATATCAACTCACAACTGTTTACGAAGTCTTTAATGGTTATTAACCCCTTTCTGACATCGGGCGTAATAGTATGCCGATGTTGGACTCCCCATTTGGTGCAGGCTTAGGTGCTGAGCCCGTACCTTTCAGGGCTCATGACAGCTGTCATTGACCAAACCGCTGCACGACTAGCTCTGCCCTCACCTACTGTACCCTCACCCATCCCTTGTAGATTGTGAGCCCTCACGGGCAGGGTCCTCTCTCCTCCTGTACCAGTCGCGTTTTGTATTGATTAAGATTATTGTACTTGTTTTTTATTATATATACCCCTCGTCACATGTAAAGCGCCATAGAATAAATGGTGCTACAATAAGTAATAATAATAACAATACTAATAATATATACAGCTGACATGTGCCCGCAACAGTTGTGAGTGGAATCGCAATCCAACTGCGGCATTTAACCCTCGTTTCCAATAAATGTGCTGGAAATCCCACCCATCGGTGACCCTGACATGTGATCGCAGGTTACGATGGGTTGGCATGACAACCAAAGGTCTCCAGCAGACCTCTATGGTTGTCATAGCCAAATTGCTATTTTTTTTCTTTTGATCCTCAATCCCCTAAGATTCTGGTAGTACTTTAAGGACCTATTACAACATCCACTGCATAACCAATGATTACTCATTAAGTAAGTGCTCTCTTATTCATTTATTCATCTATTTTTAATTTTATTGTTCGTTTTTGTAGACAGCGCAGGTGAATACCACTCTTTTTCATTTAAATTTCTATGAGCGCTGCCCGGTGGTCAGCGCTCATAGCAAGTAAGCATTTCTGCTACATACAGGTGATTTGATCATTGCCTGTTTTTTGCAGAGCTGATGGGACAACAGCAGCTTCTAGTCTCCCATGGAGACTATTGAAGCATGCAAATAGTAAAAAAAAATGTTTTTAAAAATATAAAAAAAAATCAAAATATAAAAGTTCAAATCACCACCCCTTTTCCCCCATTCAAAATAAAACAATAAAAAAATCAAACATACACATATTTGGTATCGCCGCATTCAGAATCCATAAATATAAAAAAAAATTAACTGGATTGCTAAACGGCGTAATGAAAAAAAAAGTCAGAACTCCAGAATTACGTTTTTTTTGGGTTGCCGCTACATTGCATTAAAATGCAATAACGGGCGATCAAAAGAACGTATCTGCACCAAAATGATATCATTAAAAATGTCAGCTCAGCACGCAAAAAATAAGCCCTTACCCAACCCGAGATCACAAAAAATGGAGAATATTTGGTGTCTATGAACTCGTAATGACCTGGAGAATCATAATGGAAGGTCAGTTTTAGCATTTGGTGAACATGGTAAAAAAAAAAAAAACCCCAACTGTTTGATTACAATTACATTACGAGTTCAACTCGTCCCACAAATAACAAGCTCTCACATGGCCATTTTGACAGAAAAATAAAAAAGTTATGGCTTTGGGAAGAAGGGGAGCAAAATATGAAAATGCAAAAACAAAAGTGCCTCTGGTCGTTAAGGGGTTAAACTAGCCCCCCCCCCCCCCCTCCCAAAAAAATAAAATAAAATAAATAACCAGCAAAGGCTAGGCGAACAGCTGTTGGCTGATATTAGTATGATAGGAAGAGGCCATTGATATTGCCAATGCACCAGGGCAAGTTTGAAGAATGAGGGCTAAGCACCAGAATTGGCATATCTTATGGATGCGCCGTTTCTGGGGTGGCTGAGAGCTGATGTTTTTAGTCTGGAATGGGGCCAATATCCATGGCCCCTTCCTAGCCTATTAATATCAGCCTGCAGCTGTCTGCCTAGCGTTTGCTGGTAATTAATCATAGGGGGACCCTACGTCATTTTTGGGGGGGTTCCCCCCCCCCATTTTAATAACTAGTAAACACTTAGTAGGCAGCTATGGGCTGATATTTATAGCCTGGTAAGATCCATATATATATTATCCCCTTCCCAGTGGCGCAACAAAGTATTAAGTTATAGGGGCCGAATAATATTGCACGCCCCACTTTTCAGTTTTTGAATTTCCACAAAAATTTCAAATAACCAATACATTTCGTTCAACTTCACAATTGTGTTCCACTTGTTGTTGATTCTTCACCAAAAATTTACATTTGGTATCTTTATGTTTGAAGCATGATATGTGGGAAAAGGTTGAAAAGTTCCAGGGGGCCGAATACTTTCGCAAGGCACTGTATATCGCTATAATCGGGGTTTCTGCCCCTACATTATGCTGCTCTCAGATGGGGTAGCAAAAGCCTGCCGACAGATTCGCATTAAGATGTAAATTACAGAATTTTTCTACTTGCATGTAATTTTATGATTTATGGCTTAACATCTTTCTTTGTTTTGCAGATAAAAATGCCCCAATTCCTGCGCTTTCCAGTTATTTATACTTTCTCTTCTGCCCAACTCTGATTTACAGAGAAAGTTATCCAAGGTACCCCCCAAGATACGTTCTGTTTAAGTCACTACAGTATAGGTCATTATATATACTAATGTGATTTTATTGAATCAACACCTGCTTAGTGAAAACTTTAACTCTACTTTGATAAGCCAACAACTAATAAAGCATAAACTTATGCATAATGTATAATCTAGATACTATACATTTTATCTAGTTATCTCATATTATGAGCAGTCAGGAAAGCTTGTAAAAGTCTGAGATAGAAGTGTATTCTCTATGGTAGATGTAGATTAGGACCAAGGTGATCTTTTAATGTATTTCTTCTCCCTACAGGACACCGTACATCAGATGGAAATATGTAGCTAAGAACTTTGCCCAGGTAGGATGAAAGTTAAGAATGTGCATAAGTGGGAAGATCTGCCTCCATTCCAGTGAGTGCTATTATATACAGTGGGGCAAAAAAGTATTTAGTCAGTCAGCAATAGTGCAAGTTCCACCACTTAAAAAGATGAGAGGCGTCTGTAATTTACATCATAGGTAGACCTCAACTATGGGAGACAAACTGAGAAAAAAAAATCCAGAAAATCACATTGTCTGTTTTTTTAACAATTTATTTGCATATTATGGTGGAAAATAAGTATTTGGTCAGAAACAAAATTTCATCTCAATATTTTGTTATATATCCTTTGTTGGCAATGACAGGTCAAACGATTTCTGTAAGTCTTCACAAGGTTGCCACACACTGTTGTTGGTATGTTGGCCCATTCCTCCATGCAGATCTCCTCTAGAGCAGTGATGTTTTTGGCTTTTCGCTTGGCAACACGGACTTTCAACTCCCTCCAAAGGTTTTCTATAGGGTTGAGATCTGGAGACTGGCTAGGCCACTCCAGGACCTTGAAATGCTTCTTACGAAGCCACTCCTTCGTTGCCCTGGCGGTGTGCTTTGGATCATTGTCATGTTAAAAGACCCAGCCACGTTTCATCTTCAATGCCCTTGCTGATGGAAGGAGGTTTGCACTCAAAATCTCACGATACATGGCCCCATTCATTCTTTCATGTACCCGGATCAGTCGTCCTGGCCCCTTTGCAGAGAAACAGCCCCAAAGCATGATGTTTCCACCACCATGCTTTTCAGTAGGTATGGTGTTTGATGGATGCAACTCAGTATTCTTTTTCCTCCAAACACGACAAGTTGTGTTTCTACCAAACAGTTCCAGTTTGGTTTCATCAGACCATAGGACATTCTCCCAAAACTCCTCTGGATCATCCAAATGCTCTCTAGCAAACTTCAGACGGGCCCGGACATGTACTGGCTTAAGCAGTGGGACACGTCTGGCACTGCAGGATCTGAGTCCATGGTGGCGTAGTGTGTTACTTATGGTAGGCCTTGTTACATTGGTCCCAGCTCTCTGCAGTTCATTCACTAGGTCCCCCCGCGTGGTTCTGGGATTTTTGCTCACCGTTCTTGTGATCATTCTGACCCCACGGGGTGGGATTTTGCGTGGAGCCCCAGATCGAGGGAGATTATCAGTGGTCTTGTATGTCTTCCATTTTCTAATTATTGCTCCCACTGTTGATTTCTTCACTCCAAGCTGGTTGGCTATTGCAGATTCAGTCTTCCCAGCCTGGTGCAGGGCTACAATTTTGTTTCTGGTGTCCTTTGACAGCTCTTTGGTCTTCACCATAGTGGAGTTTGGAGTCAGACTGTTTGAGGGTGTGCACAGGTGTCTTTTTATACTGATAACAAGTTTAAACAGGTGCCATTACTACAGGTAATGAGTGGAGGAAAGAGGAGACTCTTAAAGAAGAAGTTACAGGTCTGTGAGAGCCAGAAATCTTGATTGTTTGTTTCTGACCAAATACTTATTTTCCACCATAATATGCAAATAAAATGTTAAAAAAACAGACAATGTGATTTTCTGGATTTTTTTTTTTTCTCAGTTTGTCTCCCATAGTTGAGGTCTACCTATGATGTAAATTACAGACGCCTCTCATCTTTTTAAGTGGTGGAACATGCACTATTGCTGACTGACTAAATACTTTTTTGCCCCACTGTATTTAGGAATTGGGATTCCGTTGTAACAGGCCATAGTATACCCCGAGTCCAGACTTTACACGGGGATAAAGCGGCCTTTGCTTGATTATGCCCTGGTATATTATAGCCTAGGGGTATAAATTGGCTTAAGACATTTCATACCCCCTCATGCCAGATTATACCCCCTTTGCTATTGGCAGTGTTGAGTGATATACATAAGAATTACTTAATTTTTCAACATCTTATTGGGAGTTCAGGGTTGTCAGGCAAGTTATGTGAGAAGATAACTGACTTAAATCTTAAAGTTCTAAACACAGACTTTTATTACTTGAACCAGAAAAACTTCAATCAGTAAAATATTAGACTTCCACAAAGACATAATGAGGTAAAGAATCTACCGCACTTCTCAGTAGTCACACATTAAATGCAGCTGTGTGTCTGAGGATGATAGAAATAGATCTGCACACTTTTCAACCAATCAAAGACAGGGTGAGAAAACCAGAATCAAGTTACAATAGCATCCTAAGGTGAAAGCAGTGATCATACTGGACAGCAGTGTAATCTCAGATATAATGAATGCTGTCCGTTACCAGTCACATTGTATTATAAGATCAATCTTCATCATGTGATTAAAGGGAACCTGTCACCTCGTTTTTTCAAGAAGAGCTAAAAATAGCGTTAAATAGGGGCAGAGCTGTGCTTTACATTAGTGTATTTTGTGAGCCTTTATTCCCCACCTATGCTGCCGAAATACCTTTGTAAAGTCGCCGTTTTGGGCTGTCACTCACGCTGGTCAGGTCATATGGGCGTGGTGACAGCGCTGTTTCTCCCCCAGATCTCCGTTGGTGGCGTAGTGGTGTGCGCATGTCCACTGCGCAGCTTCAAGGAAAATAGCGCGATCTGTGCTATTCAGGCGTTTATCGGTGGGCGCGGCCATCTTTGTGAGGCCGTGCGTGCGCAGATGGTACTTCTCGGCTTCCCGGGGCTTCAGGAAAATGGCCGCGGGATGCCGCGCGTGCGCAGATGGCGATCGCGGCGGCCATTTTCCTGAAGCCGAGTTCGCATCTCGGCTGCAGGAAAATGGCCACCACGATCTCCATCTGCGCACGCGCGGCATCCCGCGGTCATTTTCCTGAAGCCCCGGGAAGCCGAGAAGAACCATCTGCGCGCGCGCGGCCTCACAAAGATGGCCGCGCCCACCGATAAACGCCTGAATAGCGCAGATCGCGCTATTTTCCTTGAAGCTGCGCAGTGGATTTGTCACTTGGACATGCGCAAACCACTACGCCACCAACGGAGATCTGGGGGAGAAACAGCGCTGTCACTACGCCCATATGACCTGACCAGCGTGAGTGACAGCCCAAAACGGCGACTTTACAAAGGTATTTCGGCAGCATAGGTGGGGAATAAAGGCTCCAAAACACACTAATGTAAAGCACAGCTCTGCCCCTATTTAACGCTATTTTTAGCTCTTCTTGAAAAAAACGGGGTGACCGGTTCCCTTTAACAACACAAATACCTTCTCATGTCACTGTAAGATATCAAGCAGGAATGCGGGATGGAGTGACGGACGGGAGGCAGAACAAGGGTTAACAGGTTTATTTAGAGGGGAGATACTCCACGCAGGGAGGTAAAGAGTTAATGGTATTAAAGGCACGGTAACATGCAACAGTTCAAACACAACAATTAGGAAGCAAGAGAATATGGAAATTCTCACATTGCAGCTCCTGCTGTGCACTAAATAGCACTGGCAACGGCGGGTGCAGCACCTCCTCCTGGAGGGTACTATAGTCACTGTTCTGTCTTCTGGTGGCAGTGGTCGGTCTCCTGTACCTTCCACTGGGCCTAGTCCATATACTAATGTGGCTATTAAAGGCACCGGGCACAGTCCGGTGCAAGCCTAACGTGGCTCATTAACTATCTCAAATGGGAGGTATTCATGTTCCAGACGGTCAGGACTATTCTCTTCCCACGTCAGGGTGCAAGTCTCAGTCCTGTGTGTGATCTCTCTTGGGGGCAGTATGCGTATGCGGTACTCACGGTCACCTCGTGTCCAGCACTTGGTACTCTCTGGCTATCACTAGGCACACACCGCATGTCCCGCTCTCCCTGGTCCTCACTGTTGGTGGCAGGCGACACCGATCTCTTTAGCACTGATACTCCTTTCTATGTCTGCTGTGGCACCCGACTCGGCTCCGCTCTGTGTGAACGGCTCTGCATACCTCTGTCCCCCATGGCTCTGCTCCACTCTGCATGGCTCTGCAGCCTCCCTTGCTCCGCAGTGCTGCTGGGCACACTTGGTTCTACAGGTGAAGGGGTCCCCTCTATGCAGCCTGCTACAGCGCCAGTACTCTCTGAGGGCAAGGAAGTCCGAGCGCGCCACTCACTGCTCTGCTCTGGCCTGCAACTCTCCTCTTGCACGCGCTTTCTCTTCACTAGCTGCGCGCCCTTTTCTGGCTCTCCCCGCCTCTCTGGGTTACTCTGCAGGAAGGTCCCTCCCACTCAGGCTTCCCTCAGGCGAAGCTGTCCCCCGGGAACAGAGGATGCAGCCTTTCTAGTTCCGGACCCGGCATGCAGGTACCCGAGGTCTGGTCTATCTCCCTACATCATTACGTGTGAGTCAGTTTTAGATGATTAAAAAATGGCACCTAAAATCTCTCTCATTTACAAGGGCTCATAACATAGAGGGGTATATTGTGGCCTGGAGGGGTGTAGTTTGGCTGAGGCTATTTTACACCCCTGGAGATAGTTTTGGCATAAGACAGTTATTCCCCGACGTACGCTCTGGCCTGGGCCAAACTTTACCCGGGTTTAATCTGAACAGGGGTTAATTTGGCCTGTTACACTGGCTGCTATAGGCATATACAAAGATAATGATTTTTTCATATGAAACAATTCCTTCCACTGCTCCAAATATTGTTTACATGAGATACGGCTTGTAGTAGATGGCTGTATTTAGAAAGCTTCTGTCCTCTGACAAGAACGCTTTTATTATTAAAATGATAGGACAGTCCGATGTTGCGGCTCGCTACTACCTGCCACCCTGCCGCGCTCCATGATGCTCTGGATGCGCTTGGTGTTCTCCCCTAGAGTCTAGTGCTTCTTAGGGTGGATTATTGGTGTGTTGAGGCCTTACTCAGATTTTTCTCCCCCTTTCTAAAATCAGCAGTTGTTTTTTTAATTTTTTTTTTTAAAGCAGTTCTCTTTGGCCCCTTTCACACATCAGTTTTTTGCCATCAGTCGCAATCTGTCGAATTTTGAAAACAACGGATCCGTCGCAGATTGTAAATAACTGATGCGACGGATCCATTTTTTCACGGGATCCAACTACCTAATCCGGCTAATTGGATCCAAAAAAAAAATCGGAGCATGCTCAGTTTAAAAAAATGGAATCCGTTGCCGCATTTCGTCATTTGACGGATCCCGCACCATAGGCTTCCATTCTAGCAAACGACAGACGGCGACAGATCCGTCGCTGTCCGTTTTTTCGACGTACACAAAAAACATTACTACATCCGTTGTCTCCGGCTGCCGGACAAACAATTTTTGACGGATCCAGTGAACGACGGATGAAACGTGAGGCCATCCGTCGCTAATACAAGTCTATTAGAAAAATAAACGGATCCGGCAGCATCAGTCACCGGATCCGTTTTTTTCAAAATTCGACGGATTGCGACTGATGGCAAAAAACTGACGTGTGAAAGGGGCTTTTAGTACTTGTGATCTGATGTCTACCAGCGCATTTATAACTGAAAATTAAGGGGGTTTCTCACTTGCAAAAACTCCTGTCCCCAGAATGCAGTTTGTTTTAAAAAAAAAAAATCAAATTGTGACACTGTGCTTTATTCCCCCTTATTTGGTGCCAGCGCTGAGTCTCCTATGCGACTCCTGATGTTGTTATTGTCTGCAGCTCTGATGTCACATCGCCAGCTCTGCAGCCAATAACTGAGCTCAGCAGCTCTGCCCAAATAGACAGCACGATCTGCTCCAAGACGCTGAGCCCATAGACTGGCTGCAGTGCTGTCAACATGACATCAGCACTGCATAGAATAACAGAGACTGGAAGCAGCGGTGGAGACTGTGCTGGACCCAGAAAGGGCTTTTTTTTCTTTTTACTTTGTTCCTTTATGGGGCTTGAATACTCAATAGTCTGATTGCTGGTGTAATACACTGCTATACTCTTGTATTAGACCACAAGCTCATTGACCGTTAGGCTACTTTGACACTTGCGTCGGTCGGTACAGGCCCGTCGCTATGCGTCGGGCCGACGTACCGACGCACGTTGTGAAATAAATGAACAACGGGAGCAGCGGATGCAGTTTTTCAACACATCCGCTGCCCCATTGTAATGTCCGGGGAGGAGGGGGCGGAGTTTCGGCCGCGCATGCACGGTCAAAAATGGCAGATGTGACGCACAAAATAACGCTACATGTAACTTTTTTTGTGCCGACGTTCCGCCAAAACACGACGCATCCGTCATGCAAGTCCATGGAGAAAAAACGCATCCTGCGGGCAACTTTGCAGGATGAGGTTTTTTCCCCAAAACTACGCATTGCGACGTACATCACACAACGCAAGTGTGAAAGTAGCCTTAGTCGTCATGACTGTCGGAATCCTGTAATCACAGCACGGAGAAGCCAATATGGTTAAAGAGGGAGCATCCTCACTGTAACAACAATCTAGATGCCGGGGTTTCTATTTACTGCAGCATCCAGAGGGCTAAACTGCCAGGATCACTACTGCAACTGACCTTGGCGGTTGCTTCAGGAGCTTGGTTGTTGGTGAAGCCGAGCTATCGTGGTGATCGCACACTAATCATGACGTATTGGTATTTCCAAAACCAGAAACAACTTCCTAAAAAGGATGGACCAGTATGTCAAATGTCGGGAAGTGGTTAATATTGTTCAACATATTCATTAATGATCTGGTAGAAGGTTTACACAGTAAAATATCGATATTTGCAGATGATACAAAACTATGTAAAGCAGTTAATACAAGAGAAGATAGTATTCTGCTACAGATGGATCTGGATAAGTTGGAAACTTGGGCTGAAAGGTGGCAGATGAGGTTTAACAATGATAAATGTAAGGTTATACACATGGGAAGAGGGAATCAATATCACCATTACACACTGAACGGGAAACCACTGGGTAAATCTGACAGGGAGAAGGACTTGGGGATCCTAGTTAATGATAAACTTACCTGGAGCAGCCAGTGCCAGGCAGCAGCTGCCAAGGCAAACAGGATCATGGGGTGCATTAAAAGAGGTCTGGATACACATGATGAGAGCATTATACTGCCTCTGTACAAATCCCTAGTTAGACCGCACATGGAGTACTGTGTCCAGTTTTGGGCACCGGTGCTCAGGAAGGATATAATGGAACTAGAGAGAGTACAAAGGAGGGCAACAAAATTAATAAAGGGGATGGGAGAACTACAATACCCAGATAGATTAGCGAAATTAGGATTATTTAGTCTAGAAAAAAGACGACTGAGGGGCGATCTAATAACCATGTATAAGTATATAAGGGGACAATACAAATATCTCGCTGAGGATCTGTTTATACCAAGGAAGGTGACGGGCACAAGGGGGCATTCTTTGCGTCTGGAGGAGAGAAGGTTTTTCCACCAACATAGAAGAGGATTCTTTACTGTTAGGGCAGTGAGAATCTGGAATTGCTTGCCTGAGGAGGTGGTGATGGCGAACTCAGTCGAGGGGTTCAAGAGAGGCCTGGATGTCTTCCTGGAGCAGAACAATATTGTATCATACAATTACTAGGTTCTGTAGAAGGACGTAGATCTGGGTATTTATTATGATGGAATATAGGCTGAACTGGATGGACAAATGTCTTTTTTCGGCCTTACTAACTATGTTACTATGTTACTATGTTACTATGTATGTAGTTGTATGTATGTAGTTTGTTTTTTGAAGTCTGGTGAAAGATCCACTTTAAAAGTAAGTGCGTTCGACAGCTGAAAAACTAAACTAGATGTTGGAAACTCTGAGATTACAGCTGCAGTTTGATGCAGTCTTTATTGATCCAACACGAGAAGTGAATCCAGCAGGGCGCTCCTTTACATCTCCCATTCATATAATAGCACATTGATGCTGGTTTTAAAGACTTCACAAAAAACTGCCCTTGTGATTCCAGTCTCGAGCTTCAGGTTTTCTTTTTCATTTACTCCTATGTATAAATATAACTGTTGGTGTTTTGATTTATTTATTTTTGTACATTAAACACATCAATGTCAATTGGTGTTTAAGAAGTGCTAAGATAATTGATCTATGGTTTCAAGTGCAATCTGTTTAATCTGTTTTTTTTCTCTATCATTAGTTTCTTGGCTGTATCTTTTTTATGTACTTTACCTTGGTTACGCTGTGCTTCCCTGTATTCAAAAACATGAGCAAGGAGCCATTCAGTACGAAGATGTTGGTGCTTTCCTTCTTCCATGCTACACTGCCCGGTAAGACTAAGTGGGATGTGATGAAAATGAAAAATTACATTTTTTTCCCACAAAAATGTTGCTTTAGTACCAAATTTTTCCTTTTTTTACAAGAGAAATAGGAGTATTTGTGCCATACAATTTGTTGTGCAATTGCTCCTGTGTACGACTATTCCCCATATGTGGAGGAAACTACTGTTTGGTCGCACTGCAAGGCTCGGAGGGGAAGGTGCGCCATGTGAATTTTTGGAGTGCCATTTTGTCTGGAATAGATTGTGGACACCATGTCACGTTCGAAGAGCCCCTAACCATACCACAACAGCAGAATTCCCCACAAAGGACCTTATTTTGAAATCTACACCTCTCCAGAATTCATCTAGCGGAGTAATGAGCATGTTTAACACTGAGGTGATTCACAGAATTGTATAACGTTGGAATTAATTTTCTAAAAACATATTCCCCCTCCCTCAATGTTACCTTGGCCCCAAGCTTTTAATTTTCAAAAGGAGTGATAAGAGAAAATGAATGAGACATTTTATACAAGTTCTCCTGAGTAAACAGGATTAAAGAGCCAGTGCAGTGTGGGCTCTTAGCAAAGCTCCGGCTGTATCTCTAAAGCCAATCTTCCGACGGCGATCATGCTGACACAGCTCCTTTGCCAACACAATCACCATGATGTACTGTACCTGTACATCCTTTTGCAGGAAATACCACAAGATATGACATACTGGTACGTCCTATGTCGGGAAGAAGTTAAGGTTCGGGTTGCTGTCTAGATTATTAACCAAAGTCAGTTTGTTTATTGATGTAGGTAGGGAAAAATTATGGAAGGATGCTGTTAGGGTTGCTGGTCCATTTAGGTCTCCTCCATTCACTGCTTTTAGACCACCTCCACTGGGCTTATTATGGATTACACAAATCTTGCGAGACTTCGGCACTATCTTCAATGGAGCACAGTGACCCGCTCCACTGCGCGGGTGCCAGATTCCCAGCCCTGCAGGGTGAATACATCATAACACACTCCGGGGCGGGATCTGGGGCCTCGGCTACACGAAGGCGCCAGTGATGTCACGACAGAGAGGAGGCGGCGCCCGGTGGGATGATGGACGGTTGCGAGGTGCTTGAGTCAGAGAGAAATCATACCTCCCTGACTCAATAGAGGTATGGTGCCAAATTTATAAAACTGATTATTTCCGCATTCCTAGAGATGCTAAACATAAGAGCCACCTTCACAGAATGCAGCCTTAGTGCTGCTGAAAGTGGCTCTTTTACTTAAAAATGCTCTGGGGGGGAGGGGGGGGTGACAGGTTCCTTTTAATAAAATTTGAGGCCTTATTTTATCAAAAGTTGGTAGCTAGTATCTACTTTGTTAGATGTTAAATTGTTTAATTTTGAGATTTTTTTTGCATACTTCTGACTTGAATTTTTATGGTGAGGACAGAGGAGAGGTTTTATTCTGATGACTCTTCCATGGAAGCCATATTTGTGCAGGTGTCTGAACAGTAGGACAATGTACCACAACTCCAGAGACTGCTAAATCTTTCTGAAGATCTTTTGCAGTCAAGCAAAGGTTCTGATTTGCCTCTCTAGCAATCCTGTGAGCAGCTGACTGAAATTTTGCTTGGTCTTCCGGACCTTATTTTGACCTCCACTGTTCCTGTTAACTGACATTTTTTTAATTATGTTTTGAACTGAGGAAAGGGCAGCTTGAAAACGCTTTGCTATCTTCTTATTGACTTCTTGTTACGGAACTGCAACACAGAACTATAATAGAAGGGGGGAAAACTGACCCTGCACTGAGACTAGGCTGATACCCTACTATGGAGTGGGCGACCCATTCCTTGCGAATAGACCCACCGACGATCCTAGGTTAATCTCAAGTGAAGACCTATAGATAGGGGGAAGGAGGTCCCTAAAAGATCTAAGGACTGGGTATAAAAACAGGTCACCTCCTAATAGAAAATACAGAGAAGGCTGCAGAAACCAAAACGAAAACAGAAACTAAGGATAGCAGAACTGGAGGTCCCAGAACTACACAATATCAAACACAGAAAGCTATCAAAGCACCTAGCCAGAACTCTAGTGGATTAACACTGTTGTCCAGCAAGTACTGGGAGGCAGGTGCTGGATAATAAAGGGTGATACAATCACCTGACCTAAAGGTACCGTCACACATAGCGACGCTGCAGCGATACCGACAACGATCCGGATCGCTGCAGCGTCGCTGTTTGGTCGCTGGAGAGCTGTCACACAGACAGCTCTCCAGCGACCAACGATCCGAGGTCCCCGGTAACCAGGGTAAACATCGGGTAACTAAGCGCAGGGCCGCGCTTAGTAACCCGATGTTTACCCTGGTTACCATCCTAAAAAGTAAAAAAACAAACGCTACATACTTACCTTCTGCTGTCTGTCCTCGGCGCTCTGCTTCTCTGGTCTGGCTGTGAGCGCCGGGCAGCCAGAAAGCAGAGTGGTGACGTCACCGCTCTGCTTTCCGGCTGACCGACGCTCACAGCCAGAGCAGGAGGAGAGCAGAGCGCAGCGCTGGAGGACAGACGGCTGTAGGTAAGTATGTACTGTTTGTTTTTTTACTTTAACGATGGTAACCAGGGTAAACATCGGGTTACTAAGCGCGGCCCTGCGCTTAGTTACCCGATGTTTACCCTGGTTACCAGCAAAGACATCGCTGAATCGGTGTCACACACGCCGATTCAGCGATGTCTACGGGGAGTCCAGCGACGAAATAAAGTTCTGGACTTTCTTCCCCGACCAGCGACAGCACAGCAGGGGCCTGATCGCTGCTGCCTGTCACACTGGACGATATCGCTAGCGAGGACGCTGCAACGTCACGGATCGCTAGCGATATCGTCTAGTGTGACAGTACCTTAAGACAACCCAGCACCAGGGGAAAAAGACCAGCAGCCAGAAACCACAACAAGATGGCGGATGGTCAAAAACAAAACAAATTCTAGCATTTATCCCACCTGCTTTGTGGGTCTCCACCATTTTCAGAGTGCTAGGCAGATGTTTTTTGTCACAAGGTTAGGAGGCGGGGTTTTTATGAAGCTAGGCAATTTGCATCACCTGGCCTTTTCCTAATGATGATAGAGAACAAGTGACAGGTTACCTAAGGTGTGAAACCTTGGTCAAAGTTATCTGAGTACACAAATCTCCAAGGATGCCCAAACTTTTGCAGTGGCCCATTTTCCCTTTTTGTAATGTTTACAATGTAAACATGTATGTACATGTATGTGTGTATATATATATATATATACAGTACAGACCAAAAGTTTGGACACACCTTCTCATGTAAAGATTTTTCTGTATTTCCATGACTATGAAAAGTGTGCAAAGCAGACATCAAAGCAAAAAGTGGCTACTTTGAAGAACCTAGAATATAAGACATAATTTCAGTTGCTTCACAATTTTTTGTTAAGTATATAATTCCACATGTGTTAATTCATAGTTTTGATGCCTTCAGTGTGAATGTACAATTTTCATAGTCATGAAAATACAGAAAAATCTTTAAATGAGAAGGTGTGTCCAAACTTTTGGTCTGTACTGTGTATATATGTGTGTGTGTATATATATATATATATATATATATATATATATATATATATATATATATATAATTTTGAGATTTTTAATTTATTATACTTTTTATAATTTAACTTATTTTATACAAAGATACAAAGTTAGTGGTAGTTGTCTGATTCATTAGGTGCACATTATGGGGTTAAGATTACCATATTTCCCTCAGTCTTGCACACATGTTGGAGATGTGCTTCAACTCCAGGCTCAATGTTACATGTCAGGTGAAGTTGTGCTTCTGGATTGTGACTATGGCAGGAGATTACTTTACTAGACATTACAATGTGCCACAGTAATCTCTAAATGACCTCTGAGGTGGGCTTGCTTTCTATACTTCCCGTTCCGTGGCCCATCATCTTTTTTCCACTTTCAGACAAGCTGAGGGCTTGATTTTACTTTTTTTTGTAGGATGAGTTGTAGTTTTGAACTTTGCCAACAATTTTAACAAAACTGCAAATAAAACCCCCCTACAGCTCTGAAACTGTGTTTTTAATTTTGTTTTTATATGATTTTTTTGTGCAGTAAAAATGACCTGGCAGTATGATTCTCCATATTTTGGCACATATGACGTTTTGAATGCATCTTTTTTTTTTTTTTTTTTTTTTTTTTTAGAATGGACATTTTATTTTTTTTATTTTTTATAGGTTTGGCAGAAAGGGGATAATTTGAATATCTATATTGTAGGGGTTGTACTCACTCGGGTGCGACAGGAGGATAACAGGAGGCTCGTTCCTTTAATTTATTGCTTCATAAACCCCAGAAGCACAAACAGAAAGTAAACAGCCTTTCGATCAGGCAAAAATAAAGTACAAATGTCCCTAGCAGGGCTCTGCTCCTCCAGGCCTGTGGGCTCACAGGCTGGGTTAGTATGCAATATTCAGGCTCGGTCTGGAGCCAAACACACAGGAGACCTTCTCTCTCCCAATACACAGACCACGTGCCAAACAGCCTCCATTATAAAGGCTGTAACCAAACCAGAGGTGAGGTATGTGGGTAGCTAGACCCGCCCACCTCTCATAACTACCCGCAACCTGGTCCCAGGTGCAAGAAACGAACCTCTTAGGCTTCTTTCACACTTCCGTCCGTACAGGGCTGTCCCAAAGCGTCGGCGCAACGTACTGACAGACAGCGGTGATTTTCTGCCCAATGTGGGCAGCGGACGCAGTGTTTCAACGCGTCCGCTGCCCATAGTAAACTCCCAGGGAGGAGGGAGTGGAGTTATGGCTGGGCATGCGCAGTTTAAAATGCAGGACACGAAGTACGAAAAAACATTCCCTTGAACGTTTTTTCGCTGTGACGGTCCGCCAAATACCGACGCATCCAGTGCACGACGGACGCGACGTGTGGCCATACGTCGCGATCCGTCGGCAATACAAATCTATAGGAAAAAAATCGCATCCTGCGGGCACATTTGCAGGATGCGTTTTTTTCCCAAAATGACGCATTGTGACGGATCTAAAAAGACGGAGGTGTGAAAGAAGCCTAAGTGCTTATGTGCACTACAGAAAATACTCTGGGTTACAACACAGAGACAAGCTATCTCTGTGACACATACCTCCCATCGACTATGCGACCATTAGCCACACTACTATATACTATATATATACACTGCGTGCAGAATTATTAGGCAAGTTGTTTTTTGGATCACATGATACTTTTTTATACATGTTGTCCAACTCCAAGCTGTTCAGGCTTGAGAGCCAACTACCAATCAAGTAAATCAGGTGATGTGCATCTCTGTAATGAGGAGGGGTGTTGTCTAATGACATCAAAACCCTATATAAGGTGTGCTTAATTATTAGGCAACTTTCTTTCCTTTGGCAAAATGGGTCAGAAGAAAGATTTGACGGGCTCTGAAAAGTCCAAAATTGTGAGATGTCTTGCAGAGGGATGCAGCAGTCTTGAAATTGCCAAACTTTTGAAGCGTGATCACCGAACAATCAAGCGTTTGATGGCAAATAGCCAACAGGGTTGCAAGACTCATGTTGGGCAAAAAAGGCGCAATATAACTGCCCATGAATTGAGGAAAATCAAGCGTGAAGCTGCAAAGATGCCATTTGCCACCAGTTTTGCCATATTTCAGAGCTGCAACGTTACTGGAGTAACAAAAAGCACAAGGTGCTTGGCATCAAGAGAATGCCAAGAGTGTGCAAAGCAGTCATCAAAGCAAAAGGTGGCTACTTTGAAGAACCTAGAATATAAGACATATTTTCAGTTGTTTCACACTTTTTTGTTAAATATATAATTCCACATGTGTTAATTCACATTTTTGATGCCTTCAGTGTGAATTTACAATTTTCAGAGTCATGAAAATACAGAAAAATCTTTAAATGAGAAGGTGTGTCCAAACTTTTGGTCTGCACTGTATAAATATATATATATATATATATATATATATATATATATATATATATATATATTCTCATATATAAAACATATATACACTACCTTTCAAATGTCTCATTTTTGAAAGAAAAGCACAGTTTTTTCCAATGAAGATAACATTAAATGATTCAAAAATACACTCTATACATTGTTAATGTGGTAAATCACTATTCTAGCTGCAAATGTCTGGTTTGTAATGCAATGTCTTCATAGGTGTATGAACAACCATCAACCATCACCCCAATGTTTTTATGTTTGTCTTTGCTGACTGTGTAAGAAGGCTAATGGATGGTTAGAATACCCTTGAAAACCCTTGTGCAAGTATGTTAGTACAGCTGAAAACAGTTTGGCTGATTAGAGAACCTATAAACCTGACCTTCCTTTGAGCTAGTTGAGAATCTGGAGCATTACATTTGTTGGTTCCATTAAACATTCAAAATGCCCGGAAAAAAAGAACTTTCATGTGTGTTCTGTTTGATGAATCCTGTCATAAATCACACTCTGTGAGTATCTCCAGGCTCTTTATTCACATCATGTCTCAACCTCCATTACATGAAATCCGAGTACAACAACATCCAACAAGTTCCAAACAAAGAATATAGAACACACATAAAAGTAGTGAGACCCCTAGAGGCCACATGAACATATAACATATTGCTACATCCTTTCTCTTTTAACTAGAGGAACAATAAAAGATACTAAACTAATGTATACTATGACAAAGTTAGAAATTAACCTAGTACGTCCAGTTAGATATAATCTTTGAGGTGCGCCGGCTTTTTGCTAATTCTGCCAGCTCTGGTAATATAAGATGTGTCACTTTCTACATCTGGTACATCTGGTAGTTCTTCTGATATTGTCTGTCTCTGGCCAGAGTCCTCACCCTGATGGTCAGCTGTCACTGTTGGTTCCTGACTTGTACTTGCTGCCTCGTTGTCTTGGGTGTCTGGATACTGTTCAAAAGGCCATGAATCATCTCTTTCTTGCGTTTTCCTCAAATATCTTCGATTCCTCCTTAGTCTTCTTCCGTTGTCTGTTAGAATTTTGTAAGACCGAGGTCCCAGTTTCTGGACAACCTTTGCCTTTTGCCAGTGTTTGTCAAATGTGGTGCTTGGCTGCAGCCGAATGTTGTCATTTCTCTGGAGCTCAGGCAGATCCTTTGCAGATTTATTGTAATAGAAAGCTTGCCTAGCTTGATTCTTCTGTAATTTAGCTTCGATGTTTCCCAGCAGCTTTGGCTCTAACAGATGACACGCAGTTGGTACTAGTGTCTTTGTACGCCTACTCATGAGCCTCTGTGCCGGACTGCTGTCTAGGCCTTGGGTGGGTGTGTTTCTATGATCCAGTATAGACAGATATACATCAGCACCCGCCTGGTTTGCTTTTTGCATGAGTCTTTTGGCTGTTTTTACTGCTGACTCTGCTTTTCCATTACTCTGAGGATATCTTGGAGAAGACGTCTGGTGTTCAAATTCCCATTTCTTACTGAAAGTTTTGAATTCTTCCGACGTAAACTGTGCCGCATTGTCAGAGAAAACGATATCTGGAATGCCATACCTGGCAAAATGGGCCTTGAGTTTTTTAATCACTGTTCTCGCCCTTGTGTCCTGCACCAAATCAACCTCCCAGAAGTTAGAGAAATAGTCCACTGTAATCAGGTATTCTTTGTCATTCCATGTGAACAAGTCTGTTCCTATTTTTGACCAAGGCCTATGTGGAATTTCATGAGGTTGCAATGTCTCCTTTGGTTGCTTATCATTGCAGGATGCACATATTTCACATTGTGCTATGTAATTTTTTATGTGGTCATTCATTCCTGGCCAATAAACTGATTCTCGTGCACGACGTAGGCATCCTTCCATGCCTAAGTGAGAAGAGTGCAATGTCTTCAATATGCCTCTTCTGAGAACTTCAGGTATAACAGCCCTGTCTCCTTTAAAGATGATTCCTTGCTGCACTGACAATTCATCTCTTATGTGGAAGAATGGTGAGACTTCCCTCGAGCATGCTGCTTGTATTTTGGCCAGCCCTGCAAGATGACAGTCTTTAAACTCTGGAGACTTTTATCCTTCTCTGTAAAAGTCTGGATTTGCTTGACCTTTTCTTTTGACACTGCAAGGTAGTTACACATATTGATGGTTTCAATGTCTTCCTCCTCATCATTTGTGATAGGAAGGTAAGCTCTGCTTAGCGTATCTGCAATCAGTAAGTCTCTTCCTGGACAGTACCCCACGTCAACATCATATTTCTGAAGTCGCAACAGCATGCGCTGTAGTCTCTTTGGGGCATTTAGTAATGGTTTCTTTGTAATGCTCTCCAATGGTTTGTGATCCGACTGCACTATTACCCGTCGACCGTAGGTGTACTGGTGAAACTTCTCCATCCCAAATACCACAGCCAGTAGTTCCTTCTCAATCTGCGCATATCCCTGCTCTGTTGTTGTAAGGGCTCTGCTTGCAAATGTAATTGGCTGTTTGTTCTGCATTAATGTGGCTCCAAGGCCTTTTTCCGAAGCATCACATTGTACCACCACTTCTCGATCTGGATCGAAATATTTTAGGGTTGCTGTATCTGCAATGGCATTCTTTACTGCTCGGAAAGCCGTCTCCTGGCTTTCTGTCCATTCCCAGCGCACATCTTTGTGGGTTAGCTGTCTCAGTGGCTCACACATGTCTGACAGATGTCTGCAAAATTTTGAGAGATAATTCACCATGCCCAAAAATCGTTGTACTCCAGAAACATCAGTAGGGGTAGGCAAATCTTGTATTGCTCTCACCTTTTCAGGATCCACTTTGACCCCAGTTGAAGTCAGTCGATGACCAATATAGGTGTTACGCCCACAGGGTGTGACAAGGTAAAGTGGACTCACTAAACCACTGATGGTGCAGTGGCGGCTGTATACCCGATACTCAAAAGACAGGAGAGTAGATCTCATAAACCAAAAGATATTTATTAACAAAAAGGAAACAGGTGTCAGAGGGAGAGAACCTCTGGATCACAGCACTGTACCACGTAGTGGAGCACCGGGCAAGGTGTACCCCTATACAGGGATTCCCCCGTCACAACACAAGGTGGCCTGAATGCTACGAATCCAGGACCAGAGGACGACCCATACTGACAAACTAGCAACACAGTAGAATACTTGAGCCAGCTGGTGGGGACAATCCCAGAAGCTCCATGAAATCCAGCAAGGTAGTTTCCACTGGTAGCAGGGTCTGGAGGATTCCGTGAGGAGAGGCAAGACAACTTGGAGTGAGAACCGGAGAGACCAGAGAAGTCCAGAATGGGATTCACCAGAAGAGGACTCTGTGGAAATAGAGATATAAGTAAAGTGCAGAGCACAGCAGAGCGTGGCCTGAAGCTGCGGCAACAATCCAAAGAATGAACACATAGCCCAGGCACCTCCCTAAAGGGGAGGGTGCTTTTTATGCACAGAGCATCATAACACAGACCGCCCTAATAGCAAACAGGTGTCCTGCTGTTTCAAGTATGTGCAGGATGCGGGGCGCGGCTCCTAAGAGCATTTCCAGGAGACCTGCCAAGAGGATGCAGGTTCTTAGCAGAGAAAGCCGCAGATTGTCTGGAGCCACGGACAGGGTGAGTAAGGCTGTGTGATAGGTGCCGGTCTCCCTGCACAGCGGAGACCGAACCTGCGGCTGAGGGCATGACAGTACCCCCCGCCTTACGCCCCCCCTTCTTCAAACCTGTCAGGAACCTTCTAAGAAGAACTGGGGCACTAAAGTTCTCCACAGGCTCCCAGGATCTCTCCTCAGGACCGTATCCCTTCCAGTCAACCAGAAAGAGGGACCTGCCCCCTCTTTTCTTCATGGCCAGGATGTCCTTCACTTCATAAACGTCCCCGGAACCGACAGGAGGAGGAAAATTACCAGGATCCTGAGTGAAGCGGCTGAGGACAACTGGTTTCAGCAGGGATACATGGAAGGAGTTATGGATCCGTAAGGAGGCAGGCAATTTCAAACGATAGCACACATCGTTGATTCGGTGGAGTACTTCAAAAGGACCGATGAAACGAGGAGCCAGCTTATAAGAAGGGACTTTAAGTCAGATGTGCCTGGAAGACAGCCATACCTTATCTCCGGGATGGAAAGGTGGAGGATCCAGACGTCTCTTATCCGCATGTTCCTTGGTTCGAACAGATGCCTGCTCCAGTGAGGTCCTCGTCTCGGTCCAGACTTTTGTGAAGTCCTTGGCCAGGGACTCAGCTGCTGGATTGCTGGAAGCAAGAGGCAGTGGAGTCGGGATCTTAGGATGCTGTCCATAAACAATAAAAAATGGGGAGTTAGAGGAGGACTCACCGACATGATTATTGTAGGAAAACTCAGCCCATGGCAGCAGGTCGGCCCAGTCGCTGTGGTGACCATTCACGAAGTGTCGCAGATAGTTGGTGAGGACTTGATTCACTCTCTCCACTTGGCCATTAGATTGTGGGTGATAGGCCGAGGAGAAGTCCAGAGTGACATCCAACAGTTTACAGAGGGACCGCCAGAATCGGGAAATGAATTGGACTCCTCTGTCGGAAACAATGTGGAGTGGAAGTACGTGAAGCCGAAGGACATGCTGAATGAAGAGCTTTGCGAGTTTAGGAGAGGAAGGAACACCAGACAGTGGAGTGAAATGTCCCATCTTGGAGAACCGGTCTACAACAACCCAGATTACTGTACAACTGGATGATGCTGGCAGATCTGTGATGAAATCCATGGCAATGTGTTGCCAGGGAGCAGACGGAATCGGGAGAGGGAGGAGGTGACCGGCTGGCAGTTTCTTGGGTGTTTTATTACGAGCACAGGAGGAACAGGCTGCAACAAAGTTCAGAACATCTTGGCGCAAAGTGTACCACCAGTAGTGTCGAGAAATTAATTGTAACGTCTTCTTTTCACCAGCGTGTCCGGCAAGCTTAGAAGAATGACCCCAGTGTAAAACTCGCTTCTTGTCTCTTTCAGTTACAAGGGTCTTACCGGGAGGGAGTTGCGACAGCCTGACTGTAGCCACCGTGATCATCTTGGACGGTTCAATGATATGCTGAAGCTCCTCTTCAAGGTCGTCAGACAAGAAGGACCTGGAAAGTGCATCGGCTTTGATATTCTTCTCTGCAGGACGGAAATGGAGAGAGAAATGGAACCGAGCAAAGAACAATGACCAACGAGCCTGGCGAGGATTGAGTCTTTGAGCAGACTGAAGATAGGACAGATTCTTATGATCAGTGTAAATGATGACTGGATGAACTGCGCCTTCAAGCAGATATCGCCATTCCTCTAAGGCTAGCTTAATTGCTAGTAACTCTCTATCACCAATTGAGTAGTTACGTTCACAGGGTGTAAATGCCTTGGAGAAGAAACCACAGGTCACCATCTTACCAGTAGGCAGTTTTTGTGTGAGGACTGCTCCGGATCCAGATGACGAAGCGTCCACTTCAAGGAAAAACTGTTTGTTGATCATAGGCCGATGAAGAGCTGGTGCGGTTGAGAAGGCTTGTTTGAGGGAGGCGAAAGCTGATTCGGCCTCCGGAGTCCAATCCATTGGTTTGCTGTTGTGAATTCTGTGGCTGAATTCACTCCTGTGGTCACAAGTGGTACTGCAGCTTCTGAGCTTCCTCCCTCAGGTGTTCTGGTGAGCTCGTTAACTGCTTCATTACTTAACTCCGCCTGATGCTGCTATCCTTGCTCCTTGTCAATGTTTCAGTGTTGGATCTGAGCTTCTCCTGATTGTTCCTGTGACCTGCTGCTCTGTATAGCTAAGTGCTTTTTGCTTTTTTGTTGCTTTTTTTCTGTCCAGCTTGTCTTTTGTTTTGCTGGAAGCTCTGAGACGCAAAGGGTGTACCGCCGTGCCGTTAGTTCGGCACGGTGGGTTTTTTTTTTGCCCCCTTTGCGTGGTTTTGCTTTAGGGTTTTTTGTAGACTGCAAAGTTCGCTTTACTATCCTCGCTCTGTCCTAGAATATCGGGCCCCACTTTGCTGAATCTATTTCATCCCTACGTTTTGTCTTTTCATCTTACTCACAGTCATTATATGTGGGGGGCTGCCTTTTCCTTTGGGGAATTTCTCTGGGGCAAGTCAGGCCTATTTTTCTATCTTCAGGCTAGCTAGTTTCTTAGGCTGTGCCGAGTTGCCTAGGTAGTTGTTAGGCGCAATCCACAGCCGCTTTTAGTTGTGTTTAGGATAGGATCAGGTGTGCAGTCTACAGAGTTTCCACGTCTCAGAGCTCGTTCTTGTATTTTTGGGTATTTGTCAGATCACTGTGTGCGCTCTGATCGCTAAGCACACTGTGTTTCTGGATTGCCTTCATAACACCTGTCATTAGCAAACATAACAGTACAAGGAGCCTAACTAATGATTCTCAATAGAGGGAAAGAAAAAGTTCTGACATAATTTTTTTTTTTTTTTTTTTTCTGCTCTGTGTTCACTTTTTTTTTTTCCCCCTAGACATTTGGGTGATTCTGGACACAGGTGTGGACATGGATATTCAGGGTCTGTGCTCTTCAATGGATAATCTCGTTATAAATATACAAAAAATTCAAGATACTATTGATCAGAAATCTATGTTAGAACCAAGAATTCCTATTCCTGATTTGTTTTTTTGGAGATAGAACTAAGTTTCTAAGTTTCAAAAATAATTGTAAGCTATTTCTGGCCTTGAAACCTCATTCTTCTGGTAATCCTATTCAACAGGTTTTGATTATTATTTCTTTTTTGCGCGGCGACCCTCAAGACTGGGCATTTTCTCTTGCGCCAGGAGACCCTGCATTGAGTAGTGTCGATGCGTTTTTCCTGGCGCTCGGATTGCTGTACGATGAGCCTAATTCAGTGGATCAGGCTGAGAAAAATTTGCTGGCTTTGTGCCAGGGTCAGGATGATATAGAAGTATATTGTCAGAAATTTAGGAAATGGTCAGTACTCACTCAGTGGAATGAATCTGCGCTGGCAGCTTTGTTCAGAAAGGGTCTCTCTGAGGCTCTTAAGGATGTCATGGTGGGATTTCCTATGCCTGCTGGTTTGAGTGAGTCTTTGTCTTTGGCCATTCAGATCGGTCGACGCTTGCGCGAGCGTAAATCTGTGCACCATTTGGCGGTACTGCCTGAGGTTAAACCTGAGCCTATGCAGTGCGATAGGACTATGACTAGAGTTGAACGGCAGGAATACAGACGTCTGAATGGTCTGTGTTTCTACTGTGGTGATTCCACTCATGCTATTTCTGATTGTCCTAAGCGCACTAAGCGGTCCGCTAGGTCTGCCGTCATTGGTACTGTACAGTCCAAATTCCTTCTGTCCATTACCTTGATATGCTCTTTGTCGTCGTTTTCTGTCATGGCGTTTGTGGATTCGGGCGCTGCCCTGAATCTGATGGATTTGGATTATGCTAAACGTTGTGGGTTTTTCTTGGAGCCTTTGCGGTGTCCTATTCCATTGAGAGGAATTGATGCTACACCTTTGGCCAAGAACAAACCTCAATACTGGGCCCAGCTGACCATGTGCATGGCTCCTGCACATCAGGAAGTTATTCGCTTTCTGGTGTTGCATAATCTGCATGATGTGGTCGTGTTGGGGTTGCCATGGCTACAAACCCATAATCCAGTATTGGATTGGAATTCCATGTCGGTATCCAGCTGGGGTTGTCAGGGGGTACATGGTGATGTTCCATTTTTGTCGATTTCGTCATCCACCCCTTCTGAGGTCCCAGAGTTCTTGTCTGATTATCAGGATGTATTTGAAGAGCCCAAGTCCGATGCTCTACCTCCGCATAGGGATTGTGATTGTGCTATCAATTTGATTCCTGGTAGTAAATTCCCTAAAGGTCGATTATTTAATTTATCCGTGCCCGAACACGCCGCTATGCGCAGTTATGTGAAGGAATCCCTGGAGAAGGGACATATTCGCCCATCGTCATCACCACTGGGAGCAGGGTTCTTCTTTGTAGCCAAGAAGGATGGTTCGCTGAGACCGTGTATTGATTACCGCCTTCTTAATGAGATCACTGTTAAATTTCAGTATCCCTTGCCATTGTTATCTGACTTGTTTGCTCGGATTAAGGGGGCTAGTTGGTTCACTAAGATAGATCTTCGTGGTGCGTATAATCTGGTGAGAATCAGGCAAGGAGATGAATGGAAAACTGCATTCAATACGCCCGAGGGTCATTTTGAGTATCTAGTGATGCCGTTCGGACTTGCCAATGCTCCATCTGTGTTTCAGTCTTTTATGCATGACATCTTCCGTGAGTATCTGGATAAATTCCTGATTGTTTACTTGGATGACATTTTGATCTTCTCAGATGATTGGGAGTCTCATGTGAAGCAGGTCAGAATGGTTTTTCAGGTCCTGCGTGCTAACTCTTTGTTTGTGAAGGGATCAAAGTGTCTCTTCGGTGTGCAGAAAGTTTCATTTTTGGGGTTCATCTTTACCCCTTCTACTATCGAGATGGATCCAGTTAAGGTCCAAGCCATCCAGGATTGGATTCAGCCGACATCTCTGAAAAGTCTGCAAAAGTTCCTGGGCTTTGCTAATTTTTATCGTCGCTTCATCTGTAATTTTTCTAGCATTGCCAAACCATTGACCGATTTGACCAAGAAGGGTGCTGATTTGGTTAATTGGTCTTCTGCTGCTGTGGAAGCTTTTCAGGAGTTGAAGCGTCGTTTTTGTTCTGCCCCTGTGTTGTCAGCCAGATGTTTCTCTTCCGTTCCAGGTCGAGGTTGATGCTTCTGAGATTGGAGCAGGGGCGGTTTTGTCACAGAGAGGTTCTGATTGCTCAGTGATGAAACCGTGCTTTCTTTTCCAGGAAGTTTTCGCCCGCTGAGCGTAATTATGATGTGGGCAATCGAGAGTTGCTGGCCATGAAGTGGGCATTCGAGGAGTGGCGTCATTGGCTTGAAGGAGCTAAGCATCGCGTGGTGGTATTGACTGATCATAAGAACTTGACTTATCTCGAGTCTGCCAAGCGCTTGAATCCTAGACAGGCCCGTTGGTCGTTATTTTTTGCCCGCTTCGACTTTGTGATTTCGTACCTTCCGGGCTCTAAAAATGTGAAGGCGGATGCTCTGTCTAGGAGTTTTGTGCCCGACTCTCCGGGTTTATCTGAGCCAGCGGGTATCCTCAAGGAAGGAGTCATTGTGTCTGCCATCTCCCCTGATTTGCGGCGGGTGCTGCAAAAATTTCAGGCGAATAAACCTGATCGTTGTCCAGCAGAGAAACTGTTCGTCCCTGATAGGTGGACTAATAAACTTATCTCTGAACTTCATTGTTCGGTGTTGGCTGGTCATCCTGGAATCTTTGGTACCAGAGAGTTAGTGGCTAGATCCTTCTGGTGGCCATCTCTGTCACGGGATGTACGTACTTTTGTGCAGTCCTGTGGGATTTGTGCTAGGGCTAAGCCCTGCTGTTCTCGTGCCAGTGGGTTGCTTTTGCCCTTGCCGGTCCCAAAGAGGCCTTGGACACATATTTCGATGGATTTCATTTCTGACCTTCCCGTTTCTCAAAAGATGTCAGTCATTTGGGTGGTCTGTGATCGCTTTTCTAAGATGGTCCATCTGGTGCCCTTGGCTAAATTGCCTTCCTCATCTGATTTGGTACCTTTGTTATTTCAGCATGTGGTTCGGTTGCATGGCATTCCTGAGAATATTGTTTCTGACAGAGGTTCCCAGTTTGTTTCAAGGTTTTGGCGAGCCTTTTGTGGTAGGATGGGCATTGACCTATCCTTTTCCTCGGCTTTCCATCCTCAGACTAATGGCCAGACCGAACAAACCAATCAGACCTTGGAAACATATCTGAGATGTTTTGTTTCTGCTGACCAGGATGATTGGGTGTCCTTTTTGCCGTTGGCTGAGTTCGCCCTTAATAATCGGGCCAGCTCGGCTACCTTGGTTTCTCCATTTTTTTGCAATTCTGGGTTCCATCCTCGTTTCTCTTCAGGACAGGTTGAGTCTTCGGACTGTCCTGGTGTGGATTCTGTGGTGGATAGGTTGCAGCAGATCTGGACTCAGGTAGTGGACAATTTGATCTTGTCCCAGGAGAAAGCTCAACTTTTCGCTAATCGCAGACGCCGTGTGGGTCCCCGACTTCGTGTTGGGGATCTGGTTTGGTTATCTTCTCGTCATATTCCTATGAAGGTTTCCTCTCCTAAATTTAAACCTCGTTTTATTGGTCCGTATAGGATTTCTGAGGTTCTCAATCCTGTGTCTTTTCGTTTGACCCTCCCAGACTCCTTTTCCATACATAATGTATTCCATAGGTCGTTGTTGCGGAGATACGTGGCACCTATGGTTCCATCTGTTGAGCCTCCTGCCCCGGTTTTGGTGGAGGGGGAATTGGAGTATATTGTGGAGAAGATTTTGGATTCTCGTGTTTCTAGACGGAAACTCCAGTATCTGGTTAAATGGAAGGGTTATGCTCAGGAAGATAATTCCTGGGTTTTTGCCTCTGATGTTCATGCTTCCGATCTTGTTCGTGCCTTTCATGCGGCTCATCCTGGTCGGCCTGGGGGCTCTGGTGAGGGTTCGGTGACCCCTCCTCAATGGGGGGGTACTGTTGTGAATTCTGTGGCTGAATTCACTCCTGTGGTCACAAGTGGTACTGCAGCTTCTGAGCTTCCTCCCTCAGGTGTTCTGGTGAGCTCGTTAACTGCTTCATTACTTAACTCCGCCTGATGCTGCTATCCTTGCTCCTTGTCAATGTTTCAGTGTTGGATCTGAGCTTCTCCTGATTGTTCCTGTGACCTGCTGCTCTGTATAGCTAAGTGCTTTTTGCTTTTTTGTTGCTTTTTTTCTGTCCAGCTTGTCTTTTGTTTTGCTGGAAGCTCTGAGACGCAAAGGGTGTACCGCCGTGCCGTTAGTTCGGCACGGTGGGGTTTTTTTTGCCCCCTTTGCGTGGTTTTGCTTTAGGGTTTTTTGTAGACTGCAAAGTTCGCTTTACTATCCTCGCTCTGTCCTAGAATATCGGGCCCCACTTTGCTGAATCTATTTCATCCCTACGTTTTGTCTTTTCATCTTACTCACAGTCATTATATGTGGGGGGCTGCCTTTTCCTTTGGGGAATTTCTCTGGGGCAAGTCAGGCCTATTTTTCTATCTTCAGGCTAGCTAGTTTCTTAGGCTGTGCCGAGTTGCCTAGGTAGTTGTTAGGCGCAATCCACAGCCGCTTTTAGTTGTGTTTAGGATAGGATCAGGTGTGCAGTCTACAGAGTTTCCACGTCTCAGAGCTCGTTCTTGTATTTTTGGGTATTTGTCAGATCACTGTGTGCGCTCTGATCGCTAAGCACACTGTGTTTCTGGATTGCCTTCATAACACCTGTCATTAGCAAACATAACAGTTTGCCTCCTTTACAAGTCAGGGCAGTGAGTGGTCTTACCAGAGAGGAGAATTGTGGAATGAATTGCCGATAGTAGTTGGCGAATCCTAGGAACCGCTGAATGGCCTTGATTCCCTCAGGTTTTGGCCACTTTAACACGGCAGAAACCTTCTCTGGATCCATCTCGAGACCTGTATCGGAAATAATATAGCCAAGAAAGGGTAAAGACCTCCGTTCAAACAGACATTTCTCAAACTTCGCGTAGAGACGATTCTCCCTCAATCTTTGAAGAACGAGACGAACATTCCTCCTGTGAGTTGGTAAGTCAGGAGAAAACACCAGGATGTCATCCAGATACACCACCACACAAACATAGAGCAGGTCACGAAATACATCATTGACAAACTCCTGAAAAATGGCGGGAGCATTGCTTAACCCGAAAGGCATGACTAGATATTCGTAATGACCATCTCGCGTGTTGAAGGCGGTTTTCCACTCATCCCCGGATCGTATCCTGACGCGGTTGTAAGCCCCACTGAGATCCAACTTGGTGAAAATCCTGGAACCTCGAAGCCGATCAAAGAGCTCAGGAATTAAGGGAAGTGGGTATCTGTTCTTTACCGTTATTAGGTTGAGACCATGGTAGTCGATGCATGGGCGAAGAGACCCATCTTTCTTCTTGACGAAAAAGAACCCAGCTCCAGCTGGGGAGGAGGACTTCTGGATAAACCCTCGAGCCAAATTCTCCTTGATGTAATCGGACATGGCTTGAGTCTCAGTAGGAGAAAGAGGGTAGATCCTACCTCGAGGCGGAGTAGTTCCAGGGATAAGATCGATGGGGCAATCGTAAGGCCTGTGCGGTGGAAGTGTCTCGGCTTCCCTCTTGTTGAATACATCTGCGAAGGACCAGTAGGCAGACGGTAGCCCGGGTAAAGCTGCCGGAGGCCGTGGGGTAGAACCAGGCCGTACTGGTATGAGGCAGTGTTCGTGACAAGACTGACCCCATCGAAGGACATCTCCAGACCGCCAATCCAGAACAGGTTCGTGGAGGCGCAGCCACGGAAGACCTAGAAGGAATGATGGAGAAAGATTCGGTAACACATAGAAGGTAATCTTTTCCCTGTGTAGTGCTCCGATTTGAAGCTCCACCTCTTCGGTGATACCGATAATGGCATCTTTCAGGGGTCTATCATCTACGGAGATGATGCGCCAGGACCGCTGCAGTGGAACAATTGGAATCCCGAACTGCCTGGCCACAGCTTGCTGGATGAAATTTCCACCAGATCCAGAGTCCAGATAGGCCGTCTCGGAGAACCGCACCTTCCCGAAGATTACCTGTATGGATATGGTTAGCGGGAGAGAAGAGTCATTTTCACCTAGGGAGGTCTCCTTTACCTGTCCTAGGCGGAAGAGTTCTTCTGACCTCTCAGTTCCACTGCATTGACCGAAAGTGGAGTGTCCACCATAACGATATGGATTCCTAGTGGGAATTTCCTCCTGCTGATTCCTCTTCACCCTCACGCGGTCAAGCTCCATGGGCACATCCTTAAAGACCGGAGCAGGACACGGAAACCGAGGTTTCGGTGAAGAAGACGCTGGATGAGGAAATTGCTTCTCGAGAAGCCTCTCTCTGGAGCGCTGCTGAAGACGCATGTCAATCCGAATGGCGAGGGATATGAGATCATCCAGGGTCTCGGGTAGGTCCCTGCCTGCCAATTCGTCCTTGACTCTTCCAGACAACCCTCGCCGGAAGACTCCGACCAGGGGATCAGTGGTCCACTGGAGCTCCGAAGCCAAGGTACGGAAACGGATGGCATACTGACCGACAGAGAGAGAGCCCTGTTGCAAATCAAAGAGAGACTCCATGGCAGATGTGACACGACCAGGTTCATCAAATATCTTGCGGAACGTGTCCAAGAATACCTGCAGATCAGACACAATGGGATCATTCCGCTCCATTAGGGGGTTGAACCAAGCTAAACCCTGTCCCTCCAGATGAGCGGCAAGGAAAGCCACCTTGGCCATGTCTGTCTGAAAATGCTGAGGCAAAAAACGAAAATGCAGCAAGCATAGGTTAAGAAATCCTCTGCACAACTTGGGGTCACCATAGTAACGAGGAGGCTTGCAGAGACGAGGAGGATAGTCTCTCATGGTGGGCTCAAGCGTAGGATGCTGTACCTTAGTTAACCGGTCATCCACAGAGGTCATGTAATCCAACAAGCGGGCCTGCGTCTCATGTTGGCGATTGAATTCCAGACGGAGCTCTGCTAGCTGGGTCACGTTGGTGGACTCGGTAGCCTGTAGAGTAGATAAGCGGGTATCCAGAGTTTGCATGAAGGAAACTAGCTGATCCTGGCTTTGACAAAGCGCAGCTAGCTCTCTCTGGACTGAGAATCGGGTATCAGCGGAGTCCATGGCCTGGGCTAACTGTTACGCCCACAGGGTGTGACAAGGTAAAGTGGACTCACTAGACCACTGATGGTGCAGTGGCGGCTGTATACCCGATACTCAAAAGACAGGAGAGTAGATCTCATAAACCAAAAGATATTTATTAACAAAAAGGAAACAGGTGTCAGAGGGAGAGAACCTCTGGATCACAGCACTGTACCACGTAGTGGAGCACCGGGCAAGGTGTACCCCTATACAGGGATTCCCCCATCACAACACCAGGTGGCCTGAATGCTACGAATCCAGGACCAGAGGACGACCCATACTGACAAACTAGCAACACAGTAGAATACTTGAGCTAGCTGGTGGGGACAATCCCAGAAGCTCCATGAAATCCAGCAAGGTAGTTTCCACTGGTAGCAGGGTCTGGAGGATTCCGTGAGGAGAGGCAAGACAACCTGGAGTGAGAACCGGAGAGACCAGAGAAGTCCAGAATGGGATTCACCAGAAGAGGACTCTGTGGAAATAGAGATATAAGTAAAGTGCAGAGCACAGCAGAGCGTGGCCTGAAGCTGCGGCAACAATCCAAAGAATGAACACATAGCCCAGGCACCTCCCTAAAGGGGAGGGTGCTTTTTATGCACAGAGCATCATAACACAGACCGCCCTAATAGCGAACAGGTGTCTTGCTGTTTCAAGCATGTGCAGGAAGCGGGGCGCGGCTCCTAAGAGCATTTCCAGGAGACCTGCCAAGAGGATGCAGGTTCTTAGCAGAGAAAGCCGCAGATCGTCTGGAGCCACGGACAGGGTGAGTAAGGCTGTGTGATAGGTGCCGGTCTCCCTGCACAGCGGAGACCGAACCTGCGGCTGAGGGCATGACAATAGGCCACTTCTGTCATTTTCAATTTGAATTTGTCCAAATTCAGCTTTATGTTTTTTTCTCTGCATCTGTCCAAAAATTGTATCATCTTCTGATCGTGATCCTTGATTGCAGATTCCATATTTTCACCTTCTCCCACTACTAGGATATCATCCGCTATTGTCTTCACTCCAGTAAGTCCTTCCAAATCCTGCATCAATTTCTGCTGGAATATCTCTGGAGCAGGTTTTAGTCCCATGGGCATTTTCAGCCATTTAAAGCGTCCAAATGGTGAAGAAAATGTTGTCAATAAACTTGAATCTTCAGTCAGGGCCACATGCCAGAATCCATTTTTTACATCACATACAGAAAATATTTTAGCCTTTGATAAATCTGGTAGAACATCATCTAATGTTGGCATTGGGTAATGATTTAGTTTCAGCGCCTTGTTGAGTGGCTTAGGATCAATACGTATTCTTAACTTGCCCGATGGTTTCTGCACTATGACCAAACTGCTGATCCAATCTGTGCTCTTATGGATTGGTGCTATCATGCCTCTTCTCTGTAGATCTTGCAGTTCTACTTTCAGCGGTTGCATTAACGCTACAGGCACTCTTCTTGTAGGTAATCTGGTGGGCTGCACTGTGTTGTCAATTTCTAGCCTATATTTACCTTCAAAGCATCCATCACCTTCAAATACATCAGCATACTCTGCTTTTATTTTCTGCATGTCCAAGTTGTGCTCTGCAATTAGTTTTGGATTTTTTTTTTTTTTTTCAAATAATATTTATTAACAATTTTTTTTTTTTAAACAAAACCAATATAATGCATTTGTGAAATATTAGTATGCATCTACATTAAAGAAAAGGAAGTGGTTGGGAGAAGGGGGGAAGGGGAAAAGGGGAACAGGAGGGGAAGAGGAAGGGACAGGGGAAACATAATAACAAAACAAGAAAGAACAAAACTAACAGATAAGCAATAACCTTGCTTTTTGGGCCACTGACCTAGTTAGGCCAGAAACAAATTGCCCTAATAAAGAAAGAAAACTTTTAACTTAGTTACTCGTCTTAATTTGATCGTCAACAACACCACAATCCACAGAAAAGATTACTGATTTTGGAATCTGAAGTTCCATTTATTCCATTTTTTTTCATATTTTTGTAAACATCCATTCGCTATAGCGAATTTAAGATCTAAGGAATTGTGAAGATTAAGATTGTCCACAACGTCAGGGAAACTCGGAGCCTCAGAGCTCTTCCACATCGCTGCAATTTTGTTTTTAACTATCAACAAGATATGGATTATTACAAACCTCATTGAGTAATGTAATTTTTCGATGTCCACTGACAGAAGAGCCGTCTGGGGAGTCAGGACAAAGTCCTCATTGAGCAGACTACTAATGTATTTGGAGACCTGCTTCCACAGGTTTGTTAATTTTGGACATGACCAAAATATGTGAAGTAAGTCCCCCTTGTTTCCACATCCCCTCCAACACAACGGTGAGGAGCTTCCGCCGAAATGAGTAATTCTATCTGGTGTAAGATACCACCTTGTAACTAATTTGTAATATGTCTCGTGGAGTGGAAGCGAGATATTAGAGGCATAAGTGTTTTTTAATGCTTCTTCGCACTGCTCGTCATCTATTTGTAGGCCTAGTGTTTTCCCCCATTTTTTTCATGTATTTGTTCTTTTTAAATGTATAGTCTTTATTGAAAATATTATATAGGAACTTAGTGCTCCAGAAAACTTTATGATCAAGATTTCTAAGCAATAAATATATTGGTTCGAATTTAGGAGAAGCCTTAGAAATGAAGATCTGAAGGCATTCTTTAACAATGAGGTACTGATTAAATTCTGATGAAGGGATATTAAATTTTTGTTTGATTTCTGAGAAATTTAGTAGTTTATTGTTTGCCAACAAGTCTCCTAATTTTTTTACTCCCTTTTGTTCCCATAATGTTGGAAATTTTTGTCCGAATAGAGAGGTTATTAATGAAATTGGTAGAATTTCCCCAATTGTTGTTTTATTTTTTCCCCCTGGGATTTTAGCTAATTTATCCCATGCTTGAAGAATGGCTGAGATAATCGGATGACTACGTTTATATTTGTCTAAATTTAGGGTATGTTTAATGAGAAGGTTTCCCAAAGAATCAGATTTATTTAAAGACAACTCCATATCGAGCCACACCGGGTTATCTTTTTTATTGAACCATCCCTGGCTATGTTTTATTAAATTAATTTTGTGGTATGCTTGTAAGTTCGGGAGACCTAATCCACCATTTCTTTTACTTTTGTAAAGGATGTCCCTAGATATTCTGGCTTTTTTCCCCCTCCAGACAAAAGACAGTATTTTTTTTTGACAGTTTTTGAAAAATTCTGAAGAAAACTTCAAAGGTAATGTTCTAAAGATGTACAGAATTTTTGGAAGTATCATTGATTTGACTGCTAGAACCCTACCCATCAACGATAACCCCACTTTACCCCATGATTGAAAATCTTTATTAATTACTGAAAGAATGTTCTCCCCATTAGTCTTGGCCAATTCGCTAACCCTTTTTGAAAAAGTAATTCCTAAATATGAAATCTGTTCCTCCTCCCAGGTAAAATCTACCATTTGTTTTATTGAATTAATGGTTTCTTCTTGTAAGTTGAGTTGGAGTATCTTTGATTTAATATTGTTTATCTTAAATAGAGAAATTTTAGAAAATTCCTCAAGTATTTCCAGGAGGTTTTTAATGGAATTGTGGGGGTCTGTTAGAGTTAGTAACATATCGTCTGCAAACAGGGATATTTTATATTGGTTGTTACCGATGTCCACTCCTAGAACATTCTTGTTAATACGAATCATTTCTGCTAAGGGTTCAATTGCCAGGGCAAACAACAGGGGGGACAGTGGGCAACCCTGTCTAGTTCCATTACTTATTGGGAAGGATTTTGATAAGTTGTTGTTAATGTATATTTTTGCACTGGGTATCGAGTAAAGCGCAAATACCGATGTGAGCCATTTATCATCAAAACCGAATTTCTCCATCACCATTTTAAGATACTGCCAATTTATTCGATCAAACGCCTTTTCGGCATCAAGTGTCAACAGGACAGATGAAGTACCATTGGCGTTAATTTTGCTGAGAATGTTGAGTAATCTCCTGGTGGCATCGGAGGTTTGTCTCCCCTCGATAAACCCAGATTGGTCATGTTTTATCACTTTTGGTAAGATTTCTTTTAACCTATTAGCTAAGATTTTCGAATAAACTTTAACGTCTGTGTTTATAAGCGAAATAGGCCTATAGTTTTTTATTTCGTCGATGTTGCTCTGTGGTTTTGGGATCATTATCAAAGTTGCCTCCAGCATTTCTTTGGGAAAAACACCTAAGCTTGATGCAGTGTTGAAAATATTAGTCATGTGAGGGGCCAATAGATCTGAGAAGATCCTGTAATATTCATTAACCAACCCATCTGGTCCTGGTGATTTTTGGAGTTTAAGGGATTTTATTGTATCTCTGACTTCAGATACTGTGATGGCCTTTGTTAAATTATCTAGATCTGATGATTCCACTGTTGGAAGGTGTAATTTACTAAGAAATGACCTAATTTCTTTTGGATCTGAAATGGGGGTTAAAGGATCATCCTTTAAGTTATATAATTTGTGGTAGAATGTAGCAAATTCTTCTGCTATGTTTGTTGGATGGTGGATCATATCCCCCGAACTATTTTTTATTTTATTTACTCTTTTATTTATCCTGTCTCTTTTAAGTTTGGCTAGCATGTATTTCGTCGGTTTATTAGTCTCGGAATAGTTCTTAAATTTTGATGCCTTAATTATTTTTTCATAGTCCTCCATAATAGCTTTATTTAATTGTTGTCTCAGTGCGAGTATGTCTTTGTAAACGCTTTGTGCGTCATTATTTGGGTTATTAAGATTATTTTCTTTTTCTCTGATTTTTTTCTGAATATTCATAATTTTTTCTCTTTGTTTTGCGTTATGTCTCGCTGAGATCTGAATTAATTTTCCCCTAATTACTGCTTTGTGGGCGTTCCATATCACAAATGGGTGTGTTTCACCATTTATGTTTTCTTTGAAATAATTTTGCAATGAGGTTTTAATTTCCTCTCTGTATTCTGGAACGTTCAGCAGGTAACTATTGCATTTCCACAAAGCAGAATTTTTAAGATATGGTCCAATCATGACTTCAGTTACTATGGGTGAGTGATCAGATATTGACCTGTCCAGAATAGTGGCTTTTTTTATTTTAGTTATAGTATATATTTCTGTTAGAAACAGGTCAATCCTGGACTCCGTTTTATGTACCAGTGAGAAGAAGGAAAACTCCCTCGAGGTAGAGTTTAAACATCTGAAAGTGTCAAATAACTCGTTACTGGTAATCCATTTGTCGAGATTAATAGAGGAACTACGTGAGGCAGAAGTAGAGTCAAGTTTCCCATCGGGGACCATATTAAAATCTCCCATAATGTATAATTCTCCTTGTTTACATTTATGGATTTTCCTCATAACCTTATTTAGGAAGCTTAGTTGTTTTGTATTAGGGGCATATATATTTACGATGGTACAAATTACCGCGTTAATTTGACAAATTAAAATATGAAATCTGCCATTTGTGTCTTTAACCTCTTCTATAAGTTGGAATGGAACAGTGTTTTTAACCAATGTAATCACTCCTGCCTTCCTTCCTTTGGTCAATGAAGAAAAGCAGTGTGAGAAGTTTTTATTTGAGAATGTGGGGTGATTACCTTCTCGGAGCTTTGTTTCCTGCAGGCATACAATTTCTGCCTGCAGTTGTTTAATCTCCTTCCAGACGGCACACCTCTTCCACGGACTGTTGAGTCCCCTGACGTTGTAGGACATGAATTTCAGTTGCATGTTGTGGACCGTTGACGATGCTGCAAGAAAAAACTTTAAACAAATTTAATACCTAAAGAATATCAAGATTGAACTAGAAATATAGAAAATAAAAGAGAAAAAAAAGAAAAGAAAAACCAGTTGTGTTGTTTAACTTCAAATAATCCAGTTCAATCGACCGATCTTCGTCCGTAAAGGGACCTTTGATCCAATGGGGGAAAAGTTTGTGTATTATAAAACTCCCACAATACCCCCTTAATTAGAGACCATCTTTTAACTAAAGCCTATTATAAAGGAGAGAAAAGGTTAGAAAAACTACCCAGTTCTGTCAATTTTGAGATCTAAAGAGGTTCAGACCCTCCTCTACTGAGTTAATGATCTTGAATTTGTCCTTATAATGGAATATAAGCTTTGTAGGGAAACCCCACTTGTATTGGATATGTTCCTCCTTGAGAATATCAGTCAGAGGTTTAATGGACCTGCGCGTATCCAATGTATGTTTAGAAAGGTCTATGAAGATTTTCAACCTATCATAAGGTTCCGGTAGGGATCCCTTATCTTTGACAAAATTCTGTATTTTTTCTTTAGTCCCGTAAAAATGTAAGCGGAGAATAGTGTCCCTAGGCTTCTCCTCTGATATTCCTTTTGGTTTAGGCAATCTATGGGCTCTGTCAATGCAAAGTTCCAGATTTGAGATATCGGGCAAAGCTTTTTTGAACACTGTTTTTACAAAGTCCGGAAGGTCTGACTGTTTTACTTCCTCCGGTATACCCCTTATTTTTAGATTATTCCTGCGACTCCTATCTTCAATGTCCGCTATTTTAAGCCTCATGTCATTTATTTCCTTTTTTAGTGCCATGTTTTGGGTAGTTAGGGACTCCGTTTTCTGTTCTAATTCGAATATTCTAGAGTCTTGCAGTTCCAGTTTTTTTGCAAAACCTTCACATACTTCTTCAAATATTGAATTGTGTTTAGCAAATCCGGCGTTTAGTTTGTCATCTATTAATGATATGATGGTTTGAAAAAATTCTTCTTGAATATTTGGTTTAACTGCCCCTATGTCCGAGTCCGGACGATCCCTTTTAGTGTTACCTATAGGTACTAATGGCTCCTCAGAAGCGGATCTTTTTGCTGACAAGGAAGTATCCATCGCCTGTACCCCAGCTGGGATAACAACAGGTGGAGAAGGGGCACCTTTAACTTTCACTTCTGTGTTTGTTTTTGTGCTGTTGGACCGTGTTGCAGGCACACTTTTTTGCAAAGCCATTTTTATGTTATTTGATTGCAACCCTGTTGCTTTATTTGATTTATAATCGTCCCCTTTTTGTGGGCAACTAGACTTGTCTGGGCTCAGCAAATTAGGTATGTCCACATATGATCTGGAAGCGTGTTTTTTTATTCCGGTTCTTTGCTCCATTTAATAAGTATTACGATTATAATGTGACCACAATCCCTTTATAGGTTACTTTTTGTGGGATCTCCCCAGAATTATTTTGTACAGTGATAATAGTATCTTCACATATGTTAGGTTTCTGTACTCAGGTTACCACTATGCAAGGCTAAGTGCACCTCCCCGCTCTGCTGCCACTGCCCAGCTCTGCCACAGTATGTGATAATCACTCTAACTTGTTTGTGCCTATATGCACACTAATTGATGTTATTTTGGTGGTACACAGCTCCAAAGTCCCCTCTGTTATATAGTCTTAGCCTCTCAGGATTTATACCCCTTACTTTATATGAAAGCAGTTGTTTATTCCACAGCTTTACTGCCCGCTCACTATTGCAGTACCTTCCGGATCACAGTGCACAATTCTTTAACAGCGCGCTGCTCCTTGCCAGCAGAGATAATCATTTATATTCCACAGCTTTGCTACCCGCACATTATTGCAGTATTTTCCGGCAAACAGTACACAGATTTATACCACAGCGCGGCTTCCGCTAATAAAGTTATCAGTGTTCCATAGCTGCGTGCTCCCAGCTTTAAATATGCTCGTCGGTACTAGGGGTGATTTCTGTAGCAGTCTTACCTTCTGCCTATTAAGGCGGTGCTGCTGTGTCCCCGGCACCAGTTCCTGCGGCCGCTACTGTAATGCTGTGATACTTTTGCAGGGGTTCTGCTACAGTGTGCCGTCCTCTCAGGCTGCGGTGACGGTTGCTCCTGGACCAGCTGTAGATCTCCGGATCCTGGCCTGAGAAGGCGGTGCTGCGGTGCTCGCGTCCTAGTTTGCTGTGTCCTCTAGTAATTAGCGGCAGGTCGCGGCTTCACATCTGGCGCGGAGGTGTCCTCTCCAGCGACGGCCGCAGCGGCAAAAGGTCTCCCTCCTGCCGCTGCAGCGGTCCGGAGCGGCCCCTCAGCTGTGATGAGGGGGGCTCTGGAGCGGCCCCCACGGTCCTGCGCCGCAATAATCGAACTGCAATCCTCCTGGCAGCCGGAGGTGTCTGGGGATATCCCCAGCAACAGGCTCTTTCTTCAGCTGCTTGTCACTGCTCAGCTCCAGTGTGTGAGAGCCTGTAGATGTTGTAATCCTTCAGGAGGGGAGACAAAGACTTCTCACAATGGCAGTGTCACCATGAGGTGCTTCTAGCACAGAAAGTTCAGATGTTCCTATCTCGGTTTCTGCTTTGCCTAGAGACCTGGTTTTGGTCTCATTTTAAGCTTTAGAAGTTAGGCTTTTGATTGAAGGCAAAATCTTGGCAAAAAAAGGTCTCAAAGTCACTTGACGCTTTGTTGTCAGGGTTTCTGTGAGAGCTTAAGACTCCTGCTTCCTCACATTGCAGCAGCCAGGACACGCCCCCTAGTTTTGGATTTTGTATATCCTGGGCAACTTCAACAGACATAATGTTCTGAGACTGTACTTTTATTAAGTCCATTGCCTGAACTGCTTTTACTCCCAGTAATGGTACATGGTTACCACCCCGTAACATGGTAAATTCAACTCTATAACTCTTTCTGTTACATGGGTTTCGTATTTTTAGCTTACATGTCCCCATTGGTTTCAGAACACTTTTGTTGTACATCACCAGTACCTTGTCAGTTGGCTCAACAGAAACCTGTTTGTTTAGCAGATCAAATGAAATTACATTGCAGCTTGCTCCACAATCCAGCTGAAATGGGCTTCTCATCCAACAAGAATGTTGCATAAAGCTGCTTGGCATCCTTCACTACTGATTGCCCGACTACATTGACTTTCTCTGTTGTAGACTGCATTTGTAGCTATGTAATGTCCTCTGCAGTGTCAGTGTCTGGTGTCACAGTGTGGAGCTGTCTGTACTGTTTGCCTCTTCCTTGCCTGCAGACAGCAGAGGAATGATTCTTCTTGCCACATGACCTGCAGGTTTCCCCATATGCTGGAAACTTGGTTTTGTCTCTCTCATGTCTTTTCCCACAATACTTGCAGTGGACAGTGTTTATAGGGTAGTCTGGTCCTGTCTTTCCTTTCATAGATACTGCATGTACCTTGTCATCATCATTCTCACTGGTGCCTGCCATCATCTTCAGGCTGTGCTTTGTGAGCTCAGCAGCCCTGCAGATTTGCATACATTTCTCTAAAGTCATGCCTTCCTCTCTCAGTAATCTTTCTTTGAGATGACTGTCCTTTATGCCACACACCATTCTGTCCTTGATTAGACTGTCCCTGATCTCTCCAAAGCCACATGTTTCTGCAAGTCTCCTCAGCTCTGTCAGATATCTATCCACATTTTCACCATCCTCCTGATGTCTTGTGAAAAACTTATATCTTTCCACTGTCTCATTCTTCTTTGGGTCACAGTGTTTATCAAATGCCTGCACAATGTCTGCTAGGAGGAGGTTGTCTGTGTCTGGGAGCAAGGTGTGGGCTAATTCTCTGCCATTTTCCCCAATTAGGTAATAAAACAGCTTTACTTTCCGTTTGTCATCAGTGGGGCCCACAGTCAGATCCACATACAGTGTAAACTCTTCCTTCCAATGTCTCCAAGTCTGGGACAGATTACATGAAGTGACATCCAGTCTCTGAGGGGGCTTCAGACCAGTCTCCATTTTTCTGTACTGTCAAGGAATCTGTACTTACAGTTGCAGTGATCTGTGCAGTTCCAGCCTCATATAAGCTCTAAGAATTTGCAGGTTCTGTGCCCGGCTGCCACCATGTTCTGTTTGATGAATCCTGTCATAAATCACACTCTCCAAGCTCTTTATTCACATCATGTCTCAACCTCCATTACATGAAATCCGAGTACAACAACATCCAACAAGTTCCAAACAAAGAATATAGAACACACATAAAAGTAGTGAGACCCCTAGAGGCCACATGAACATATAACATATTGCTACAATGTGAAACTCGACAGTCTATTCTTGTTCTTAGAAATGAAGGATATTACATGTGAGAAATTGCCAAGAAACTGAAGATTTCCTACAACGGTGTGTACTACTCCCTTCAGAGGAGAGCACAAACCGGCTCTAACTAGAGTAGAAAGAGAAGTGGGAGGCCCCGCTGCACAACTGAGCAACCAGACAAGTCCATTAGAATCTGTAGTTTGAGAAATGGACGCCTCACAGGTCCTCAACTGGCAGCTTCATTAAATAGTACACGCAAAATATCAGTGTCAACGTCTACAGTGAAGAGGTGACTCTGGGATGCTGGCCTTCAAGGCAGAGTGGTAAAGAAAAAGCCATATCTGAGACAGGCTAATAAAAGAAAAATATTAATATGGGCAAAAGAACACGGGCATTGGACAGAGGAAGGTTGTAAAAATGTGTTATGGACAGACAAATCCAAGTTTGAGGTGTTTGGATCACACAGAAGAACATTTGTGAGATGCAGAACAACTGAAAAGATGCTGGAAGAGTGCGTGACGCCATCTGTCAAGCATGGTGGAGGTAATGTGATGGTCTGGAGTTGCTTTGGTGCTGGTAAAGTTGGAGATTTGTACAAGGTAAAAGGGATGTTGAATAAGGAAGGCTATCACTCCATTTTGCAATGCCATGCCATACCCTGTGGACAGCGCTTGACTGGAGCCAATTTCATCCTACAACAGGACAATGACCCAAAGCACACCTCCAAATTATGCAAGAACTATTTAGGGAAGAAGCAAGCAGCTGGTATTCTATCTTTAATGGAGTGGCCAGCGCAGTCACCAGATCTCAACCCCATTGAGCTGTTGTGGGAGCAGCTTGACCGTATGGTGCAAAAAGTGCCCATCAACCAAACCAACTTGTGGGAGGGGCTTCTGGAAGCATGGGGCAAAATTTCTCCAGATTACCTCAGCAAATTAAGTGCTAGAATGCCAAAGGTCAATTCATTTGGAAACTCTTTTGATTAATAAAAGTATGAGATTTCATGGAAAACTACACCATCTGGGTAATTTCGCAATGCATCCTGGGAACGGAAGCTGGCGGCAGCCGCGCGCGCATGGACACAGCTTCGCTGGACGCCGGAGGGTGAGTATATAACTATTTTTTATTTTAATTATTGTTAACAGGGATATGGTGCCCACACTGCTGTATACTACGTGGGCTGTGTTATAAACTGCGTGGGCTGCGTTATATACTACATGGCTGCTATATACTACGTGGGCAGTATTATATACTATGTGGGCAATGTTATATACTGTGTGGGCTGAGTTATATACTGCATGGCTGCTATATACTACGTGGGCTGTGTTATATACTATGTGGGCAATGTTATATACTGCGTGGGCAGTGTTGTATACTGTTTGGGCAGTGTTATATACTGCGTGGGCAGTGTTATATACTGCGTGGGCTGTGTTATATACTGCGTGGGCTGTGTTATATACTGTTTGGGTTGTGTTATATACTGCATGGCCTTTATTAACGCATCGGGTATTCAAGAATATGTCGTGGCCTGTGCTATATACTATGTGGGCGCTATATACATACATACATATTCTAGAATTCTAGAATACCATCTAGTGTATATATATATATATATATATATATATATATATATATATATAATATAAATTTTCTTTTTTTAAGAACATTTTGATTTAGTTTTTGTTCGTCATCTTGGGAGAACTTGAACCTGAGAAAAGAAATTTAGATATCTTGCAATTTTATTATAATTCAAAGGGAAAATAAACTCCAAGCGAATGTGGCGCTAATCACTTTAGGATTAGGATTTTTTGAAAAAAAAAAACAAAATAAACAAACATACAAAAGCACTATAATCACATCACTTTATAGTGCTTTTGTATGTTTGTTTGTTTTTTTTTGCACCTAATGAAGGCTGCACTGTAAAAATAGCATCCGAAACGTGTGTTGCTGTATTTAAAAAATATATATATAAAATATATTTTTTTCCTTTTTTTTGTTTTGAGAAAATAAATGAACTTTTATTAACATTTTTTCAATGGAAGTGGATATATTCATAAAATCCTAAGGTGCTTAGTGCCACATTTGCTTGGAGTTTATTTTCCCTTTGAATTCACGTGGATCCGAAGCAGGATCAACACATATAGTTCTCCAAAGTGAGCTGCACACTTTATTGGATTATACAAGATACAGGGAAGAGTTGCCTAAAGAATTGATTCCTTGAGAATCTGGAAGTGCATTTCTTACCGAATGAAGGTGAGAATAACCACAACTAAAATAGATTTTTTTTACTATTGTTAAAACGTATTATGCTCAGGTGAAGCGCCGCCTCTTTCGCTAAACCAGGGTATTTCTAAAGAATTTTATTATAAAGCTGAATATGAAAAAAAAACAAATATAGAACACTAAACCTGATTTAAAAAGTAGGTAATTTTCTGATGAAATATTCCCTTTAAATTCTAAACTGTTCTATGATTGGACCGTAAGTAAAAGCCTATTATTTGATGGTGATGACAATATAAGGACTGTGACCATCTCCCAATTACTTTCATGATGATGACAGTAGTTAACTTACGATACATACAATAATAGATATGGACACAATGAAATGTATGCAGTATAATATTCAGCAGCCTCACGCAGATTTTACCGTCATGGTTCTGTTTTTCAGGCACCTTTGTGCTGCTAATCACCTTCTTTGCATTTCTGCACTGTTGGCTGAACGCCTTCGCCGAGATGCTCCGCTTTGCAGATCGTATGTTTTATAAGGTGACTGCACTTTTCTTCGGACGCAGTGGTTTGTGCATGGTATGGCCTTATGATAAAGCTCCTGTTCTCTTTTTCTGCAGGACTGGTGGAACTCCACATCCTTCTCTAACTACTACCGCACGTGGAATGTGGTCGTCCATGACTGGCTGTATTGCTATGTCTATCAGGATCTGCTGTGGGTAAGGACTATAGCATGGGACTATTAGGAACGTCTGGAGATGTGAGCCTGTACTCAGCAAGTGACGGATTCCTGTTTTTCAGCTGTTGAAGAAGCGTTTCCGCACAGCAGTGATGCTGTCAGTGTTCCTCATCTCCGCCTCTGTACATGAATTTGTTTTGACATTGTCGCTTGGTTTCTTTTACCCAGTCATGTTCTGCCTTTTTGCTATTTTTGGAGGTATATAAATCCATGTTTGTTTGTTTTTCCTTCATAATTGTGGTGTTAGCTGCAGTTGTATAAAGAGAAGAAAGGGGGCACACATGAACGCATGACCCTATTAAAGGGGTTTTCCACTGCTGAGACAACCCCCATCTGAATCTGTATGCTTGCCAACAGTAAAAAAAACTCCTCTTCTCACCGCCGGTGCTGGCTCCATTCCAGTGGTGTCGGCACTGGCTCTCCCGAAGCTCGATTCACATTATGTCACGTGATCTCTGTGCCCAATCATCACTGCCTCTCCCGAGGCTCGATTCACATTATGTCACGTGATCTCTGTGCCCAATCATCACTGGCTCTCCCGAGGCTTGATTCACATTATGTCACGTGATCTCTGTACCCAATCATCACTGGCTGTCCCGAGGCTTAATTCACATTATGTCACGTGATCTCTGTGCCCAATCATCACTGGCTCTCCTGAGGCTCGATTCACATTGGGCACAGGGATCACGTGACATAATCAGTGCTGGCTTCACTCTCCCCGGCTTCGGACAAATTGGGCATGAAGAGGAGGTGAGCGGGCAGCCAGGGTTACCCTTCCTCTCACTCACTTATTCACAATCATTGCTATTCTCCTTGGAGATTCTCACAACCCAATAGCAAACACAATGGGACCAACCAGGGCCAGGTTCCTCTTTCCAAGAGCAGCGAACTAGTGGGATGATCTGCTTTTATGTTATATGCTTATGGTTAGCTAAAAATACTATCCGTTCTTTGTTTCGTAGAGTTGAGCAAAACTTCCCACAAGACCCTGATCCAGTGACCATCTCAGTTCTCTGTCGCTGATGGGTCAGAGCACTTTGAACTTTTTACTACTTTCCGGCATTCTGGGTGTCTCTTCTGATTGACAGGCCACCACACCATCATGCCATGGACTACTGACATGGTCTCTGGACCTGTGTCCTGCCAATCGTTTTGCTAAACTGTAATCTTCAATGTTTAGGTATTACTTACACCTAAATTTCACAGTTTCCCTTTGGCTGCTATTACAGTATGTTCAGATGCAATGGACGGTCAATCAATAATAAATACCATGGACGTGCAGGGTCATACATAAGTCATGAGGCTCCATATCAGGAGCTCTAATAACATCTGCTCAAAAAAATAAAATTGATGTGGCACAGAAGAGCAGATTTCATAACTTTGCCGCCCTTACAGGGTATTTTTTCTCCTATAGATTCTCCTTTCATTGCCCCCATAAAGTATGATGCCAACAAAAGTGCCCACAAAACACTGATACCCACACAGTGAATTCCCGCACAGCATAATTACACTACTGTGTATCTCTCTAGTCTGTCTCTAATCAGGAAGTATTATAACCATCTTTTATCTAAACCCTGCCCCCTCCCATATTAGGGCTGTTCCCAAACATTTAACTGATCCTAAACCTGTATAACTTCCTATATCTAGTGTGCTCAAAACTGCACTTTTCCTTTCTTAAATCTAACAATCAAACTTCTGCTATACCTTAGGTCCTATATTCTATGCCATACCTAAACTTATCCTTAAATGTCTTGCATGAAATGGATTTTACATCCACAATAACTTACATTAGTGCCTATGAAATCCTATGTATTTTCACAATTACATTACTCATATAATACAATAAAACCACGTCATCACACCTATTAAAATACAGTAACCTCACATTTTGGGAAACATCGTCTTTCAGGAGGAAGGCACCTAACCGTTTCTGTAAGACTCTTATTATTATTATTAGACATCTTCCACTTTATATAATATTCATCATGTCTCACTTTTTCCCTTTACTTATAAGTTATAACCAGCTCGGTCAAACTGAGCCAGGTGGGGCAATGCATTGTGAGCATCACACAACCAGGTGCCTGCAGCTCCCACCCCACAGTCAGGAGGCACCTTCCATGGTCAGCCAGGTGCCATACATGAGAAGCACGCACCCTTTTGTCTTGTTCCCACCTAGTTTTTCAAACTTCAGTATATTTTATCTGAAATACTACAAAGTTTCAGAATAAACTAGCTCTGTGAAATATGGAGCTTTTCATGCTCTCAGTAGTTCTGTGCATATGATGGATCCCTCTTTAGGCCACACAATTTAGGTAAACATTGTCAGTTTTGGTATGATCTATCCCCAACTAATGTATAAGAAGGCAGCCTCAATAGCAGACATTTAATTTCATTGTGATCTCGGTATTTGAAAGCCATTTATCTATTCTTTCCCATTGAAGCAAGCGGGCATGCTCAGTCCATGTTAGCATGCATGTTTATGGGAACCAGTGGCGGTGCTTTTATTACAGACTTCTCTCATGCTTCTTGTATCTTTCCAGTATGTTTTAATTTCATGATGAATGATAGTCGGACCAGCCCGGTGTGGAACGTGATGATGTGGACCTTCCTCTTCATTGGCCAGGGAATCCAGCTGTGCTTGTACTGTCAGGAGTGGTACGCCCAGATCCACTGCCCCCTCACAGAGGTAAATCTGGAACCTATTAGGAGATTCGAGATGACCGAATTAGGATTCAGATCATCAGTCGGGCTCTGTTATTGTAGACCTGTATGTTCTACTGTAAAACTTTGGTGCTTTTCCGAGAAAACATAGTTTGAAATGGCGGAAGGGAACGAGGCGACGGTGAGTTTGATAGGATCTTCATGTCTGTTGAAATATTGCTTGGACATGAGATATAGAAAAAAGAAACTCTTCCATCAATAACAATTGGGAAGCGATGTTACTTTTCTTTTTTCTTTATCCAAGAAGCAGGGCCGCGCTCTCGTCTAGTGTCCACCACTTGCCTAGATTGACAAGTCTCTCCCTGTGTGTATACGGTGCGACCGGTCAGGGAAAGGTTGTCAAAAACATACTGTACCTATGGGATTAGTCATCCTTGTTACCGTCTCTGTAACGCTCATGCCGAGACTGGTTGGCGCGGGCGTCTGAGGGTGTGGCCCCACTGGACCACAGACAAACCTTCCCTGGAAGGGGCGTAACTACGTAACTTCCTAGGTGTTCGCTGGAGCCTCTGATGGTGAGGTCAGACTTGTGCAGTAGGAAGCTACCAGGTACCACTCCAGGGTGGAGTCGGACTGTGGATGCTGATCCCACCGGGGACAAGACATGGGCAGGCAGGCACGGTTGTGACACTGGCTGAAGGACGGGTACGGCAGAGGCCCTGACGGGCAGACTGGCTTACTGGAGATACAGGAAAGCAGACGGGCACGGCTGGCACTCTGGCTGGCACTCTGGCAGACAGGGCTGATAATCTGGTAGGAACTGATATACAGGCGGGTGTATGGAAACAGGTAAGAACCTGTTCAGACTGGAGAACATAAATAAACAGGTAGAGACCTGTACGGCAAGTTGCTGAACAGAGGTAGAGCAAGAGCGAATGCAAACCAGGATCACAGGAGGCGGAGTAAGAGCAGGAGGTGGAGCTAAGAGCAGAGAAGGAGAAGGTAGAGATAAGAGCAGAGAAGGTGCAGAGCCACAGATTGTGGCGAGCAAAGCTGAGAGGCACAGAACCACAGGTTGTGGCAGAACTGAGCAGAAAAGCACAGAGCCACAGGTAGTGGCGAACAGAGCAGAGAGGTGCAGAGCCACTGATAGTGGCAAACAGAGCAGAGAGGTAACGCAGAGGAAAACACAGCTGAGTGAGAATGGTAAACAAACAAAGAAGGAACAGGAACGGACATAGACCAGAGTACAGACACAGAAGTAACGGAACACAGATAAAGGCCTGCAAATTGCAGCCCTCAGAGATAGGAAACAGCACTTGCTACTGAGCTGCCAGGTCATGTCTGAGGGAAATAGTTTGCTCAGGCATCCTCCAATGGGTGAGGATGCCTTAAGTATCAGGGGCCTCTAGGCCATTGGCCGGGGACACCTTAGGGAGGTGCACACAGTCTCAATAAGAATCCGGAGTTGCTGGCGCCACCCCCCCTATGCACACAGCCAGGAAGTGTACACAGAGCAAGCGGCCATGGACCACATGGCATGGAGCCGGCAGCAGACAGATCTCACAGCATGGCACTGGGTGAGTGAGTTGATGTGACAGGCAGGTGGGGAATGAAAGGCCATGCAGTGATGCCGGCAGGGTTGTTACAGTCTGCAACTATGTTTTGTCTGAGTTGTCAAAGTATTTCAGAATACAACCTAGTAACAAACCACAAAGCAATATAGATAGGGTGTACTTCGATTTGCCAACCAACAGAGAAAAAAAAAACAACCCTTAAAATTAACCTTACTATTTCTCATTAAAAATCTCAAAAATATATATATATTTTTTAAAAATTACAAAATATTGCAAACACCTCTCGGGTCTTTTCCACATAGGGGAATACTCCAGGGATGGGACAGTTTGGCGGTATAGTATCACAATCCTATACTAACCCTAGTAGGTCCCTGTTACACTGTTCACCTTACTGACAGTGGAGGTTGGCACCCTATAATTCGATGTGGCACCCTATAATTCGATGTGGCACCCCTGCACCACGTCGACTGTCCCTTATAACCCTATATAGGGGAGCGATGTCTCCTGCTTTGGGCCTCCCTCTACTAAGGTTTTTGCACTTCATAGAGCATATGGATGGAGGTCACTTTCATTACACAAACCATTCAACTATATTTTACAACCTGTTTTTTCTGTTTTTGCAGAAAACATTCTGGGGACTGATCACCCCGCGCTCATGGTCATGTCCTTTGTGATTGGAGAGACTTGGGAAGTTGCTGGAAATGTGCAGAATCTCTATCTCCAAATGTCTGGATTGTGAAGACCACAGACTGTTCTTATAACCTGTATTTCCTGATTTAGGAACGTTTACTCCAATTTAACTGAGATCTGAAAGCCTAAATTGATGACATTACACTGGATATTCCTCCTGTTTTACAGCGATGTAGAAAATGTATCATGACAATAACATTTCTGATAACCAATTGTTGTGAAAGACGAGAAATATTCTGGATACTTCATGGAATGGTTCAGGGAGTTGAGACATAGGTGGGTACATACAGTATGCCATGGATGCATTCCAGGGAACGTATTCTCAGAAAATGACATTGATTAAGGTTTTTTGTGGTTTAAATAAATTTTGTAACAAAGTTTTGTCTTTTATTTATGTTATTCTGTATTATGGCCACTGGGCTGTTTTACACTCTCTGGGCCGATGCATCACAGCTGATTTTATGTTAGAATTCTGAAGTAAATGGCTTTGAAAAGTATTACAATTTTGGCTCAACTCTAGGTGCTGCTAAAATTTTATGACTTTTAGCATAGTCATCTCTGGAGTAAACACGTGGTGACGAGTCTTGTCAAACTAATGACGCAGTACAAATCTTACTCCAACAGGGACTGGAATAAGATTTGTGTTGAGAATCACGTCACTTGTCACATACTCCTGATTCACCACAAGCTGAAGAGGTACACGCCTCTTAATGAATCGGGAACCTCGCACTCCACCTTGCCCCCTCATCAAGATCAACGCGAAGAATGCCAGTCTTGATGAATATGGGCCATACTTCTTATTTTATACAGAAGACTTTTCAGCAGCCTCAATATCATCATTGACTGGATTACTAGATGCTTCAATACGAAAAATGAGTTCTGAGACTATCTGCTGCTAATGTGCACGAGGATTTCCTGAATGAGCAGAACTAACAGTCTAGAATATCGTTTCTCCTTATGGAGAGTGACATACCATCTCTGGCTTGTCAAGGTAAGGAGGCTTATTCGCCGTGCAATGCTCCTCTGGGAAATATAATATGCAAATTGCCTCTTTTGAGAAAAAGAGGACTTAAACTCTATAGCGTCACCTGTTGGAAGTAGCGATCCTTCAAGTCACAATCAACCCTTTAAACGAGTCGTTTAAAGGGTTGATTGTGACTTGTAGGATCGCTACTTCCAACAGGTGGCGCTATAGAGCTTAAGTCCTCTTTTTCTCAAAAGAGGCAATTTGCACAGTCTAGAATAGGCACAGTGGTCAATGTAAAAGGGCAAGAATCCAAAGTTTTCCTGACCTAAGCAGAGCAGATAAACGGATCAGAATCTAGACTAAATTACTATGAAAATCTGGATGATCTCGTTGGAAATAAAGGCGATGAACACAGAAGTCAGGGTATACATTGGAGACAGGCCAGTACACCAGGAGATGTGGAGGGGGCCATAGGAGGGAAACTACTCAGCAGCCGGACCGCTACCTCCTGCTTTGTGCAAGGAAGAACAGGAGAGCAGTGCGAGAGCCTTGCAAAATGACCTCCAGTAGGCCTCTAAAATCCATGTGTCTGCTCAAACTGTCAGAAACAGACCCAATGAGAGTGGTATGAGGGCCCAACGTCCACAAATGGGTGTTGTAATTACAGCCTAACAACAAGCAGGGCGATTGACATTTGCCAGAGAACACCAAGGTTGGCAGAATTGACATTGACGCCCTTTGCTCTTCACAGTTGAGAGCAGGTTCACAATGAGAAAATGTGACAGAGTCTGGAGATGCCGTGGAGAAAGTTCTGCTGCCTGCAACATCCTCCAGCAGGACTGGTTTGGCAGTGGGTCAATAATGATGTGGGGAGGCATTTCTTTGGAGGGACGAACAGCGCTCCATGTGCTAGCCAGAAGTACCCTTGTAAGGTGGCCAGGGTGGTAGTCGTTGCAACGGGCTGTAGTGTTCCCACACCCTGGTGCCCCACAGATGAAATGCAATGTTCCTTCTGCTGCATGTGCAGTGTGCACAGCAGTACACTCTCATTTACTGTTAGCGTCCCCTCGGCTTCTTTAACTCCGCTTCCGCATCCATGAGCTCCACAAACCATTTCAGACACAATGTCCTTTTTCAACAGTTCAACTTTACTTAACAGTAGGGTTTCCATCCCAAATGCATCACAGGGTACACAGAGTGGCATCTCTCATGGTTTCCCTGCCTTCCCAGGAACCTAGATCCTTCCCAGCACTCCCTGCCTCACTTCCGGCAACCCCTGCCTCGCTTCTGGACAATCTCTGTCCCATCCATTCCTTCAGGCCCACCATCCCCTGGTCCGGCTTCAATAGGAAAAGGTGCCAGGCTCGCCGTCTCAGCTTCACTTTCCCCGGTCGTAGACCCCGGATCCTCTGCAGGTTGGTTTCTATTCACGCTGGTGACCGCCAGCACGATACTCAGCCTTGATCCCCTTCCTGCCTTAGCAGCCTTATCCCCACGGCTAGCAGATTGTCTCCTTTCACTGCTGCATCCTGACTGACTCCAACCAGGAAGTGCCTGTCTATATCCCCCTGCTCTATGCTGCACTATTCTGTAGCCCCTCCCAACTGGAAACCCCTATGCTAACTAAACCTAAACTAATACTCCTATTCCCTATCTCTAATGTGCCACACTAATCTAATCCCACTATTGCCCTATGCTATCTTCTATTCTATCCCTACTTCTATACATAACATATCAAATTCAGCACATTTCAGTACATAAACAATTATGCGACATTACACTAACATTACTGAACGACATGGTGAGGCACGCAATCATGTGAACAGTGTCCAAAGAAGAGGAGGCACGTGATGACCCTGGTCACCCCCTTACACCCTGACTGCCAGGATGAGATCCTCAGACCCATTGTGAGACCATATGTAGGTGCAGGGGTTGACGACGGCCGTTTCGCGCTGTGAGTAGCGCTTCTACGGGTCCATGTCCGAGGGAAGTGACGCTGGGAGAAATAGGTAAGTGCATGCAGACTCCTCCCGCGCCATGCTCCAATCAGACAAAGAGAAGTGCAACGTGCATGACATTAAAAACATTTAAAAACAAAACCGGAAACACCAGCCGGGTAAAACACAGACTCCTTATTTTACTCATATGATCATAATTTCAGAATTCATTTATACTGCCAAATAAATGTAGAAAAGGAAGTAAACGGTAAATTGTAATATAACAACTGCATTCGCCGCATAGTGCGGCAGATAGCATGACACATATGAAACCACCTGACATATAGGGAATAAATGATGAACATAACAAAAATAGAGGTGAAAGGTGCTGGCTGAGTACGGGATTCATAGAAAAATAGACATATCGATTCTGTCATTGAGACCTGCCGGACCTGTGGCTTGTGTCCACATAATCCACCTGGCCTCCTGCTTTAATAATAGTTTATGTAAATCCCCTCCCTGTGCCGGTAATGCCACCTTCTCAATACCCGCAAATGTCAGGACCTCTGGGTTTCCCTCATGTGCCTCTCTGACATGGCTAATCAATCTGGGTACTCCTGTACCTGAAAGGACAGACTTGAAGACTTGAAATGCTCCCTGAACCGTATGTATACTTTACATATAGTTTTTCCGATATAAAATCTTTTACATGGACAAAAAACCACATATATTACGTATTCGGTTTTACAGGAGATGAATTGCTGTACGGTATGTGTTACTGGACCGATACTCAACGTTCGCCCGGGGACATGATATTGATAGTACTAACAATGTCCGCACCGATAATTACCCTTAAGTGCTGCTTGCTCTAACCAGGTAGTTTTCTGTTTTGTGACGCGGTTATGTTCCAAAAATCCACAAATCGGTCACACACCCCCCCCCCGGCAGACCCATCGTGTCTGGGATAGGGTTGCTCACAGAGCCCCTGTCCCAGTACATGGATTGGCTTCTGCGTCCGCTGTTAAAGGACATCCTGTCTTACATTAAGGACACCAAATCTTTTTTAGGTCACGTCCAAGAATTCACGTGGCAGCCGGGGTTCTCCTTGGCATCCATTGACGTGGTCAGTTTATACACCAATTGTTATGACCTGGTGGTCAGGACAATAATGGACCTGGTGGTTAAGAGCACACGGAATGACCTGATAGTTACTGATAATAAAGGATGAGCTCTGGGACTTGGGAACTCTGCTGACCGCAATCCCTAATCCTATAACACACACTAGAAATAGCCGTGGATTGCGCCTAACGCTCCCTATGCAACTCGGCACAGCCTAAGGAACTAGCTAGCCCTGAAGATAGAAAAATAAAGCCTACCTTGCCTCAGAGAAATTCCCCAAAGGAAAAGGCAGCCCCCCACATATAATGACTGTGAGTAAAGATGAAAATACAAACACAGAGATGAAATAAATTTAGCAAAGAGAGGCCCGACTTACTGAACAGACTGAGGATAGGAAAGGTATCTTTGCGGTCAGCACAAAAACCTACAAAAAGACCATGCAGAGGGCGCAAAAAGACCCTCCGCACCGACTCACGGTGCGGAGGAGCTCCCTCTGCGTCCCAGAGCTTCCAGCAAGCAAGACAACAATAAAAATAGCAAGCTTGACAGAAAAATAGCAAACCAAAGAAAAACACACAGGAACTTAGCTTCTGCTGGGAAGACAGGTCACAAGAACGATCCAGGAGTGAACTAGACCAATACTGGAACATTGACAAATGGCATGGAGCAAAGATCTAAGTGGAGTTAAATAGAGCAGCCAGCTAACGAATTAACCTCGTCACCTGTGGAAGGAAACTCAGAAACACCCACCAGAGGAAGTCCATGGACAGAACCAGCCGAAGTACCATTCATGACCACAGGAGGGAGCCCGACAACAGAATTCAAAACAGTACCCCCCCTTGAGGAGGGGTCACCGAACCCTCACCAGAGCCCCCAGGCCGACCAGGATGAGCCAAATGAAAGGCACGAACCAGATCGGCAGCATGAACATCAGAGGCAAAAACCCAGGAATTATCTTCCTGACCATAACCCTTCCACTTGACCAGGTACTGGAGTGTCCGTCTCGAAATACGAGAATCCAAAATCTTCTCCACATACTCCAACTCCCCCTCAACCAACACCGGGGCAGGAGGATCAACGGATGGAACCACAGGCGCCACGTATATCCGCAACAATGACCTATGGAACACATTATGGATGGCAAAAGAAGCAGGAAGGGCCAAACAAAGTGACACATAGTAACATAGTAACATAGTAACATAGTTAGTAAGGCCGAAAAAAGACATTTGTCCATCCAGTTCAGCCTATTTTCCATCATAATAAATCCCCAGATCTACGTCCTTCTACAGAACCTAATTGTATGATACAATATTGTTCTGCTCCAGGAAGACATCCAGGCCTCTCTTGAACCCCTCGACTGAGTTCGCCATCACCACCTCCTCAGGCAAGCAATTCCAGATTCTCACTGCCCTAACAGTAAAGAATCCTCTTCTATGTTGGTGGAAAAACCTTCTCTCCTCCAGACGCAAAGAATGCCCCCTTGTTCCCGTCACCTTCCTTGGTATAAACAGATCCTCATCGAGATATTTGTATTGTCCCCTTATATACTTATACATGGTTATTAGATCGCCCCTCAGTCGTCTTTTTTCTAGACTAAATAATCCTAATTTCGCTAATCTATCTGGGTATTGTAGTTCTCCCATCCCCTTTATTAATTTTGTTGCCCTCCTTTGTACTCTCTCTAGTTCCATTATATCCTTCCTGAGTACCGACCGGTACCCAAAACTGGACACAGTACTCCATGTGCGGTCTAACTAGGGATTTGTACAGAGGCAGTATAATGCTCTCATCATGTGTATCCAGACCTCTTTTAATGCACCCCATGATCCTGTTTGCCTTGGCAGCTGCTGCCTGGCACTGGCTGCTCCAGGTAAGTTTATCATTAACTAGGATCCCCAAGTCCTTCTCCCTGTCAGATTTACCCAGTGGTTTCCCGTTCAGTGTGTAATGGTGATATTGATTCCTTCTTCCCATGTGTATAACCTTACATTTATCATTGTTAAACCTCATCTGCCACCTTTCAGCCCAAGTTTCCAACTTATCCAGATCCATCTGTAGCAGAATACTATCTTCTCTTGTATTAACTGCTTTACATAGTTTTGTATCATCTGCAAATATCGATATTTTACTGTGTAAACCTTCTACAAGATCATTAATGAATATGTTGAAGAGAACAGGTCCCAATACTGACCCCTGCGGTACCCCACTGGTCACAGCGACCCAGTTAGAGACTATACCATTTATAACCACCCTCTGCTTTCTATTACTAAGCCAGTTACTAACCCATTTACACACATTTTCCCCCAGACCAAGCATTCTCATTTTGTGTACCAACCTCTTGTGCGGCACGGTATCAAACGCTTTGGAAAAATCGAGATATACCACGTCCAATGACTCACCGTGGTTCAGCCTATAGCTTACCTCTTCATAAAAACTGATTAGATTGGTTTGACAGGAGCGATTTCTCATAAACCCATGCTGATATGGAGTTAAACAGTTATTCTCATTGAGATAATCCAGAATAACATCCCTCAGAAACCCTTCAAATATTTTACCAACAATAGAGGTTAGACTTGCTGGCCTATAATTTCCAGGTTCACTTTTAGAGCCCTTTTTGAATATTGGCACCACATTTGCTATGCGCCAATCCTGCGGAACAGACCCTGTCGCTATAGAGTCCCTAAAAATAAGAAATAATGGTTTATCTATTACATTACTTAGTTCTCTTAGTACTCGTGGGTGTATGCCATCCGGACCCGGAGATTTATCTATTTTAATCTTATTTAGCCGGTTTCGCACCTCTTCTTGGGTTAGATTGGTGCTAAATAATATAGGGTTTTCTTTGTTTCTTGGGATTTCACCTAGCATTTCATTTTCCACCGTGAATACCGTGGAGAAGAAGGTGTTTAATATGTTAGCTTTTTCCTCGTCATCTACAACCATTCTTTCCTCACTATTTTTTAAGGGGCCTACATTTTCAGTATTTATTCTTTTACTATTGATATAGTTGAAGAACAGTTTGGGATTAGTTTTACTCTCCTTAGCAATGTGCTTCTCTGTTTCCTTTTTGGCAGCTTTAACTAGTTTTTTAGATAAAGTATTTTTCTCCCTATAGTTTTTTAGAGCTTCAATGGTGCCATCCTGCTTTAGTAGTGCAAATGCTTTCTTTTTACTGTTAATTGCCTGTCTTACTTCTTTGTTTAGCCACATTGGGTTTTTCCTATTTCTAGTCCTTTTATTCCCACAAGGTATAAACCGCTTACACTGCCTATTTAGGATGCTCTTAAACATTTCCCATTTATTATCTGTATTCTTATTTCTGAGGATATTGTCCCAGTCTACCAGATTAAGGGCATCTCTAAGCTGGTCAAACTTTGCCTTCCTAAAGTTCAGTGTTTTTGTGACTCCCTGACAAGTCCCCCTAGTGAAAGACAGGTGAAACTGTACAATATTGTGGTCGCTATTTCCTAGATCCCCGACCACCTGCAGATTTGTTATTCTGTCAGGTCTATTAGATAGTATTAGGTCTAAAAGTGCTGCTCCTCTGGTTGGATTCTGCACCAATTGTGAAAGATAATTTTTCTTGGTTATTAGCAGAAACCTGTTGCCTTTATGGGTTTCACAGGTTTCTGTTTCCCAGTTAATATCCGGGTAGTTAAAGTCCCCCATAACCAGGACCTCATTATGGGTTGCAGCTTCATCTATCTGCTTTAGAAGTAGACTTTCCATGGTTTCTGTTATATTTGGGGGTTTGTAACAGACCCCAATGAGAATTTTGTTACCATTTCCCTCCATGAATTTCGACCCATATGGACTCGACATCCTCATTTCCTTCGCTAATATCCTCCCTTAAAGTGGACTTTAGACAAGACTTTACATAGAGACAAACCCCTCCTCCTCTCCGATTTTTACGATCCTTTCTAAACAGACTGTAACCCTGTAAGTTAACTGCCCAGTCATAGCGTTCATCTAACCATGTCTCGGTTATTCCCACTATGTCAAAGTTACCTGTAGATATTTCTGCTTCTAGTTCTTCCATCTTGTTTGTCAGGCTCCTGGCGTTTGCGAGCATGCAGTTTAGAGGATTTTGTTTTGTTCCAATCTCCTTGCTGTGGATTGTTTTAGAAATGTTCTTACCTCCCTTCTGAGAATGTTTTCCTGGATCTTCTTTGTTCAAGTCTAATGTTTTTCTTCCCGTCCCCTCTTCTTCTAGTTTAACGCCCTCCTGATGAGTGTAGCGAGTCTTCTGGCGAATGTGTGTTTCCCAGGTTTGTTGAGGTGTAGTCCGTCTCTGGCGAGGAGTCCATCGTACAAGTAATTCACACCGTGGTCCAGGAATCCGAATCCTTGTTGTCTGCACCATCGTCTTAGCCAGTTGTTTGCATCAAGGATCCTGTTCCATCTCCTGGTGCCATGCCCGTCTACTGGAAGGATAGAAGAAAAAACTACCTGTGCATCCAGTTCCTTTACTTTCTTCCCCAACTCTTCAAAGTCTTTGCAGATTTTCGGTAGGTCCTTCCTTGCCGTGTCATTGGTGCCAACATGTATCAGAAGAAATGGGTGGACGTCCTTGGAGCTGAAGAGCTTTGGTATCCTATCGGTCACATCCTTGATCATCGCACCTGGAAGGCAGCATACTTCTCTTGCAGTTATGTCCGGTCTGCAGATGGCTGCTTCTGTGCCTCTCAGTAGTGAGTCTCCCACCACCACCACTCTTCGTTGCTTCTTGGCTGTACTTTTTGCTGTCACTTGTTGCTGTGTGCCCTTTTCTTTTTTGCTTGCTGGTATTGCTTCATCCTTAGGTGTGCCATCTTCATCCTCTACAAAGATTTGATATCGGTTCTTCAGTTGTGTGGTGGTGATTTCTCCATGGTCGTCTTGCTTCTTTTGGTCACAGGCTTCCACTCATCTGCTTTTGGAGGTTCTCTGACACTTTTTTCACCTTCTGTGACCAGTAGAGATGCTTCTGTTCTGTCTAGAAAGTCTTCATTCTCTTTGATGAGTTTCAAAGTTGCTATTCTTTCTTCCAGACCCCGCACCTTTTCTTCTAAAAGGGCCACTAGTCTACACTTCAGACAGGTGAAATTTGATTCAGGATTGATAACCTCAGAAATCTTATACGGACCAATGAAATGAGGCTTAAACTTAGGAGAGGAAACCTTCATAGGAACATAACGAGATGACAACCAAACCAAATCCCCAACACGAAGTCGGGGACCCACACAGCGCCGGCGGTTAGCGAAACGTTGAGCCTTCTCCTGGGACAATGGAAAATTGTCCACCACATGAATCCAAATCTTCTGCAACCTATCCACCACAGCATCTACACCAGGACAGTCCGAAGACTCAACCTGCCCTGAAGAGAAACGAAGATGGAAACCAGAATTGCAGAAAAACGGCGAAACCAAAGTAGCCGAGCTGGCCCGATTATTGAGGGCGAACTCAGCCAACGGCAAAAAGGACACCCAATCATCCTGATCAGCAGAAACAAAGCATCTCAGATATGTTTCCAAAGTTTGATTAGTTCGTTCGGTTTGGCCATTTGTCTGAGGATGGAAAGCCAAGGAAAAAGACAAATCAATGCCCATCCTAGCACAAAAGGATCGCCAAAACCTCGAAACAAACTGGGAACCTCTGTCAGAAACGATGTTCTCCGGGATACCATGTAAACGAACCACATGCTGGAAAAATAATGGCACCAAATCAGAGGAGGAAGGCAATTTAGACAAAGTTACCAAATGGACCATCTTAGAAAAGCGATCACAAACCACCCAAATGACCGACATCTTTTGAGAGACGGGGAGATCCGAAATAAAATCCATAGAAATATGCGTCCAGGGCCTCTTCGGGACCGGCAAGGGCAAAAGCAACCCACTGGCACGAGAACAGCAGGGCTTAGCCCGAGCACAAGTCCCACAGGACTGCACAAAAGAACGCACATCCCGTGACAAAGACGGCCACCAAAAGGATCTAGCCACCAAATCTCTGGTACCAAAGATTCCAGGATGCCCAGCCAACACTGAACAATGAATCTCAGAGATAACTCTACTAGTCCATCTATCAGGGACAAACAGTTTCTCCGCTGGGCAACGGTCAGGTCTATCAGCCTGAAATTTTTGCAGCACCCGCCGCAAATCAGGCGAGATGGCAGACAAAATTACCTCCTCTTTGAGAATACCCGCCGGCTCAGGAACACCCGGAGAGTCAGGCACAAAACTCCTTGACAGGGCATCAGCCTTCACATTCTTAGAGCCCGGAAGGTACGAAACCACAAAATCAAAACGGGAAAAAAATAACGACCATCGAGCCTGTCTCGGAATCAACCGTTTGGCAGACTCAAGATAAGTCAAATTCTTGTGATCTGTCAAGACCACCACGCGATGCTTGGCTCCTTCAAGCCAATGATGCCACTCCTTGAATGCCCACTTCATGGCCAACAACTCTCGATTACCAACATCATAATTACGCTCAGCAGGCGAAGACTTTCTAGAAAAGAAAGCACATGGCTTCATCACCGAGCCATCAGAACTTCTTTGCGACAAAACAGCCCCTGCTCCAATCTCAGAAGCATCAACCTCAACCTGAAACGGGAGCGAAACATCTGGCTGGCACAACACAGGGGCAGAAGAAAAACGACGCTTCAACTCCTGAAAAGCCTCTACAGCTGCAGAAGACCAATTGACCACATCAGCACCCTTCTTGGTCAAATCAGTCAACGGTTTAGCAACACTAGAAAAATTAGCGATGAAGCGCCGATAAAAATTAGCAAAGCCCAGGAACTTTTGCAGGCTCTTTACAGATGTCGGCTGAGTCCAATCGTAAATGGCCTGGACTTTAACAGGGTCCATCTCGATAGTAGAAGGGGAAAAAATGAACCCCAAAAATGAAACCTTCTGAACTCCAAAGAGACACTTTGACCCCTTCACAAACAAGGAATTCGCACGAAGGACCTGGAACACCATTCTGACCTGCTTCACATGAGACTCCCAATCATCCGAAAAGACCAAAATATCATCCAAATACACAATCAGGAATTTATCCAGGTACTCTCGGAAGATGTCATGCATAAAGGACTGAAATACTGATGGAGCATTGGAAAGCCCGAATGGCATATCCAGGTACTCAAAATGGCCCTCGGGCGTATTAAATGCTGTTTTCCATTCATCGCCTTGTTTAATACGCACAAGATTATACGCCCCTCGAAGATCAATCTTGGTGAACCAACTAGCCCCTTTAATACGAGCAAACAAATCAGACAGCAACGGCAAAGGATACTGAAATTTGACTGTAATTTTATTAAGAAGGCGGTAATCAATACAAGGTCTCAAAGAACCATCCTTCTTGGCCACAAAAAAGAACCCTGCTCCTAACGGTGATGACTAGAGTTGAGCGACCTTGACCTTTTTAGAGTCGAGCCGGGTTTCGCGAAACCCGACTATCTCAAAAGTCGGGTCGAGTGAAATCGGCCGATTATGGCGAAAAGTCGGGATCGACCGAAACACGAAACCCAATGCAAGTCAATGGGGCAGCATAGTCGGCAGTGAGTGGGGGCCAGGAAAACACCTAGAGTGCCCATTTTAATGTCAAAACCATCCATTCTTCTTAATGAAGCTTGTCAAGCGTAATTTACCTTATAATAATTGGAAGGCATTTGAAATTGGGGGTCATTTGGCTAAAGTTGTGTGGGGTAGGGCTGGTTCAAGTAATTAGTGGGCCCAGGAAATCTGGACCACGTCACGGCAGTGGAGCAGGGAGAGGTAAGTATTTCAACTTTGCAAGTGCTGTGATCCTGAGCAAGCAGGGGGGGCCCACTTGTTGGCATTGGCACTGGCACAGGGCCCCTCAAAGTACAGCGGTGTGTTTGCACGGCGGGGGCGCCTCCCACCGGCAGCAACACTTTTGCGTACTATGAGAGGCCCTGTGCCAGTGACGTCGCCAACTAGTATTCCTCCCCCCACCTGATGAAGGAACCTGCACTTTCATCTGCACCTTCCTCTTTGTCCCCGTGTAAGGTGGTATGGTATGCGGGAAGAGCAACCTGACTTTCAGCAGGGTCACAATGTTGTTGTGTAGCATGCACGGGGAATGTTGCGTTATGGGTCAATGTACCAGCAGACTCATCTATCACTGGCTGGGCAATGGGCACGATGAAGTGGAAACACAGATATAGGCCCAAAGAATAAAGTGGGCTAAATGCAGTTCAAAATTGGTAACACAGGAATAACCAGGGGGCATTGCAGTGGAGGACAACTGGAATGAGAGGCTGACACAGAGAGTAGGGCCAAATCAGTAAGTAGTCGAAATGCAGTTCAAAATTGGCAACCGTAGTAAACAGGTGGCACAGCTTTGTTCAATGGAGGAGAACAGCAAGGAGTGGCAGACACCGATAGTAGGCCCCAACCCAACTAGTAGGCCAAATGCAGTCTAACATTAACAACTACTTAACGAGAGCCTGAAAATGGAATTTCAGGACAGGAAACCAGGAGAACAGAAAGGAGTGGCAGACACCGATAGTAGGCCCCAAACCAACTAGTACGCCAAATGCAGTTGTTCCATTTAACCACAATTTAATGAGAGCCTGAAGATAGAAGCTCAGGAAAGGCAACCTGGGGAACACCTTGGAGTGTAACACACCATCTCTCTCCACCCCATACCCATTTTGTAGGCCTAATGCAGTGTACTTTTCTACAACTACTAAACGAGAGTCGGAAGACCGAAGCAATGGCAAGGAAACCTGGGGAACACCTTGGAGTGTAACACACCATCTCTCTCCACCCCATACCCAATTTGTAGGCCTAATGCAGTGTAGTTTCCAAGAACTACTAAACGAGAGCCGGAAGATCGAAGCTCAGGAAAGGCAACCTGGGGAACACCTTGGAGTGTAACACACCCTCTCTCTACACCCCATACCCAATTTGAAGGCCTAATGCAGTGTAGTTTCCAAGAACTACTAAACGAGAGCCGGAAGATCGAAGCTCAGGAAAGGCAACCTGGGGAACACCTTGGAGTGTAACACACCCTCTCTCTACACCCCATACCCAATTTGAAGGCCTAATGCAGCGTAGTTTCCAACAACTACTAAACGAGAGCCGGAAGATCGAAGCTCAGGAAAGGCAACCTGGGGAACACCTTGGAGTGTAACAAACCCTCTCTCTACACCCCATACCCAATTTGTAGGCCTAATGCAGCGTAGTTTCCGACAACTACTAAACGAGAGCATGAAGATCGAAGCTCAGGAAAGGCAACCTGGGGAACACCTTGGAGTGTAACACAACGTCTCTCTACACCACGGAAGGGCTGATTCTTAGGAAGGAAGGCTGTTGGAAATAAGCATTGCGCGTCCGAGGGTGATTATATTCTTATTAGGTATATACTCACCCTCGGACACGCCCTGCTTCTTTATTTGGAATGAATGTTTATTTGCAATGTGGTGTTGACTTTCTCTATTATTTTGGTAATTAATGATTTTATTATTTTCATTGTTTTGCATCTTCTCGGCAATAATATAAAGAAGACGCGACAGGACAACACTCGGTGGATGCCATATCTGTGTTTTCAATTTAAAAAACCTTTCAGTTAAATACTTGCAGGATAAAGTAATTGTAGCTGGTGGCCATTTTTAGTACTGTACCAGATTTTAGTTGTGTGTTTGTTTTTAATGTTAAAATGTCTGCATTTGATATCTCACCAGTATTTTCTTTTTTATAAGCAAAATACTTTTTTTTTTATTTTATGATGTTGGTTCAAGGGGTACACGGGCAGCAGTAGACAGGTCAGTGGAGGCCTAGTGGAAGGAGGGACCGCAGACAGGCTTCGAAGCCCTAACATAATAAATTGGGCTGCCTGTAGGCAATTTAAAATTGGTTCCAGGGGAACACGGGCAGCAGTAGACAGGTAAGTGGAGGCCTAGTGGAAGGAGGGACCGCAGACAGGCTTCGAAGGCCTAACATAATAAAATGGGCTGGCTGTAGGCAATTTAAAATTGGTTCCAGGGGAACACGGGCAGCAGTAGACAGGTCAGTGGAGGCCTAGTGGAAGGAGGGACCGCAGACAGGCTTCGAAGGCCTAACATAATAAAATGGGCTGGCTGTAGGCAATTTAAAATTGGTTCCAGGGGAACACGGGCAGCAGTAGACAGGTAAGTGGAGGCCTAGTGGAAGGAGGGACCGCAGACAGGCTTCGAAGGCCTAACATAATAAATTGGGCTGCCTGTAGGCAATTTAAAATTGGTTCCAGGGGAACACGGGCAGCAGTAGACAGGTAAGTGGAGGCCTAGTGGAAGGAGGGACCGCAGACAGGCTTCGAAGGCCTAACGTAATAAAATGGGCTGGCTGTAGGCAATTTACAATTGGTTCCATGGGAACACGGGCAGCAGTAGACAGGTCAGTGGAGGCCTAGTGGAAGGAGTGACGGCAGACAGGCATCAAAGGCCTAACATCATAACATTGGGCTGTTGGCAATTTAAAATTGGTTCCAGGGGTACACGGGCAACAGTGGTCTGGTCAGTGGAAGTCTAGTGGAAGGAGTGACGGCAGACAGGCATCAAAGGCCTAACATAATAACATTTGGCTGTTGGCAATTTAAAATTGGTTCCAGGGGTACACGGGCAACAGTGGTCTGGTCAGTGGAAGTCTAGTGGAAGGAGTGACGGCAGACAGGCTAAGAAGGCCTAACATAACAAAATTGGGCTGGCTGTAGGCAAGTGTAAATTGGTTCCAGGGGAACATGGCCAGCAGTGGCCTGGTCAGTGTAGTAGTTGTAGAAAGAACGGACCGCAGACGGGCTTCGAAGGCCTAACATAACAAAAATGTCAAAACAATGGTATTGTCAGTGCCAGGCATTGAAGGATGTCAGCGCATAGACTAAACATTGGTGAAGCTGTGAGAGATAATTTTGCTAGTGGTAGAGCACTGTTTGAGCTGGGGGGGGAACTGTCTTGTGGCCGGCGGTACAGGCCCAGGGCCCCTCATATTACAATGGTGTGTCTGACGTTGGGTGCGCACCACCACCGCCAGAGACACTTTATTGTACTATGAGGGACCCAGTGGCAGTGCCGTCGACCAAAAGCGGGCACACCCACCTCTTCAGACAAACAGCACTCTCACGGGTGCTGGCGCAAAGTGGCGATACCACGGCCCCGTGTGGGGAGTTTGGCCATTTTGTTAGGAGTAAACATGTCGTATGCTGGACAATCAGGTGCAGAAAATTACGAGATTGGAAAAGTCATTCAGAAGAGTCCACAGGCAAGACCTTTTCATAGGAAAGTTAGGTGTCAGCCGGGCAAGGTGGGGCAAAAGATTTCGAAATCCAGTTGTGGTTCATTTTAATGAAGGTTAGATCATCTACATTTTGGGTAGCCAGACGAGTCCTTTTTTCAGTTAGTATTGAACCTGCAGCACTGAATACTCTTTCTGATAGGACACTAGCTGCCGGGCAAGCAAGCTCCTGCAATGCATATTCTGCCAATTCTGGCCAGGTGTCTAATTTGGATGCCCAGTAATCAAATGGGAATGACGGTTGAGGGAGAACGTCGATAAGGGATGAAAAATAGTTTGTAACCATACTGGACAAATGTTGTCTCCTGTCACTTTGAATTGATGCTGCAGTACCTGTCCTGTCTGCGGTCATAGCAAAATCACTCCACAACCTGGTCAGAAAACCCCTCTGGCCAACGCCACTTCTGATTTCTGCCCCTCTAACACCTCTGGTCTGCTGGTCCCTGGAGCTCGTGTGAGAACGATCACGGGCGCTGTGTGCAGGGAATGCCAGAAGCAAACGGTCAACAAGAGTTGATTGTTTTGTTGCTAATATTAGTTCCAAGTTCTCATGTGGCATAATATTTTGCAATTTGCCTTTATAGCGAGGATCAAGGAGGCAGGCCAACCAGTAATCGTCATCGTTCATCATTTTTGTAATGCGTGTGTCCCTTTTGAGGATACGCAAGGCATAATCCGCCATGTGGGCCAAAGTTCCAGTTGTCAAATCTGCGGTTGTGCTTGGTTGAGGGGCAGTTGCAGGCAAATCTACGTCACTTGTGTCCCTCAAAAAACCAGAACCCGCCCTTGCCACGCCACCAATTTCCAATGACCCCGGGAAAGCTTCCTCATTAAAAATATACTCATCCCCATCATCCTCCTCATCCTCCACCTCCTCTTCGCCCGCTACCTCGTCCTGTACACTGCCCTGACCAGACAATGGCTGACTGTCATCAAGGCTTTCCTCTTCCTCTGGTGCAGACGCCTGATCCTTTATGTGCGTCAAACTTTGCATCAGCAGACACATTAGGGGGATGCTCATGCTTATTATGGCGTTGTCTGCACTAACCAGCCGTGTGCATTCCTCAAAACACTGAAGGACTTGACACATGTCTTGAATCTTCGACCACTGCACACCTGACAACTCCATGTCTGCCATCCTACTGCCTGCCCGTGTATGTGTATCCTCCCACAAAAACATAACAGCCCGCCTCTGTTCGCACAGTCTCTGAAGCATGTGCAGTGTTGAGTTCCACCTTGTAACAACGTCTATGATTAGGCGATGCTGGGGAAGGTTCAAAGAACGCTGATAGGTCTGCATACGGCTGGAGTGTACAGGCGAACGGCGGATATGTGCGCAAAGTCCACGCACTTTGAGGAGCAGGTCGGATAACCCCGGATAACTTTTCAGGAAGCACTGCACCACCAGGTTTAAGGTGTGACCCAGGCAAGGAATGTGTTTCAGTTGGGAAAGGGAGATGGCAGCCATGAAATTCCTTCCGTTATCACTCACTACCTTGCCTGCCTCAAGATCTACAGTGCCCAGCCACGACTGCGTTTCTTGCTGCAAGAACTCGGACAGAACTTCCGCGGTGTGTCTGTTGTCGCCCAAACACTTCATAGCCAATACAGCCTGCTGACGTTTGCCAGTAGCTGCCCCATAATGGGAGACCTGGTGTGCAACAGTGGCAGCTGCGGATGGAGTGGTTGTGTGACTGCGGTCTGTGGACGAGCTCTCGCTTCTGCAGGAGGACGAGGAGGAGTAGGAGGAGGAGGGGGTGCGAACGGCTACAGCCAACTGTTTCCTAGACCGTGGGCTAGGCAGAACTGTCCCAAACTTGCTGTCCCCTGTGGACCCTGAATCCACCACATTTACCCAGTGTGCCGTGATGGACACGTAACATCCCTGGCCATGCCTACTGGTCCATGCATCTGTTGTCAGGTGCACCTTTGTGCTCACAGATTGCCTGAGTGCATGGACGATGCGCTCTTTAACATGCTGGTGGAGGGCTGGGATGGCTTTTCTGGAAAACTAGTGTCGACTGGGTAGCTCGTAGCGTGGTACAGCGTAGTCCATCAGGTCTTTGAAAGCTTCGCTTTCAACTAACCGGTAGGGCATCATCTCTAACGAGATTAGTCTAGCTATGTGGACGTTCAAACCCTGTGTACGCGGATGCGAGGCTAAGTACTTCCTTTTTCTAACCATAGTCTCATGTAGGGTGAGCTGGACTGGAGAGCTGGAGATCGTGGAACTAGCGGGGGTGCCGGTGGACATGGCAGACTGAGAGACGGTGGGAGATGGTATTGTTGCCGCCGGTGCCCTAGATGCAGTGTTTCCTACTACGAAACTGGAGATTCCCTGACCCTGACTGCTTTGGCCTGGCAAAGAAACCTGCACAGATACTGCAGGTGGTGCAGAAAATGGTGGCCCTACACTGCCGGAAGGGATGTTGCGTTGATGAGTAGCTTCATTGGCCGAGGGTGCTACAACCTTAAGGGACGTTTGGTAGTAAGTCCAAGCTTGCAAATGCATGGTGGTTAAATGTCTATGCATGCAACTTGTATTGAGACTTTTCAGATTCTGCCCTCTGCTTAACCCCTTAAGCCCCGAGGGTGGTTTGCACGTTAATGACCGGGCCAATTTTTACAATTCTGACCACTGTCCCTTTATGAGGTTATAACTCTGGAACGCTTCAACGGATCTTGGCGATTCTGACATTGTTTTCTCGTGACATATTGTACTTCATTTTAGTAGTAACATTTATTCGATATAACTTGCGTTTATTTGTGAAAAAAACGGAAATTTGGCGAAAATTTAGAAAGTTTCGCAATTTTCCAACTTTAAATTTTTATGCCCTTAAATCACAGAGATATCTCACGCAAAATACTTAATAAGTAACATTTCCCACATGTCTACTTTACATCAGCACAATTTTGGAACCAAAATTTTTTTTTGTTAGGGAGTTATAAGGGTTAAAAGTTGACCAGCAATTTCTCATTTTTACAACACCATTTTTTTTTAGGGACCACATCTCATTTGATGTCATTTTGAGGGGTCTATATGATAGAAAATACCCAAGTGTGAGACCATTCTAAAAACTGCACCCCTCAAGGTGCTCAAAACCACATTCAAGAAGTTTATTAACCCTTCAGGGGTTTCACAGGAATTTTTGGAATGTTTAAATAAGAATGAATATTTAACTTTTTTTCACACAAAATTTATTTCAGCTCCAATTTGTTTTATTTTACCAAGGGTAACAGGATAAAATGGATGCCAAACATTGTTGTACAATCTGTACTGAGTACGCTGATAGCCCATATGTGGGAGTAAACCACTGTTTGGGCGCATGGCAGAGCTCGGAAGGGAAGGAGCGCCATTTGACTTTTAAATGCAAAATTGACAGGAATTGAGATGGGACACCATGTTGCGTTTGGAGAGCCACTGATGTGCCTAAACATTGAAACCCCCCCACAAGTGACACCATTTTGGAAAGTAGACACCCTAAGGAACTTATCTAGATGTGTGGTGACCACTTTGACCCACCAATTGCTTCACAGAAGTTTATAATGCAGAGCCGTAAAAATAAAAAATCATATTTTTTCACAAAAATTATCTTTTCGCCCCCAATTTTTTATTTTCCCAAGAGTAAGAGAAGAAATTGGACCTCAAAAATTGTTGGCCAATTTGTCCTGAGTACGCTGATACCCCATATATGGGTGTAAACCATTGTTTGGGCGTATGGCAGAGCTCGGAAGGGAAGGAGCGCCATTTGACTTTTCAATGCAAAATTGACTGGAATTGAGATGGGACGCCATGTTGCGTTTGGAGAGCCCCTGATGTGCCTAAACATTGGAACCCCTCACAAGTGACACCATTTTGAAAAGTAGACCCCTTAAGGAACTTATCTAGATGTGTGGTGAGCACTTTGACCCAACAAGTGCTTCACAGAAGTTTATAATGCAGAGCCGTAAAAATAAAAAATCTTATTTTTTCACAAAAATGATCTTTTCGCCCCCAATTTTTTATTTTCCCAAGGGTAAGAGAAGAAATTAGACCACAAAAGTTGTTGTGCAATTTGTCCTGAGTGCGACGATACCCCATATGTGGGGGTAAACCACTTTTTGGGTGCATAGCAGAGCTCGGAAGGGAAGGAGCGCCATTTGACTTTTCAATGCAAAATTGACTGGAATTAAGTTGGGACGCCATGTTGGTTTGGAGAGCCCCTGATGTGCCTAAACATTAAAACCCCCCACAAGTGACACCATTTTGGAAACTAGACCCCATAAGGAACTTATCTAGATGTGTTTTGAGAGCTTTGAACCCCCAAATGTTTCACTACAGTTTATAACGCAGAGCCGTTAAAATAATTTTTTTTTTTTTTTCGCAAAAATTATTTTTTAGCCCCCAGTTTTGTATTTTTACAAGGGTAACATAATAAATTGGACCCCAAAAGTTGATGTCCAATTTGTCCTGAGTACGCTGATACCCCATATGTGGGGGGGAACCACTGTTTGGGCGCATGGCAGAGCTCGGAAGGGAAGGAGCGCCATTTGGAATGCAGACTTAGATGGATTGGTCTGCAGGAGTCACGTTGCATTTGCAGAGCCCCTGATGTACCCAAACAGTACAAACCCCCCACAAGTGACCCCATATTAGAAACTAGACCTCCCAAGGAACTTATCTAGATGTGTTGTGAGAACTTTGAACCCCTAAGTGTTTCACTACAGTTTATAACGCAGAGCCGTGAAAATAAAAATTCTTTTTTTTTTCACAAAAATGATCTTTTCGCCCCCAATTTTTTATTTTCCCAAGGGTAAGAGAAGAAATTAGACCACAAAAGTTGTTGTGCAATTTGTCCTGAGTGCGACGATACCCCATATGTGGGGGTAAACCACTTTTTGGGTGCATAGCAGAGCTCGGAAGGGAAGGAGCGCCATTTGACTTTTCAATGCAAAATTGACTGGAATTAAGTTGGGACGCCATGTTGGTTTGGAGAGCCCCTGATGTGCCTAAACATTAAAACCCCCCACAAGTGACACCATTTTGGAAACTAGACCCCATAAGGAACTTATCTAGATGTGTTTTGAGAGCTTTGAACCCCCAAATGTTTCACTACAGTTTATAACGCAGAGCCGTTAAAATAATTTTTTTTTTTTTTTCGCAAAAATTATTTTTTAGCCCCCAGTTTTGTATTTTCACAAGGGTAACATAATAAATTGGACCCCAAAAGTTGATGTCCAATTTGTCCTGAGTACGCTGATACCCCATATGTGGGGGGGAACCACTGTTTGGGCGCATGGCAGAGCTCGGAAGGGAAGGAGCGCCATTTGGAATGCAGACTTAGATGGATTGGTCTGCAGGAGTCACGTTGCATTTGCAGAGCCCCTGATGTACCCAAACAGTACAAACCCCCCACAAGTGACCCCATATTAGAAACTAGACCTCCCAAGGAACTTATCTAGATGTGTTGTGAGAACTTTGAACCCCTAAGTGTTTCACTACAGTTTATAACGCAGAGCCGTGAAAATAAAAATTCTTTTTTTTTTTCACAAAAATGATTTTTTAGCCCCCAGCTTTGTATTTTTACAAGGGTAACAGAATAAATTGGACCCCAAAAGTTGTTGTTCAATTTGTCCTGAGTACGCTGATACCCCGTATGTGGGGGGGAACCACTGTTTGGGCGCATGGCAGAGCTCGGAAGGGAAGGAGCGCCATTTGGAATGCAGACTTAGATGGATTGGTCTGCAGGCGTCACGTTGCATTTGCAGAGCCCCTGATGTACCCAAACAGTAGAAACCACCCACAAGTGACCCCATATTGAAACTAGACCTCCCATGGAACTTATCTAGATGTGTTGTGAAAACTTTGAACCCCCAAGTGTTTCACTACAGTTTACAACGCAGAGCCGTGAAAATAAAAAATCCTTTTTTTTCCCACAAAAATGATTTTTAGCCCCCCAAATTTTTATTTTCCCAAGGATAACAAGAGAACTTGGACCCAAAAAGTTGTTGTCCAATTTGTCTCGAGTACGATGATACCCCATATGTTGGGGTAAACCCCTGTTTGGGCGCACGGGAGAGCTCGGAAGTGAAGGAGCACTGTTTTACTTTTTCAATGCAGAATTGGCTGGAATTGAGATCGGACGCCATGTCGCGTTTGGAGAGCCCCTGATGTGTCTAAACAGTGGAAACCCCCAATTATAACTGAAACCCTAATCCAAACGCACCCCTAACCCTAATCCCAACTGTAACCCTAACCACACACCTAACCCTGACACACCCCTAATTCTAATCCCAACCCTAATCCCAACCGTAAATGTAATACAAACCCTAACCCTAACCCTAGCCCTAACCCTAGCCCTAACCCTAACCCTAATGGGAAAATGGAAATAAATACATTTTTTTTAATTTTATTATTTTTCCCTAAGGCTAGGTTCACATTGCATTAGGGAAATCCGTTTAGCACTAGCGGATTGCGCTAACGCAATGTCTTTTTAGGTGTCGTGTTTAGTGGTCGCGTTAACGTCCCCGCTCTGGAAGATCGGGGATCGGACCTCGGGCGCGCCGCGGACGCTGCAAGCAGCGTCTGAGGCGCGCCACAAAAGAACGGCACCTTGCTAGCGCGAGCCGAAAATGGCACGCTCTAGCGATGCGCTACACCCGAAAATCACATTGCTGTCAATGGTTGTGCTAACGGACCCGTTGCACGGCGTTAATTGTGACATTTTCGCCGTGCAACGCTGTCCGTTAGCGTTAACCCATTAACGCAATGTGAACCTAGCCTAACTAAGGGGGTGATGAAGGGGGGTTTGATTTACTTTTATAGCGAGTTTTTCATATCGGATTTTTATGATTGGCAGCCGTCACACACTAAAAGACGCTTTTTATAGCAAAAAAGTTTTTGCGTCTCCACATTTTGAGACCTATAATTTTTCCATATTTTGGTCCACAGAGTCATGTGAGGTCTTGTTTTTTGCGGGACGAGTTGACGTTTTTATCGGTTACATTTTCGGACATGTGACAGTTTTTGATCGCTTTTTATTCCGATTTTTTGTGAGGCAGAATGACCAAAAACCAGCTATTCATGAATTTCTTTTGGGGGAGGCGTTTATACCGTTCCGCGTTTGGTAAAATTGATGAAGCAGTTTTATTCTTCGGGTCAGTACGATTACAGCGATACCTCATTTATATCATTTTTTTATGTTTTGGCGCTTTTATACGATAAAAGCTATTTTATAGAAAAAATAATTATTTTGGCATCGCTTTATTCTCAGGACTATAACTTTTTTATTTTTTTGGTTATGATGCTATATGGCGGCTCGTTTTTTGCGGGACAAGATGACGTTTTCAGAGGTACCATGGTTATTTATATCCGTCTTTTTGATCGCGTGTTATTCCACTTTTTGTTCAGCGTTATGATAATAAAGCGTTGTTTTTTGGCTCGTTTTTTTTTTTTTTTTCTTACGGTGTTCACTGAAGGGGTTAACTAGTGGGCCAGTTTTATAGGTCGGGTCGTTACGGACGCGGCGATACTAAATATGTGTACTTTTATTGTTTTTTTTGTTTTTTTTTTATGTAAAGAAATGTATTTATGGGAATAATATTTTTTTTTTTTCTGCTTTATTTAGGATTTTTTTTTTTATTTTTTTTTACAAGTGTGGAAATTTTTTTTTTTACTTTTTCACTTTGTCCCAGGGGGGGACATCACAGATCACCGATCTGACAGTGTGCACAGCACTCTGTTAGATCGGTGATCTGACATACAGCCGGGCAGGATTAGAGCTGCAGCTGCAGCCTGATCCTGACCCGGAAGTGCTCCCTGCAGGACCCGGATGCAGCCCGGCGGCCATTTTGGATCCGGGGACTGCAGGGAGAAGACGCTCGGTACACGGTGAGCACATCACCGTGTACCGATCGTCTCAGGGAAGCCCGCAGGGAGCCCCCTCCCTGCGCGATGCTTCCCTGCACCGCCGGCACACCGCGATCATCTTTGATCGCGGTGTGCCGGGGGTTAATGTGCCGGGAGCGGTCCGTGACCGCTCCTGGCACATAGTGCCGGATGTCAGCTGCGATAGGCAGCTGACACCCGGCCGCGATCGGCCGCGCTCCCCCCGTGAGCGCGGCCGATCGCATATGACGTACTATCCCGTCCATGGGAATTAAGTCCCAGGTCACCTGGACGGGATAGTACGTCATATGGGATTAAGGGGTTAAGGTAGTTGAACATTTTTGACAGATTACTTTGTGCTGATCAATTGGATGTTGTTTAAAAAAATGCCAGACTGCACTCTTTCTAGCATCGGATACCTTTTCAGGCATTGCAGACTGAGCTTTAACCGGATGGCCACGCTGTCCTCCAACAGGTTTTGACTTTGCCACGCGTTTTGGCCAAGATACGGGCCCGGCAGATGGAACCTGTTGCGATGTTGATGCCTGCTGCGGCCCCTCCTCCTCCGCTTCAGAACTGCTGCCGCCTGCACCCTGTTCCCCCAATGGCTGCCAATCGGGGTCAAGAACTGGGTCATCTATTACCTCTTCTTGTAGCTCGTGTGCAACTTCGTCTGTGTCACCGTGTCGGTCGGTGGTATAGCGTTCGTGATGGGGCAACATAGTCTCATCAGGGTCTGATTCTTGATCAGCACCCTGCGAGGGCAATGTTGTGGTCTGAGTCAAAGGACCAGCATAGTAGTCTGGCTGTGGCTGTGCATCAGTGCACTCCATGTCAGATTCAACTTGTAATGGGCATGGACTGTTAACTGCTTCACTTTCTAAGCCAGGGACGGTATGTGTAAAGAGCTCCATGGAGTAACCCGTTGTGTCGCCTGCTGCATTCTTCTCTGTTGTTTTTGCTGAAGAGGACAAGGAAGCGACTTGTCCCTGACCGTGAACATCCACTAACGACGCGCTGCTTTTACTTTTACCAGTTTCACGAGAGGAGGCAAAAGAGCTAGAGGCTGAGTCAGCAAGATAAGCCAAAACTTGCTCTTGATGCTCCGGCTTTAAAAGCGGTTTTCCTACTCCCAGAAAAGGGAGGGTTCGAGGCCTTGTGTAGCCAGACGACGAACCTGGCTCCACAGCTCCAGACTTAGGTGCAATATTTTTTTTCCCACGACCACCTGATGCTCCACCACTACCACTACCCTCATTACCAGCTGACAATGAACGCCCCCGGCCACGACCTCTTCCACCAGACTTCCTCATTGTTTTAAAAACGTTACCAAACGAACGGTATTTGTTGCTGTCACACAACTTACACGATGAGCTATAACTTAAGTATGATTTAGCTACCCCTTTACAGGTGGGTGAGACCACAACGAAAATCAGCCACAATGTTACACACTCTGTTGTTGTTGGCAACAAATGAGATGGCACACACGCAGGACTGTCACTGAAGCGCAAATGTAAATATTTATCTCCCACTGATTTGTGTTTGGTTTTTTTAAAAGGGAGACTTCAGAAAAAAAAAAATTAAAAAAAAATTATTTTTTACAGAAGAATTTATAAAACAAATAAAATGAAATGATTGTTTCAGGGAGAATTTAGGAAAAAAAAAAAAAAAAGGCTTTGTAGGGCCCACTGAGTGAGAGAGGACGCACACAGGAGTCAGGAGTGGCACACAAGCCCAGAGGCCAATATTAATCTCCCACCGATTGATTTAGTTATTTTTTTTGGTAGATTTTGGAACCCAAATCAAGCAAAAAAATTAATAGGCTTTCTATGGCCCACAATTGGGGAGAGAGAGAGAGATGGCACACCCAGGAGTCAAGACTGGCACACAAGCAGAAGGGGCAATATGAATCTCCCACAGATTTTTTTTTTTTTTTTTTCAGGGAGACTTTAGAGAAAAAAAAATACAAAAAAAATGATTTTTTTCAGGAATAATTTAGAAACCAAAGAAAATAAAATGATTTTTTCAGGGAGAATTTAGAAAACAAATAAAACAAAAAATAGGCTTTCTAGGGCCCACTGAGTGACAGATGACGCTCACAGGAGTCAGGAGTGGCACACAAGCCCAGAGGCCAATATTAATCTCCCACTGATTGATTTAGTGATTTTTTTGGTAGATTTTGGAACCCAAATCAAGCAAAAAAATTAATAGGCTTTCTATGGCCCACTATTTGTGAGAGAGATGGCACGCTCAGGACTGGCACACAAGCCCAGAGGCCAATATTAATCTCCCATTTTTTTTTTTTCCAGGGAAAATTTATAAACCCAATAAAAAAAATAATAATAAATAGGCTTTCTATGGCCCACTATCTGAGAGAGAGAGATGGCACGCTTAGGACTGGCACACAAGCCCAAAGGCCAATATTAATCTCCCACTGATTGATTGATTGATTTTTTCAGGTAGAATTATGAACCCAAATCAACCAAAAAAATAAATAGGCTTTCTATGGCCCACTATTTGTGAGAGAGATGGCACGCTCAGGACTGGCACACAAGCCCAGAGGCCAATATTAATCTCCCACTTTTTTTTTTTTTCCAGGGAAAATTTATAAACCCAATAAAATAATAAAAAAATAGGCTTTCTATGGCCCACTATCTGAGAGAGAGAGAGATGGCACGCTTAGGACTGGCACACAAGCCCAAAGGCCAATATTAATCTCCCACTGATTGATTTATTGATTTTTTCAGGTAGAATTTAGAACCCAAATCAAGCAAAAAAATTAATAGGCTTTCTATGGCCCACTGAGTGAGAGATGGCACACACAGGAGTAAGGAGTGGCACACAAGCCCTGAGGCCAATATTTTTCTCCCACTGATTGATGTTGTGATTTTTTTCTGGTAGATTTTGGAACCCAAATCAAGCAAAAAAATAAATAGGCTTTCTATGGCCCACTGAGTGAGAGATGACACAGACAGGGATGGCACTCTAGCAGAAATGTCAATCTTAATCTCCCACCAAAAAAAAAAAAAAAAAAAAAAGGAACTGTCCTTCAATTACTATCTCCCTGCAGTAATCTCAGCCAGGTATGGCAGGCAGCAATAAGGAGTGGACTGATGCACAAATTAAATAAAAAGTGTGGACAAACAAACAAGATAGCTGTGCAGAAAGGAAGGAACAAGAGGATTTGTGCTTTGAAAAAAGCAGTTGGTTTGCACAGCGGCGTACACACAGCAATGCAGCTATCAGGGAGCCTTCTAGGGCAGCCCAATGAGCTACAGGGCTGAGGAAAAAAAAAAAAAAAGGAGCTTCCACTGTCCCTGCACACCGAAGGTGGTGTTGGGCAGTGGAAATCGCTACAGCACAAGCGGTTTTGTGGTTAATGGACCCTGCCTAACGCTATCCCTGCTTCTGACGAAGCGGCAGCAACCTCTCCCTAAGCTCAGATCAGCAGCAGTAACATGGCGGTCGGCGGGAACTCCCCTTTATAGCCCCTGTGACGCCGCAGACAGCAAGCCAATCACTGCAATGCCCTTCTCTAAGATGGTGGGGACCAGGACCTATGTCATCACGCTGCCCACACTCTGCGTTTACCTTCATTGGCTGAGAAATGGCGCTTTTCGCGTCATTGAAACGCGACTTTGGCGCGAAAGTCGCGTACCGCATGGCCGACCACGCACAGGGGTCGGATCGGGTTTCATGAAACTCGACTTCGCCAAAAGTCGGCGACTTTTGAAAATGTTCGACCCGTTTCGCTCAACCCTAGTGATGACGACGGGCGAATATGGCCTTTCTCCAAGGATTCCTTTACATAACTCCGCATAGCGGCGTGTTCTGGCACAGATAAATTGAACAATCGGCCCTTAGGAAACTTACTACCAAGAATCAAATTAATTGCACAATCGCAATCCCTATGAGGAGGTAGGGCACTGGCTTTGGGCTCATCAAATACATCCCGATAATCGGACAAAAACTCTGAAACTTCAGAAGGAGTGGAAGACGAAATAGACAAAAATGGAACATCATCATGTACCCCCTGGCAACCCCAGCTGGACACAGACATAGATTTCCAGTCCAATACTGGATTATGAACCTGTAGCCATGGCAACCCCAAAACGACCACATCATGCAGATTATGCAACACCAGAAAGAGGATATCCTCCTGATGTGCAGGAGCCATGCACATGGTCAATTGGGTCCAGTACTGAGGCTTATTCTTGGCCAAAGGCGTAGCATCAATTCCTCTCAATGGAATAGGATACTGCAAGGGCTCCAAGAAAAAACCACAGCGCCTAGCATACTCCAAGTCCATCAAATTCAGGGCAGCGCCTGAATCCACAAATGCCATAACAGAATAGGATGACAAAGAGCAAATCAGAGTAACGGACAATAGAAATTTAGACTGTACCGTACCAATGGTGGCAGACCTAGCGAACCGCTTAGTGCGCTTAGGACAATCGGAGATAGCATGAGTGGAATCACCACAGTAAAAACATAGCCCATTCCGACGTCTGTGTTCTTGCCGTTCAGCTCTGGTCAAAGTCCTATCACATTGCATAGGCTCAGGCCCATGCTCAGATAGTACCGCCAGATGGTGCACAGCTTTACGCTCACGCAAGCGTCGATCGATCTGAATGGCCAAAGACATAGACTCATTCAGACCAGCAGGCATGGGAAATCCCACCATGACATCCTTAAGGGCTTCAGAGAGACCCTTTCTGAAGATTGCTGCCAGGGCACATTCATTCCACTGAGTGAGCACAGACCACTTTCTAAACTTCTGACAACATATCTCCGCTTCATCCTGACCCTGACACAGAGCCAGCAAGACTTTCTCTGCCTGATCCACTGAATTAGGTTCGTCATAAAGCAATCCAAGCGCCAGGAAAAATGCATCAACATCACGCAATGCCGGATCTCCTGGCGCAAGGGAAAATGCCCAGTCTTGAGGGTCACCACGTAACAAAGAAATAATGATCTTTACTTGTTGAACAGGGTCACCTGAGGAGCGAGGTTTCAAGGCAAGAAACAATTTACAATTATTTTTGAAATTCAAGAATTTAGATCTATCACCAAAAAACAAATCAGGAATTGGAATCCTAGGCTCTGACATCGGATTCTGAACCACAAAATCTTGAATGTTTTGTACCCTTGTAGTGAGATTATCCATCCAAGAGGACAGACCTTGAATGTCCATGTTTACACCTGTGTCCTGAACCACCCAGAGGTAAAGGGGAAAAGAGAGACAAAACACACTGCAAAGAAAAAAAAACGGTCTCAGAACTTCTCTTATCTCTCTATTGAGATGCATTAGTACTTTGGGCCACCTGTACTGTTATGACCTGGTGGTCAGGACAATAATGGACCTGGTGGTTAAGAGCACACGGAATGACCTGATAGTTACTGATAATAAAGGACGAGCTCTGGGACGTGGGAACTCTGCTGACCGCAATCCCTAATCCTATAACACACACTAGAAATAGCCGTGGATTGCGCCTAACGCTCCCTATGCAACTCGGCACAGCCTAAGGAACTAGCTAGCCCTGAAGATAGAAAAATAAATAAAGCCTACCTTGCCTCAGAGAAATTCCCCAAAGGAAAAGGCAGCCCCCCACATATAATGACTGTGAGTAAAGATGAAAATACAAACACAGAGATGAAATAGATTTAGCAAAGTGAGGCCCGACTTACTGAACAGACTGAGGATAGGAAAGGTTGCTTTGCGGTCAGCACAAAAACCTACAAAAAGACCACGCAGAGGGCGCAAAAAGACCCTCCGCACCGACTCACGGTGCGGAGGCGCTCCCTCTGCGTCCCAGAGCTTCCAGCAAGCAAGACAACAATAAAAATAGCAAGCTGGACAGAAAAATAGCAAACCAAAGAAAAACACGCAGGAACTTAGCTTCTGCTGGGAAGACAGGTCACAAGAACGATCCAGGAGTGAACTAGACCAATACTGGAACATTGACAAATGGCATGGAGCAAAGATCTAAGTGGAGTTAAATAGAGCAGCCAGCTAATGAATTAACCTCGTCACCTGTGGAAGGAAACTCAGAAACACCCACCAGAGGAAGTCCATGGACAGAACCAGCCGAAGTACCATTCATGACCACAGGAGGGAGCCCGACAACAGAATTCACAACAACCAATATTTCGCAGTTGTTGGGGGTACGTGCTATCAGATGCATTTTGGAAACCACGGATAAAAATCGGGATTTCATAGATTTCGTCTGTGAGGGTCTCCGCTTTATACTAACACACAATGCCTTTACGTTCATGGACACTTAGTAGATTGCAGACCACCGGGACTGCCATGGGGACCCCAGCTGCATGTACGTTCGCCAATCTGTTCTTGGCAGCGTTCGAAGAAGATTACCTTTATTCGGCCAATAACATCTTTTAGAAACACATTAAACTCTACCTGAGATACGTGGATGACGTATTTCTGGTGTGGGATAAAAAGAAAGGGGGTGGAGGGCACCATCATCCTTATAACAAGCTGGGATCAACCCGGGGAATGTCCAAAAAGAGTAATGTCAAAAAACAAGAAGAAAGGAGACATACACAAATCCGGCGATCACCAAGAGAAGAACAATAATATTTATAATAATCAATTTTATTATGGTCAAAACAAGACACAACACACAGTAAAAACACATTGTACATTGTACCTACTTTTCTGATATTTGTCGCTTGTACTACCTTTGTGGCACTTCTCCAACTATGCCTACGATAAGACATCATCGGCGGTATGCCACGCACCATACGTGCCTATCTTATTGGGTCTAGGTGTTCCATACCTTGCCCCCATCTTGGCACATTTTGGGGAGATCCATTCTTCTATGAACGTCATACACTTTATATTTTGTCTGCTATTTTGCTATGGCGCTTGCGTAATATATATATGCCACTCGACAGGACTGTTGTAAGTTGCAAATTCAATGAACCACTTTTATATCTGTGATCCCTTTTTTTTTTTTTGTTAATGTGTGCGGCATCTTGGACCAGTCAGGCACCTTGCCACTATCATCCTTATGGGCTGGCTCATGCGCAGTATATCCACTCTGCTTGATCTGCATGCATGTAGCTCCACCCTGGGGTAATTACATCTGTTACATTATCTATTACGCCGTTCCCTACCATCTATGTGGTATACTGCTGTGGGAGGTATATGATATGCCCTCCTTGCGCTATTATTCATATTAATGATGTGACTCCCCCTTCTTGGATTGTTGTATTTAGCGCCTGCGCACGTCGTCATTGTGCCTTCATCTTGGCACTCCTTATCTGTGTGTTGCAGGCACCTGCAATGAATGGCATCAAGCCTCTAAGCGGTCTCGGCGCATGCGCACCTGTGACATTGTTCGCCATCTTGGTACACCCTGCCGGGTCAGGTGTTTATGACGCTGGGGCATTTCCACTTCCTAGCATGGCGCCTCAGCGTGCATTACGATACATATCTCCGCTCCCTGTTTGGAGATCCACTCAGCTGGTATGAAATTTCTTCTTGATTTAGGTGTATAAATAGTTGTCAATATGTGGACACTGGCACTCTTGCTCCTGACGAAGCCACGCTGTGGCGATACGCGTTGGGCTTCTTTTGCCCCCCATGACCAGTGTTATGCTGCTTTAAGCTCTGTCTCTAGCTCTGGGCAGGTTATATTTAGCGTTCATGGCTCTCTTTTGCTCCCCTTTGTGTGTACCTGTATGCTTTTCCTTCTCTATCTAGTTACTGCTTGTAGGCAGATGTGATATTTATGTGCCCTTAATTTGTAGACTTATATATACTTTATTTGTAGTCTGCGGGGTTCAGGCATTGTCCTCCATCCCACACTACAGACTCTGAACACCTTGCATATAGCACTTTATATATTGGATTCTTGTAGTATTTAGGGTGCATCTGTATATATTAGCATCAGTCTGACTAGTCAGATGATATTGTCTGTATGCTTCTCCTTCTTTATCTAGTTATTGCTTGCAGGCAGGTGTGATATTTATGTGCCGTTTACTTGTAGGCCTATATATACTTTATTTCTAGTCTGTGGGGTTCAGGCATTGTCCTCCACCCCACACCACACACCTTGCATGTAGCACTTTACATATGGGGCTCTTATAGCATATAGGATTCGTTTCTATACACTAACAGCAGTCTGACTAGTCATATGATATTGTTTCCTGTACGGATTAAACTGTATTTGATCGCATGGTACTGGCATTTATTTGGTTTGGGCAACACATGCTCTACATATAAAATACTAGGTGGTATACTAGACTGATTATTATTATTCTGTTATGCCTTTAGGGCAAATATTATAGTGCTGTTCTTTGAGCAGTTGTGTATATTCTGTACGCGCTTATTATACCATCTGTCTTCCATTTGTATGTACTTGTTATACTACATCTGTATTATATATTTTAGTATTAGCCTTTCTCCGGTCTTGGGGGGTATTCCCCATTTGGGGATGTACTATTATGGTTTTTAAATGTTTTTTTCTGGTGTGGGATGGCACAGAGGACGAGTTCGCACTATTTGTGGGGCACCTTAACAACATTAATACCATGGGTATGTCCTTCACTTCCAATTTTGGGGGCTCCAGTTTAGAATTCTTGGACGTGTTGGTGGAGATTCAGGAAGGGGAGGTTTGTACGTCTATCCATCGAAAACCCACCGCCATTAATTCGGTATTACATTATAACAACTTCCACCCGGGTCACACCAAGAGGTTGCTTCCTTACAGGCAACTGTTAAGGACACAAAGGGTTAATAATACACAAAAAGGCTTTGAACAACAGTCGAAAGAACTATGCCATAGGCTCCATAGTAGGGGCTACCCTGATGCTCTGCTACAGACCACCTTGGAGCGTGTAAATAATTGTTCCCAGAAGCGCAGGGGGAAGGTAAAGAATACGTCAGAACAGCGGTTTACATTTTGTTTCCAGTATGGTCTGATGGATCAGGAGATAGGATCCACCATTAGGAAACATTGGCACGTACTAGAAAGAGATAAGGATTTAGCAGGTAGGATAGCCGGGGGACCGCTTATTTCTAATAGACGTAGCACACGCATTAGGGACGTCTTAGTTCGCAACCGCGTCACAAAACAGAAAACTACCTGGTTAGAGCAAGCAGCACTTAAGGGTAATTATCGGTGCGGACATTGTCAGTACTGTCAATATCATGTCCCTGGGCGAACGTTGAGTATCGGTCCAGTAACACATACCGTACAGCAATTCATCTCCTGTAAAACCGAATACGTAGTATATGTGGTTTTTTGTCCGTGTAAAAGATTTTATATCGGAAAAACTATATGTAAAGTATACATACGGTTCAGGGAGCATTTCAAGTCTTCAAGTCTGTCCTTTCAGGTACAGGAGTACCCAGTTTGATTAGCCATGTCAGAGAGGCACATGAGGGAAACCCAGAGGTCCTGACATTTGCGGGTATTGAGAAGGTGGCATTACCGGCACAGGGAGGGGATTTACATAAACTTAAAGCAGGAGGCCAGGTGGATTATGCGGACACAAGCCACAGGTCCGGCAGCAGGTCTCAATGACAGAATCGATATGTCTATTTTTCTATGAATCCCGTACTCAGCCAGCACCTTTCACCTCTATTTTTATTATGTTCATCATTTATACCCTATATGTCAGGTGGTTTCATATGTGTCATGCTATCAGCCGCACTATGCGGCGAATGCAGTTGTTATATTACAATTTACCGTTTACTTCCTTTTCTACATTTATTTGGCAGTATAAATGAATTCTGATATTATGATTATATGAGTAAAATAGGGAGTTTGTGTTTTACCCGGCTGGTGTTTCCGGTTTTGTTTTTAAATGTTTTTAATGTCATGCACGTTGCACTTCTCTTTGTCTGATTGGAGCATGGCGCGGAAGGAGTCTGCTTGCACTTACCTATTTCTCCCAGCGTCACTTCCCTCAGACATGGACCCGTAAAAGTGCTACTCACAGCGCGAAACGGCCGTCGTCGACCCCTGCACACTCCTGTTATTATTGCACACCCCCGAGCCATGAAGATGTTTTCTCACATGCTTGAATAAAGGACTGTCTAACTCCAGGATCGGTGAGTGCTGTTGCAGCTTCTTTGTGATTCACATGCTATTCAACTCCATGTTCCATGCGAGCACCTCTGATCAGCTGTCGGGCATCTGCTATTGAAGTACACATCCAGATCTCCCTGGTTCCTTGGGCTGTGCTGCTCACCTTTTTTCTTTTTCTTATTTGCTTCACTATGCATTGTCTTGCTCGTTCCCCAGACCTGAATCCAATTGAGCACATCTGGGACATCATGTTTTGTTCCATCCAAAAATGCAACATTGCACCACAGACAGTCCAGGAGTTGGCTGAGGCTTTAATTCTGGTCTGGGAGGAGATCCCTCAGGAGAACATTCTTTGCCTTGTCAGGAGCCTGCCCAGGCGCTGTAGGAAGGTCATACAGACACGCGGAGGCCACACACACTATTGAGCATCACTTCCACTGAAGTTGAATCAGCCTGTAATTTGATTTTCCACTTTGATTTTGAGTATCATTCCAAATCCGGACCTTCATAGGATATTAATTCTGATTTACATTGATTATGTTTATGTTTTATTGTTCTCAACGCATTCCACTATGTAATGAATAAAGATTTGCAACTGAAATATTTCATTTAGTGATATCTAGGATGTATTTTAGTGTTCCCTTTATTTTTTGGAGCAATGTACTTAGAATTGGAAGCCATCTCCTATTGGGCAGAGATGACATCACTGTGGAGTACGGCATGTTCTGAATGCTGCCCTGTAAAGGCAGACCTACATTCCCAGGCCTAAAAATGTACTTTGGATTTATTGCAATAATCTTTCTGGGAAAAAGATCAAATTCTTGTTATTTACTTGATGATAAAAGCTTAAAAAACAAAACCTAATCTCTACAGCAAATACTCAGATGGAACCATTGAGCCAGTGCTGCCAAATGGGAGATGGAGAATAGAGCACGCACCCCCAATCCACTCAACATCCTTCTAGGGTACAGCCATACTATACTACAGCAGCATCTCGCTGTACCTTCTCTTATTCACACAGCACTCAATAGTAAAAGATAGATTAACCCCTTCACAACATCCGCCTTACATGTACAGCACAAATCAGAAGCTGGTGTATGGCTACATATTACAGCCAGAACCTGCTTCGAACAATCGTGGGTGGAGCAGTGCTTCACTTGCGGTTGATAACCTGTTAAATGCTGCTGTCAATCTCTGACAGACACGTGCCGGTATGCTCTGTATTCTCTCTGCCCATCGGAACACCCGTAACAAAGTCTGTAAAAAGTAAAAAAAAAAATATGTTGTAAAAATATGGAAAAAAAATAAAATAAAACTAAAAGTTCAAATTCTCCCCCTTTACCCTCATTACAAATAAAGATGTGTATTTTTTATTTTTCTAATATGTGGGATCAGAAAAGTTCGATCTATCAAAATATAAAAACAATGAGCCCAATCGGTAAACACCATAAATTATTAGAAAAGTTTTTTTTTAATTAAATCTTCTTTATCTTTGTCCACTACAAGGGTTGTTCTTCCTGTTTCACATGACTGTAAGGCCGCCGTCACACATGCGAGTTTTACGGACGTAAGAGCGCAGAATCTACGTCCGTAAAACTCGCAAAAAATACGGCACAATTATTCTCTATGCCCCTGCTCCTATTTGCCGTATTTTACTGATCAGTATTATACGGCTTTCTACGGCCGTACAAAATCGCAGCATGCTGCGTTTGTCACCGTACTGCGCAAGAAATACGCCAATGAAAGTCTATGGAAGCGTGAAAAATACGGATTACACACGGACAAGCAGTGTGACTTGCGAGAAATACGCAGCGCTGTTAGAGAGAAAAGCCGGTAATTCAGTGCGGTGTACAGTAAAATCACACTGACAGCTTACAGTAGAATAGGTAGAATAAATGTGTACACATAGAATAGGTATATATATATATATATGTCAGTGAGACACATATATGTATATATATTAATATTTATTCCAGCGCTAGACAGCTTGAAAGCCGGTAATTCAATTACCGGCTTTTTCCTTCTCCTTCATAAAACCCGACATGATTTGAGACATGGTTTACATACAGTAAACCATGTCTTCTCTCCATTTTTTTTGCAGATTCAACACTACTAATGTCAGTAGTGTGTATCTGCAAAATTTGGCCGTTCTAGCTCTTAAAATAAAGGGTTAACTGGCGGAAAAAATTGGCGTGGGCTCCCGCGCAATTTTCTCCGCCAGAGTAGTAAAGCCAGTGACTGAGGGCAGATATTAATAGCCTGGAGAGGGTCCACGGTTATTGGCCCCCCCCCCTGGCTAAAAATATCTGCCCCCAGCCACCCCAGAACAGGCACATCTGGAAGATGCGCCTATTCTGGCACTTGGCCACTCTCTTCCCATTCCCGTGTAGCGGTGGGATATGGGGTAATGAAGGGTTAATGCCACCTTGCTATTGTAAGGTGACATTAAGCCTAATTAATAATGGAGAGGCGTCAATTATGACACCTATCCATTATTAATCCAATTGTAGTGAAGGGTTAAATAAAACACAAACACATTCTTTAAAATTATTTTAATGAAATAAAAACAATGGTTGTTGTAGTATTTTATTCAACGCCCAATCCAGTCACTGAAGACCCTCGTTCTGTGAGTAAAGAAACATAATAAACCAACAATATACTTACCCTCCGCAGATCTGTAACGTCCAACGATGTAAATCCTTCTGAAGGGGTTAAAACATTTTGCAGCAAGGAGCTGTGCTAATGCAGGCTGCTCCTGGCTGCAAAACCCCAGGGAATGAGGCTAAAAATAGATCAATGATCTATATTTAGCATCATTTGCGGTGAGGCGCCCTCTGCTGGCTGTTCATAGATCGTGGGAAATTACCTAGAAAGCTCCCTGGCTCCCTGGCTTTCTAGGTAATTTCACACGATCTATGAACAGCCAGCAGAGGGCGCCTCACCGCAAATGATGCTAAATATAGATCATTGATCTATTTTTAGCCTCATTCCCTGGGGTTTTGCAGCGAGGAGCAGCCTGCATTAGCACAGCTCCTTGCTGCAAAATGTTTTAACCCCTTCAGAAGGATTTACATCGTTGGACGTTACAGATCTGCGGAGGGTAAGTATATTGTTGGTTTATTATGTTTCTTTACTCACAGAACGAGGGTCTTCAGTGACTGGATTGGGCGTTGAATAAAATACTACAACAACCATTGTTTTTATTTCATTAAAATAATTTTAAAGAATGTGTTTGTGTTTTATTTAACCCTTCACTACAATTGGATTAATAATGGATAGGTGTCATAATTGACGCCTCTCCATTATTAATTAGGCTTAATGTCACCTTACAATAGCAAGGTGGCATTAACCCTTCATTACCCCATATCCCACCGCTACACGGGAATGGGAAGAGAGTGGCCAAGTGCCAGAATAGGCGCATCTTCCAGATGTGCCTGTTCTGGGGTGGCTGGGGGCAGATATTTTTAGCCAGGGGGGGGCCAATAACCGTGGACCCTCTCCAGGCTATTAATATCTGCCCTCAGTCACTGGCTTTACTACTCTGGCGGAGAAAATTGCGCGGGAGCCCACGCCAATTTTTTCCGCCAGTTAACCCTTTATTTTAAGAGCTAGAACGGCCAAATTTTGCAGATACACACTACTGACATTAGTAGTGTGGAATCTGCAAAAAAAATGGAGAGAAGACATGGTTTACTGTATGTAAACCATGTCTCAAATCATGTCGGGTTTTATGAAGGAGAAAGAAAAAGCCGGTAATTGAATTACCGGCTTTCAAGCTGTATAGCGCTGGAATAAGTATTAATATATATACATATATGTGTCTACTGACATATATATATATATATATATATATATTCTTTTCTTTTTGGGACACATGGATCACTTCTATAGCGGTATGTTGGTTTTGCAAGCCTGCGAGAAAACCACGCAGTACGGATGCCATACGGATTACATACGGAGGATGCCATGCGCAAAAAACGCTGACACAGCCTGCCTACGGAGGAGCAACGGACCATTTTTTTGGGGACTTTTCAGCGTATTACGGCCGTAATATACGGACCGTATTGTTTTACGCTGTGTGTGACGCCGGCCTAAAAGGGAAGGATGGGGAATACAACCTGATCAAACAATATAGTAACATAGTAACATAGTTAGTAAGGCCGAAAAAAGACATTTGTCCATCCAGTTCAGCCTATATTCCATTATAATAAATACCCAGATCTACGTCCTTCTACAGAACCTAATAATTGTATGATACAATATTGTTCTGCTCCAGGAAGACATCCAGGCCTCTCTTGAACCCCTCGACTGAGTTCGCCATCACCACCTCCTCAGGCAAGCAATTCCAGATTCTCACTGCCCTAACAGTAAAGAATCCTCTTCTATGTTGGTGGAAAAACCTTCTCTCCTCCAGACGCAAAGAATGCCCCCTTGTGCCCGTCACCTTCCTTGGTATAAACAGATCCTCAGCGAGATATTTGTATTGTCCCCTTATATACTTATACATGGTTATTAGATCGCCCCTCAGTCGTCTTTTTTCTAGACTAAATAATCCTAATTTCGCTAATCTATCTGGGTATTGTAGTTCTCCCATCCCCTTTATTAATTTTGTTGCCCTCCTTTGTACTCTCTCTAGTTCCATTATATCCTTCCTGAGCACCGGTGCCCAAAACTGGACACAGTACTCCATGTGCGGTCTAACTAGGGATTTGTACAGAGGCAGTATAATGCTCTCATCATGTGTATCCAGACCTCTTTTAATGCACCCCATGATCCTGTTTGCCTTGGCAGCTGCTGCCTGGCACTGGCTGCTCCAGGTAAGTTTATCATTAACTAGGATCCCCAAGTCCTTCTCCCTGTCAGATTTACCCAGTGGTTTCCCGTTCAGTGTGTAATGGTGATATTGATTCCCTCTTCCCATGTGTATAACCTTACATTTATCATTGTTAAACCTCATCTGCCACCTTTCAGCCCAAGTTTCCAACTTATCCAGATCCATCTGTAGCAGAATACTATCTTCTCTTGTATTAACTGCTTTACATAGTTTTGTATCATCTGCAAATATCGATATTTTACTGTGTAAACCTTCTACCAGATCATTAATGAATATGTTGAAGAGAACAGGTCCCAATACTGACCCCTGCGGTACCCCACTGGTCACAGCGACCCAGTTAGAGACTATACCATTTATAACCACCCTCTGCTTTCTATCACTAAGCCAGTTACTAACCCATTTACACACATTTTCCCCCAGACCAAGCATTCTCATTTTGTGTACCAACCTCTTGTGCGGCACGGTATCAAACGCTTTGGAAAAATCGAGATATACCACGTCCAATGACTCACCGTGGTCCAGCCTATAGCTTACCTCTTCATAAAAACTGATTAGATTGGTTTGACAGGAGCGATTTCTCATAAACCCATGCTGATATGGAGTTAAACAGTTATTCTCATTGAGATAATCCAGAATAACATCCCTCAGAAACCCTTCAAATATTTTACCAACAATAGAGGTTAGACTTACTGGCCTATAATTTCCAGGTTCACTTTTAGAGCCCTTTTTGAATATTGGCACCACATTTGCTATGCGCCAGTCCTGCGGAACAGACCCTGTCGCTATAGAGTCACTAAAAATAAGAAATAATGGTTTATCTATTACATTACTTAGTTCTCTTAGTACTCGTGGGTGTATGCCATCCGGACCCGGAGATTTATCTATTTTAATCTTATTTAGCCGGTTTCGCACCTCTTCTTGGGTTAGATTGGTGACCCTTAATATAGGGTTTTCATTGTTTCTTGGGATTTCACCTAGCATTTCATTTTCCACCGTGAATACCGTGGAGAAGAAGGTGTTTAATATGTTAGCTTTTTCCTCGTCATCTACAACCATTCTTTCCTCACTATTTTTTAAGGGGCCTACATTTTCAGTTTTTATTCTTTTACTATTGATATAGTTGAAGAACAGTTTGGGATTAGTTTTACTCTCCTTAGCAATGTGCTTCTCTGTTTCCTTTTTGGCAGCTTTAATTAGTTTTTTAGATAAAGTATTTTTCTCCCTATAGTTTTTTAGAGCTTCAATGGTGCCATCCTGCTTTAGTAGTGCAAATGCTTTCTTTTTACTGTTAATTGCCTGTCTTACTTCTTTGTTTAGCCACATTGGGTTTTTCCTATTTCTAGTCCTTTTATTCCCACAAGGTATAAACCGCTTACACTGCCTATTTAGGATGTTCTTAAACATTTCCCATTTATTATCTGTATTCTCATTTCTGAGGATATTGTCCCAGTCTACCAGATTAAGGGCATCTCTAAGCTGTTCAAACTTTGCCTTCCTAAAGTTCAATGTTTTTGTGACTCCCTGACAAGTCCCCCTAGTGAAAGACAGGTGAAACTGCACAATATTGTGGTCGCTATTTCCTAAATGCCCAACCACCTGCAGATTTGTTATTCTGTCAGGTCTATTAGATAGTATTAGGTCTAAAAGTGCTGCTCCTCTGGTTGGATTCTGCACCAATTGTGAAAGATAATTTTTCTTGGTTATTAGCAGAAACCTGTTGCCTTTATGGGTTTCACAGGTTTCTGTTTCCCAGTTAATATCCGGGTAGTTAAAGTCCCCCATAACCAGGACCTCATTATGGGTTGCAGCTTCATCTATCTGCTTTAGAAGTAGACTTTCCATGGTTTCTGTTATATTTGGGGGTTTGTAACAGACCCCAATGAGAATTTTGTTACCATTTTTCCCTCCATGAATTTCAACCCATATGGACTCGACATCCTCATTCCCTTCGCTAATATCCTCCCTTAAAGTGGACTTTAGACAAGACTTTACATAGAGACAAACCCCTCCTCCTCTCCGATTTTTACGATCCTTTCTAAACAGACTGTAACCCTGTAAGTTAACTGCCCAGTCATAGCTTTCATCTAACCATGTCTCGGTTATTCCCACTATGTCAAAGTTACCTGTAGATATTTCTGCTTCTAGTTCTTCCATCTTGTTTGTCAGGCTTCTGGCGTTTGCGAGCATGCAGTTTAGAGGATTTTGTTTTGTTCCAATCTCCTCACTGTGGATTGTTTTAGAAATGTTCTTACCTCCCTTCTGAGTATGTTTTCCTGGGTCGTCTTTGTTCGAGTCTAATGTTTTTCTTCCCGTCCCCTCTTCTTCTAGTTTAACGCCCTCCTGATGAGTGTAGCGAGTCTTCTGGCGAATGTGTGTTTCCCAGGTTTGTTGAGGTGTAGTCCGTCTCTGGCGAGGAGTCCATCATACCAGTAATTCACACCGTGGTCCAGGAATCCAAATCCTTGTTGTCTGCACCATCGTCTTAGCCAGTTGTTTGCATCAAGGATCCTGTTCCATCTCCTGGTGCCATGCCCGTCTACTGGAAGGATAGAAGAAAAAACTACCTGTGCATCCAGTTCCTTTACTTTCTTCCCCAACTCTTCAAAGTCCTTGCAGATTGTCGGTAGGTCCTTCCTTGCCGTGTCATTGGTGCCAACATGTATCAGAAGAAATGGGTGGACGTCCTTGGAGCTGAAGAGCTTTGGTATCCTATCGGTCACATCCTTGATCATCGCACCTGGAAGGCAGCATACTTCTCTTGCAGTTATGTCCGGTCTGCAGATGGCTGCTTCTGTGCCTCTCAGTAGTGAGTCTCCCACCACCACCACTCTTCGTTGCTTCTTGGCTGTACTTTTTGCTGTCACTTGTTGCTGTGTGCCCTTTTCTTTTTTGCTTGCTGGTATTGCTTCATTCTTAGGTGTGCCATCTTCATCCTCTACAAAGATTTGATATCGGTTCTTCAGTTGTGTGGTTGGTGATTTCTCCATGGTCTTCTTGCTTCTTTTGGTCACATGCTTCCACTCATCTGCTTTTGGAGGTTCTCTGACACTTTTTGCACCTTCTGTGACCAGTAGAGATGCTTCTGTTCTGTCTAGAAAGTCTTCATTCTCTTTGATGAGTTTCAAAGTTGCTATTCTTTCTTCCAGACCCCGCACCTTTTCTTCTAAAAGGGCCACTAGTCTACACTTCTGACAGGTGAAATTTAATTCTTCTTCTGGTCGATCTGTGAACATGTAGCACATGCTGCAGCTCACCATGTAGGTTGTCACATCTGCCATGTTGCTCCTAGATCCTGCTGACTTGCTGTGTGTTTTCCTTCTTGTGTAATCTACTCAGCCAAGCTCTCTTGCAATAATGTCCTACAGGCAAAAATTTGTAGGCAAATACCTGTAGGCATTCTCCTACATTCACAGGCAATAATAATGTGAACATTTACAGATGTGTAAGAAATATGATCTTCTGGACTCTTCTATTTATGTCGTACGTTACTGTCGTACTTTGCTCCTTGTACGTCTGATGTTTAATCACATATCTGCAGGTTTCCTCTACCAGGAGCAGGTAAGGAGGACGCCAACTTCACCTGTGTTAGTTCTTTGTCATATATAAGTATATATATATAAGTGCCAGGGTGCCAGGCATAGCAGCTATTATGGAGCCCAGGAAGGAGCCACAGCGGCCCATGGTGAGGTACAGGTACTGGGAAGAATACATAGGGGAGGGTTATTATGGAGCCCAGGAGCCATGGTGGCCCATGCTGAGGTGCAGGTACTGCGAAGAATACATAGGGAAGAGATATTATGGAGCCCAGGAGCCATGGTGGCCCAAGGTGAGGTGCAGGTGTTGTGAAGAATACAAGGGGAAAGCTATTCTGGAGCCCAGGAGTCACGGCGGCCCATGGTGGGGTGCAGGTACTACGAAGAATGCATAAAGGAGGGATATTATGGAGCCCAGGAGCCATGGCTGCCCATGGTGAGGTGCAGGTACTGCTAGGAATACATAAGGGAGGGCTATTATGGAGCCCAGGAGCCACGGTGGCCCATGGTAATGTGCAGGTACTGCGAAGAATAAATAAGGGAGGGCTATTATGGAGCCCAGGAGCCTTGATGGCCCATGGTAAAGTGTAGGTACTTCAAAGAATACAGTGGGGAGGGCTATTATGGAGCCCAAGAGACACGGTGGCCCATGGTGAGGTGTAGGTACTGCAAAGAGTACATAAGGGACGGCTATTATGGAGCTCAGGAGCCTTGATGGCCCATGGTAAAGTGTAGGTACTTCAAAGAATACAGTGGGGAGGGCTATTATGGAGTCCAGGAGACACGGTGGCCCATGGTGAGGAGCAAGTGCTGCGAATACATAAGGGAGGGCTATTATGGAGCCCAGGAGCCACGGCGGCCCATAGTGAGGTGCAGGTACTGCGAAGAATACAGGAGGAGAGCTATTATGGCGCCCAGGAGCCACAGTGGCCCATGGTGAGGTGCAAGTACTGTGAAGAATACAGTGGGGGGGGGTTATTATGGAGCCATGGTGGCCCATGGTGAGGTGCACTTACTGCGAAGAATACAGAGGGGAGAGCTATTATGGAGCCCAGGAGCCACGGTGGCCCATGGTGAGGTGCAGGTACTGTGAAGAATGCATAAGGGAGGGCTATTATGGAGCCCAGGAGCCATGGTGGCCCATGGAAGGTGTAGGTACTGCAAAGAATACAGTGGGGAGGGCTATTATGGAGCCCAGGAGACACAGTGTCCCATGGTGAGGTGCAAGTACTGCGAAGAATATGTAGAAGAGGGCTATTATAGAGCCCAGGGGCCACAGTGGCCCATGGTGAGGTGCAAGTTCTGCGAAGAATACAGTGGGGGGGGGGCTATTATAGAGCCCAGGAGCCACAGTGGCCCATGGTAAGGTGTAGATACTGCAAAGAATACAGTGGGGAGAGCTATTATGGAGCCCAGGAGACACAGTGGCCCATGGTGAGGTGCAAGTACTGCGGAGAATACATAGGGGATGGATATTATGGAGCCCAGGAAATACAGTGGCCCATGGTGAGGTGCAAGTACTGAGAAGAATACATAGGGGAGGATATTATGGAGCCCAGGAGCCATGGCCTCCCATGGTGAGGTGCAGGTACTGCTAGGAATACATAAGGGAGGGCTAATATGGAGCCCAGGAGCCATGGTGGCCCATGGTAATGTGCAGGTACTGCGAAGAATACATAGGGAGCGGCTATTATGGAGCCCAGGAGCCACGGCGGCCCATGGTATGGTGTAGGTACTTCAAAGAATACAATGGGGAGGGCTATTATGGAGTCCAGGAGCCATGGTGGCCCATGGTGAGGTGCAGGTACTGCTAGGAATACATAAGGGAGGGCTAATATGGAGCCCAGGAGCCATGGTGGCCCATGGTAATGTGCAGGTACTGCGAAGAATACATAGGGAGCGGCTATTATGGAGCCCAGGAGCCACGGCGGCCCATGGTATGGTGTAGGTACTTCAAAGAATACAATGGGGAGGGCTATTATGGAGTCCAGGAGCCATGGTGGCTCATGGTGAGGTGCAGGTACTGCAAAGAATACAGTGGGGAGGGCTATTATGGAGCCCAGGAGCCATGGTGGCCCATGGTGAGGTGCACTTACTGCGAAGAATACAGAGGGGAGAGCTATTATGGAGCCCAGGAGCCATGGTGGCCCAAGGTGAGGTGCAGGTGTTGTGAAGAATACAAGGGGAAAGCTATTCTGGAGCCCAGGAGTCACGGCGGCCCATGGTGGGGTGCAGGTACTACGAAGAATGCATAAAGGAGGGATATTATGGAGCCCAGGAGCCATGGCTGCCCATGGTGAGGTGCAGGTACTGCTAGGAATACATAAGGGAGGGCTATTATGGAGCCCAGGAGCCACGGTGGCCCATGGTAATGTGCAGGTACTGCGAAGAATAAATAAGGGAGGGCTATTATGGAGCCCAGGAGCCTTGATGGCCCATGGTAAAGTGTAGGTACTTCAAAGAATACAGTGGGGAGGGCTATTATGGAGCCCAAGAGACACGGTGGCCCATGGTGAGGTGTAGGTACTGCAAAGAGTACATAAGGGACGGCTATTATGGAGCCCAGGAGCCTTGATGGCCCATGGTAAAGTGTAGGTACTTCAAAGAATACAGTGGGGAGGGCTATTATGGAGTCCAGGAGACACGGTGGCCCATGGTGAGGAGCAAGTGCTGTGAATACATAAGGGAGGGCTATTATGGAGCCCAGGAGCCACGGCGGCCCATAGTGAGGTGCAGGTACTGCGAAGAATACAGGAGGAGAGCTATTATGGCGCCCAGGAGCCACAGTGGCCCATGGTGAGGTGCAAGTACTGTGAAGAATACAGTGGGGGGGTTATTATGGAGCCATGGTGGCCCATGGTGAGGTGCACTTACTGCGAAGAATACAGAGGGGAGAGCTATTATGGAGCCCAGGAGCCACGGTGGCCCATGGTGAGGTGCAGGTACTGTGAAGAATGCATAAGGGAGGGCTATTATGGAGCCCAGGAGCCATGGTGGCCCATGGAAGGTGTAGGTACTGCAAAGAATACAGTGGGGAGGGCTATTATGGAGCCCAGGAGACACAGTGGCCCATGGTGAGGTGCAAGTACTGCGAAGAATATGTAGAAGAGGGCTATTATAGAGCCCAGGGGCCACAGTGGCCCATGGTGAGGTGCAAGTTCTGCGAAGAATACAGTGGGGGGGGGGGCTATTATAGAGCCCAGGAGCCACAGTGGCCCATGGTAAGGTGTAGGTACTGCAAAGAATACAGTGGGGAGAGCTATTATGGAGCCCAGGAGACACAGTGGCCCATGGTGAGGTGCAAGTACTGCGGAGAATACATAGGGGATGGATATTATGGAGCCCAGGAACTACAGTGGCCCATGGTGAGGTGCAAGTACTGAGAAGAATACATAGGGGAGGATATTATGGAGCCCAGGAGCCATGGCCTCCCATGGTGAGGTGCAGGTACTGCTAGGAATACATAAGGGAGGGCTAATATGGAGCCCAGGAGCCATGGTGGCCCATGGTAATGTGCAGGTACTGCGAAGAATACATAGGGAATGGCTATTATGGAGCCCAGGAGCCACGGCGGCCCATGGTATGGTGTAGGTACTTCAAAGAATACAATGGGGAGGGCTATTATGGAGTCCAGGAGACACAGTGGCTCATGGTGAGTTGCAAGTACTGTGAATACATAAGGGAGGGCTATTATGGAGCCCAGGAGCCATGGTGGCCCATGGTGAGGTGCAGGTACTGCTAGGAATACATAAGGGAGGGCTAATATGGAGCCCAGGAGCCATGGTGGCCCATGGTAATGTGCAGGTACTGCGAAGAATACATAGGGAGCGGCTATTATGGAGCCCAGGAGCCACGGCGGCCCATGGTATGGTGCAGGTACTTCAAAGAATACAATGGGGAGGGCTATTATGGAGTCCAGGAGCCATGGTGGCCCATGGTGAGGTGCAGGTACTGCAAAGAATACAGTGGGGAGGGCTATTATGGAGCCCAGGAGCCATGGTGGCCCATGGTGAGGTGCACTTACTGCGAAGAATACAGAGGGGAGAGCTATTATGGAGCCTAGGAGCCATGGTGGCCCATGGTGAGGTGCACTTACTGCGAAGAATACAGAGGGGAGGGCTATTATGGAGCCCAGGAGCCATGGTGGCCCATGGTGAGGTGCACTTACTGCGAAGAATACAGAGGGGAGAGCTATTATGGAGCCTAGGAGCTATGGTGGCCCATGGTTAGGTGTAGGTACTGCGAAGAATACATAAAGGGCAGCACGGTGGCGCAGTGGTTAGCACTGCAGCCTTGCAGCGCTGGAGTCCTGGGTTCAAACCCCACCAAGGGCAACATCTGCAAAGAGTTTGTATGCTCTCTCCGTGTTTGCGTGGGTTTCCTCCGGGTGCTCCGGTTTCCTCCCACAATCCAAAGGCATACTGATAGGGAATTTAGATTGTGAGCCCCAATAATGGGGACAGTGATGATAATGTGTGCAACCTGTAAAGCGCTGCGGAATATGTTAGCGCTATATAAAAATAAAGATTATTATTATTATTATAAAGGAGGGCTATTATGGAGCCCAGGAGCCATGGTGGCCCATGGTAAGGTGCACTTACTGTGAAGAATAGAGAGGGGAGAGCTATTATGGAGCCCAGGAGCCATGGTGGCCCATGGTAAGGTGTAGGTACTGCAAAGAATACAGTGGGGAGGGCTATTATGGAGCCCAGGAGCCATGGCGGCTCATGGTGAGATGCAGGTACTGCGAAGAATACAGAGGGGAGAGCTATTATGGAGCCCAGGAGCCATGGCGGCCCATGGTGAGGTGTAGGTACTGCGAAGAATACATAAAGTAGGGCTATTATGGAGCCCAGGAGCCATGGTGGCCCATGGTAAGGTGTAGGTACTGCAAAGAATACAGTGGGGAGGGCTATTATGGAGCCCAAGAGACACGGTGGCCCATGGTGAGGTGTAGGTACTGCAAAGAGTATATAAGGGACGGCTATTATGGAGCCCAGGAGCCATGGTGGCCTATGGTAAGGTGTAGGTACTGCAAAGAATACAGTGGGGAGAGCTATTATGCAGCCCAGGAGACACAGTGGCCCATGGTGAGGTGCAAGTACTGCGGAGAATACATAGGGGATGGATATTATGGAGCCCAGGAACTACAGTGGCCCATGGTGAGGTGCAAGTACTGAGAAGAATACATAGGGGAGGATAATATGGAGCCCAGGAGCCACAGTGGCCCATGGTGAGGTGCAAGTACTGCGAAGAATACATAGGGGAGGGCTATTATGGAGCCCAGGAGCCATGGCCTCCCATGGTGAGGTGCAGGTACTGCTAGGAATACATAAGGGAGGGCTAATATGGAGCCCAGGAGCCATGGTGGCCCATGGTAATGTGCAGGTACTGCGAAGAATACATAGGGAACGGCTATTATGGAGCCCAGGAGCCACGGCGGCCCATGGTATGGTGTAGGTACTTCAAAGAATACAATGGGGAGGGCTATTATGGAGTCCAGGAGACACAGTGGCTCATGGTGAGTTGCAAGTACTGTGAATACATAAAGGAGGGCTATTATGGAGCCCAGGAGCCATGGTGGCCCATGGTGAGGTGCAGGTACTGCAAAGAATACAGTGGGGAGGGCTATTATGGAGCCCAGGAGCCATGGTGGCCCATGGTGAGGTGCACTTACTGCGAAGAATACAGAGGGGAGAGCTATTATGGAGCCCAGGAGCCATGGTGGCCCATGGTTAGGTGTAGGTACTGCGAAGAATACATAAAGGAGGGCTATTATGGAGCCCAGGAGCCATGGTGGCCCCTGGTAAGGTGCACTTACTGTGAAGAATACAGAGGGGAGGGCTATTATGGAGCTCAGGAGCCACGGTGGCCAATGGTGAGGTGCATTTACTGCGAAGAATACAGAGGGGAGAGCTATTATGGAGCCCAGGAGCCATGGTGGCCCATGGTAAGGTGCACTTACTGTGAAGAATACAGAGGGGAGGGCTATTATGGAGCCCAGGAGCCATGGTGGCCCATGGTAAGGTGTAGGTACTGCAAAGAATACAGTGGGGAGGGCTATTATGGAGCCCAAGAGACACGGTGGCCCATGGTGAGGTGCAGGTACTGCGAAGAGTACATAAGGGACGGCTATTATGGAGCCCAGGAGCCATGGTGGCCCATGGTAAGGTGTAGATACTGCAAAGAATACAGTGGGAAGGGCTATTATGGAGCCCAGGAGCCACAGTGGCTCATGGTGAGGTGCAGGTACTGCGAAGAATACAGAGGGGAGAGCTATTATGGAGCCCAGGAGCCATGGCGGCCCATGGTGAGGTGTAGGTACTGCGAAGAATACATAAAGGAGGGCTATTATGGAGCCCAGGAGCCATGGTGGCCCATGGTGAGGTGCATTTACTGCGAAGAATAAAGAGGGGAGAGCTATTATGGAGCCCAGGAGCCACGGCGGCCCATGGTAAGGTGTAGGTACTGCAAAGAATACAGTGGGGAGGGCTATTATGGAGCCCAGGAGACACAGTGGCTCATGGTGAGGTGCAAGTACTGTGAAGAATACAGTGAGGGGGCTATTATGGAGCCCAGGAGCCATGGTGGCCCATGGTGAGGTACAGGTACTGTGAAGAATACAGTGGGGAGGGCTATTATGGAGCCCAGGAGCCATGGTGGCCCATGGTGAGGTGCAGGTACTGCGAAGAATACAGAGGGGAGGAAAGAAATGAAATGAAAGAAGGAAAAGACAGGGATTGGGTAGTGATCATAATCATCAATTGTTGGTGTCCTAAACTCTACAAACAGTCATGGTGGAGTGAGATGCGATTACATGTTCTGGTTTGGTGCCCAATGATTGCTAGATAAACACAGTTTATTGATAATTTAATTTAGTGATCTGCTTTCATAGTCTCATTAATGAACGTCAAATTATAATAATTTTTCTTCCCCTAAAACTTCTGTTTTTAATCATCTTTGTAAAAAGCTGCCATTAAATTAGAATCGTATACATCTAGCAATCTTCAAATTGACCTGTGCACACTTGCTATGAGAGGACGTGGGTAGGCAGAGTAGGCCGCTGCCCGGGACGCCTGTTCGGAGTACATTCATATTATGGACTGACGCTGATAGCAATGCTCTACATTTGAGCTGATATAATAAACTGATCACTTCTATTTGGGGAATTGCTGTCACACAGGAACTTACTATTCCCAGGAGTCAAATGTAACTGGTCTATATCCGGGGGCTGCAGTGTATAGTACGGCAGGGTGACTACTATGTAACACCTCTGGGCATGTCACACTTTTGGATCCCCTCCTTAGCTCCCTGTGCCCTGCTCATACCTCGGGCTCATACAGAGTGATACAAGGGCACAAGCCCAAATGACCCTTTATCCAGTCCTCAGTTTCCCTGTATTGTTCAGGATTACTGCTGCTAGAAGCCATTGTTATGTCTCTTACAGATCAGTTCTATATGAAATGAATGTTCCCAGAAGTCTATGCAGATTTGTGTCCATTACATGGCGACAGAGGGGACAGAATCCACTGCTAAAAGGTATTTATTGACTTAAAAGGTAAGATTCCTGTATTTTCCATAACCCACAAATCCTTGTAAATGTGTGCCCGATGGGAAAACAAATCCATCCTGTCTGTTTGACGCCATCTGCATGAATGCTGGGGTCTGTTGTATCCTGTGTGGTGGCAGACAGGGTACCCGAATATATAGTATTAATTTATAGGGACAGAGGCATACTGATTCATGCCTGTATGACAATCCACAAATTTAAACGGAACTTGTCAGGAAAATTTGTGTTCCTGTAACTATGGGTATGGCTGTGTAGGTTAGAGAAGAACACTAAAAATGACGCCTGTTTTGTTGTAATCCGATGTGCCAGAGAGGAGAAATAAAGCTTTGAAATCAGATACAAATTATACTGGAAGTGCATTGGGGGCGTGGCAATACCCTGTGCATCGACACGCCCCCAGTGTACATCGTGGCTCATTTGCATGTGGCTTCAAAGCTTGATTACTCCACTTTGGCGCATCAGATTAATACAAGACATGTATCATTCTCATTGTTGTACTAGGACCTATATAGGTGTAGCAATAGCTTCCGTCCTGATAGGTTATGTTTAAGTGAAGTAGTTATGCAAAGTATTTATAATAGCAAATATTGAACTTGTATAAAGTAAAGGTATCCATCAGACCTGCAGGTGGGTACAACACCCCATCCCACCACTTGCATTACACTGAGTTTGTCAATGCTTGGGATGTAGAAGGAATAGCAATATCTTACTGTATGTATTATGTCATAAACTAAATTCTGGGATAATTTGCATACAAATGAAGAATGTGCTGGATATCAGTGATTACACAATCAATATAAAACATGCATATAGCGTGTATTGAATACCAAAAATGGTGGGCAAGCAAGAAAATCAAAATATTGCATATAAAAAAAATTTGACAGAAGATTCAATTAAAGAAGAAATAAAAGAAATACAGAGGAAAGTCTTTGAGCATAACAATAAAGATACAGGGTAAACAGTAACAATAGGGTGATAATAGACAAGAAGTCATACTGATAGAGGGAATGAGTCTATGGGTCTTGTAATAGCAAACATGTACAGTGGGGCAAAAAAGTATTTAGTCAGTCAGCAATAGTGCAAGTTCCACCACTTAAAAAGATAAGAGGCGTCTGTAATTTACATCATAGGTAGACCTCAACTATGGGAGACAAACTGAGAAATAAAAATCCAGAAAATCACATTGTCTGTTTTTTTTAACAATTTATTTGCATATTATGGTGGAAAATAAGTATTGGGTCAGAAACAAACAATCAAGATTTCTGGCTCTCACAGACCTGTAACTTCTTCTTTAAGAGTCTCCTCTTTCCTCCACTCATTACCTGTAGTAATGGCACCTGTTTAAACTTGTTATCAGTATAAAGACACCTGTGCACACCCTCAAACAGTCTGACTCCAAACTCCACTATGGTGAAGACCAAAGAGCTGTCAAAGGACACCAGAAACAAAATTGTAGCCCTGCACCAGGCTGGGAAGACTGAATCTGCAATAGCCAACCAGCTTGGAGTGAAGAAATCAACAGTGGGAGCAATAATTAGAAAACTCAGATCCTGCAGTGCCAGACGTGTCCCAATGCTTAAGCCAGTACATGTCCGGGCCCGTCTGAAGTTTGCTAGAGAGCATTTGGATGATCCAGAGGAGTTTTGGGAGAATGTCCTATGGTCTGATGAAACCAAACTGGAACTGTTTGGTAGAAACACAACTTGTCGTGTTTGGAGGAAAAAGAATACTGAGTTGCATCCATCAAACACCATACCTACTGTAAAGCATGGTGGTGGAAACATCATGCTTTGGGGCTGTTTCTCTGCAAAGGGGCCAGGACGACTGATCCGGGTACATGAAAGAATGAATGGGACCATGTATCGTGAGATTTTGAGTGCAAACCTCCTTCCATCAGCAAGGGCATTGAAGATGAAACGTGGCTGGGTCTTTCAACATGACAATGATCCAAAGCACACCACCAGGGCAACGAAGGAGTGGCTTCGTAAGAAGCTTTTCAAGGTCCTGGAGTGGCCTTGCCAGTCTCCAGATCTCAACCCTATAGAAAACCTTTGGAGGGAGTTGAAAGTCCGTGTTGCCAAGCGAAAAGCCAAAAACATCACTGCTCTAGAGGAGATCTGCATGGAGGAATGGGCCAACATACCAACAACAGTGTGTGGCAACCTTGTGAAGACTTACAGAAAACATTTGACCTCTGTCATTGCCAACAAAGGATATATTACAAAGTATTGAGATGAAATTTTGTTTCTGACCAAATACTTATTTTCCACCATAATATGCAAATAAAATGTTAAAAAAACAGACAATGTGATTTTCTGCATTTTTTTTTCTCAGTTTGTCTCCCATAGTTGAGGTCTACCTATGATGTAAATTACAGACGCCTAAAGGAAGAGGGAATTCATCAATTTGGCCTATTACCAGGAGGGTGAATCAGTGGGTCATTTGCTGTCGCTGGTGGCATCTGCCCAGAGAAATACTTCCTTTGTTCACTCTTTGGTGACTGGGAGTGGTGTTGCTGTTTCTGAGACTTCAGAGATTTTGGAGACTTTTGCAGATTTTTACGCAGACTTATACTCCTCTCGGGTAGATGGGTCAATGGCGGACACGGTGGCGTTCCTTGAGGAGTTGGAGCTCCCGAGGCTGAGTGACACAGCTAGGGAGGATTTGGAGGCTCCCATTACGGAGGAGGAACTGGGACGGGCATTGCAGTCGATGGCTAATGGGAAGGCGCCTGGCGTAGACGGATTTCCTGCCGAAATTTATAAAAGCTTGGGGGAAGTGTTGATCCCTAAATTGAAGGCGGTCTTGGAAGAGGCTACGAATGGTGGAAGGCTACCGGCATCTATGCGGGAGGCCACAATAGTGGTGATTCCAAAGGAGGGGAAAGACCCGACACAGCCGGATTCATATCGGCCAATTTCTTTGCTTACTATCGACGTTAAACTCCTGGCTAAGGTGTTGGCGATGAGGTTGACAAGTGTTATTTCTGGCCTGATACACTCAGACCAGTCTGGTTTTATGCCTGATAGGTCAACTGCGATTAATCTACGAAGGCTGTATATGAACTTGCAACTCAAAGCCGATAACTGTGGCCAGAGAGTTATTGCATCTTTAGACGCTCACAAGGCGTTCGATAGTGTGGAGTGGGGGTATCTCTGGCAGGTGTTGCGAAGAATGGGGTTTGGACCGCAGTTCATATCATGGATTCAATTAATGTACTCGATGCCGATGGCCAGGGTTAGGGTAAACGGGGAGTTGTCACGGACCATACAATTGGCTAGAGGGACGAGACAGGGGTGTCCGCTTTCTCCCCTTTTGTTTGCTCTGGCGGTGGAACCACTGGCCGCTACGCTTCGACAGTCTGATGAGATGACGGGGTTTAAATATGGGGTGATTGAAGAAAGGGTGGCGTTGTATGCGGATGACATTCTGCTATTTCTGGCTGACCCGGTTGCATCCTTGGAGGGAGCCATTGGGATTATTGAACGATTCGGATCAGTGTCGGGACTTAGGATAAATTGGAGTAAGTCTATCTTGTTTAAGGTGGACGATGTGGATGGGCAGCCATTGGAGGACGGGCGACTGGAGGTGACGAGTAAATTTAAGTACCTGGGAATATGGGTATCTATGCCGGTCACTGACTATATACATGAGAATCTGACTCCAATCTTGGGTGCCCTCAAGGCAAAAGCGGATGCATGGCTTAAGCTACATTTGTCTGTGGTAGGCAGGGTGAATCTTATCAAAATGATTCTGATGCCGAAAATACTGTATATTCTTCACAATGCGCCGGTTTGGATACCACGTGGGAAATTTAGACAGATCAACTCTCTGTTTAGGAATCTGATTTGGGGGAGGCAGCATCCGCGTATCAAACTGGAGACACTTCAGCGACCTAAGGATGATGGGGGTCTGGCATTGCCTAACCCTGAGTTGTACTTTCTTGCAGCCCAGAGTCAGCATTTAAGGGGCTGGGCGCATGAGGGGTCATCTGGGGCAGTACAGCGGTTGATGGAGGTGGTGACAAAAAGAAGGCCAGTGGTGCAATGTTTGGAGGATGGATCCTTGGAGAGTTTGGGGAAGCTATATCCGACTTTGCTGTTGATACGCAAGCTGTGGAGTAGATTGAGGCACATACGTGGGATCACGGACTTGACTAGATACTCGCCGCTATGGCATAATAACAATCTGAAAGAATTTGAGGCATTGGGGGTACTGATAGAGTGGTTGGGCAAAGGGATTCAGTATGTGTATCAAATAATTGAACAAGGTGAACTGAAATCATTTTCCCAATTGCAGGCGGAATTTGGTCTTGGGTCTGCAGGGGAGTATCAATATTTGCGGATGAGGTATGCCTTTGGAGCTCAGAGTAGGAACGGAGGTATTAGGATTCAAAGGGGTATAGTACTGGAGTATGTGTGTAATGATGGGACGACTGGAGGAGTCATATCCACTCTGTACAGGGATCTGTTGCACACTTTTCTATTGGGGTTTCCAATAATGGCAAGAGCTAAATGGGAAAGGGATTTGGGCCCAATAGATAACGAGACTTGGGAGTCGGTGTTGGAATGGATCCCAAGACTGTCGCTGAGTGAACCGTATAGACTGTCACAGCTCTATGTGATACACAGAGTTTATAGGTCTCCGATGGTGCTATATAAGGCAGGATTGCGTAATGATTCTGAATGTCCGAGGTGTAAGTCTACGGATGCAGACATTTTCCATATGATGTGGACATGTCCGAGGTTGGCTGCCTTCTGGGTGGTAGTTTTGAGTCGTATGGAAGGTGCGTATGGATGCACGGTGCCAAGGGATCCAGTTGTCTGTTTGTTGGGATGCGTGGATGAGATTGGAGTGGATAAACACCTAAAGATAGCTATAGCCAGATGGTTGTATATGGCTAGGAAGGTGATAGCTAGAAACTGGATTAGGGAAGAGCCGCCGTCAAGAGGAGAGTTCCTCCAGTATGTGAAACAGGGCCTGACACTAGAAAAAGGGATTTATAAGAAGAAAGGGAAAACTGAAACGTTCAATAAAATGTGGTCTCCATGGATTGCTATGGGATAGTAATGTGAAGTGTGGCTTATACGAATGGTTGAGGGATTAGATACTCTATTGTTTTAATGATGGTAGTAATTAACAAGATGAGCTGCTTTATGGGGTGGGGGTGGGGGGCTTTGGGATCGAAGGGGGCTGTTTGAAGGGGGAGGGGGGGGAAATACTCTATATTGAAAATGTAAATGTAACATGTTAATTGCCTTGTTATTCTTAATAAAAATTTATTTGAATTAAAAAAAAAATTACAGACGCCTCTCATCTTTTTAAGTGGTGGAACTTGCACTATTGCTGACTGACTAAATACTTTTTTGCCCCACTGTATGTGATGTAGTAGCTTCCCCTTCTGATATTGGAGAGTTAATAACATTTTCGATGGCCTGATTCCTATTATTATCATTCTGTGCAATGTCAATTGTGGTATATAGCATTTTCTATAAAATGTAAAAATAAAAAATAGAAATTCACATTGTATGATTTTTAAATAATTAAATTGCATTTTATTGCATGAAATAAGTATTGTATCACCTACCAACCAGCAACAATTCTGGCTCTCACAGACCTGATAGTTTTTCTTTAAGAAGCCTCCTACTCTGCACTCATTACCTGTATTAATTGCACCTGTTTGAGCTTGTTTCCTGTGTAAAAGACACCTGTTCACACACAATCAATCACAGTGGAAACTCTCCACCATGGCCAATACCAAAGAGCTGTCTAGGGACACCAGGGACACAATTGTAGACCCGCACAAGTCTGGGATGAGCTACAGGTCAGTAAGCAAGCAGCTTGGTGAGAAAGCAGCAACTGTTGGCACAATTATTAGAATATGTAAGGAACACAAGATGACTGTCAATCTTCCTAGGTCTGGGGCTCCATACAAGATCTTGCCTCGTGGGGTAAGGATGATTCTGAGAAAGGTCAGGAATCAGCCAAGAGCTACATGGGAGGACCTGGTCAATGACCTGAAGAAAGCTGGTACCAGTCTCAAATATTACCGTTAGTAGCACACAATACCAGCAAGGTCCCCCTGCTCACGCCAGCACATGTCCAGGCCCATTTGAAACTCTCCATCTGGATGATCCAGAGGAGGCATGGGAGAAGGTCAGAACTTGTTGGTATCATCTCCACTCGCGTCGTTTGGAGGAAGAAGGATGAATACAAACTCAAGAACACCATCACAACCGTGAAGCATGGTGGGGGAAACATCATCAGCTTTTCTACAAAGAGGACAGGACGGCTGCACTATAATGAAGGGAAGATTGATGGGGTCGAGATTTTGGCCAAAAACCTCCTTCCCTCAGTAGGAGCACTGAAGATGGGTCGTGGCTGGGTCTTCCAGGATGACAATTACCCAAAATACACAGATAGGGTGACTAAGGAGTGGCTCTGTAAGAATTTATTCAAGGTCCTGGAGTGACCTAGCCAGTCTCCAGACCTGAACCCAACAGAAAATCTTTGCAGGGAGCTGAAACTCTATGTTGCCCAGAGACACCCCCAAAACCTGAAAGATATGGAGAAGATCTGTATGGTGGAGTGGGCCAAAATCCCTGCTGCAGTGTGAGCAAACTTAGTCAAGAACTACAGGAAACGTCTGACCTCTGTAATTGCAAACACAGATTTCTGTACCAAATATTAATTTCTGTTTTTCCATTGCATCAAATACTTATTTCATGCAATAAAATGCAAATTAATTATGTAAAAATCATACAATGTGATTTTCTGGATTTTTTTTTAGATTCTGTCTCACAGGTGAAGTGTACCTGATAAAAATTACAGACCTCTCCATTCTGTGTAAGTGGGTAAACTTGCAAAATCAACAGTGTATCAAATACTTATTTCCCCACTGTAATTATTTATGTTACTCACTTTTATAGCGCCATTAATTCCTCAGCGCTTTTTCGACATCACCATCGCTGTCCCCATTAGGGATCCCAATCTGTGATGCTGTCAGTGTGAGACTTTATATGAACACAACCTATTGACTAACATACATAGTAACATAGTTAGTAAGGCCGAAAAAAGACATTTGTCCATCCAGTTCAGCCTATATTCCATCATAATAAATCCCCAGATCTACGTCCTTCTACAGAACCTAATAATTGTATGATACAATATTGTTCTGCTCCAGGAAGACATCCAGGCCTCTCTTGAACCCCTCGACTGAGTTCGCCATCACCACCTCCTCAGGCAAGCAATTCCAGATTCTCACTGCCCTAACAGTAAAGAATCCTCTTCTATGTTGGTGGAAAAACCTTCTCTCCTCCAGACGCAAAGAATGCCCCCTTGTGCCCGTCACCTTCCTTGGTATAAACAGATCCTCAGCGAGATATTTGTATTGTCCCCTTATATACTTATACATGGTTATTAGATCGCCCCTCAGTCGTCTTTTTTCTAGACTAAATAATCCTAATTTCGCTAATCTATCTGGGTATTGTAGTTCTCCCATCCCCTTTATTAATTTTGTTGCCCTCCTTTGTACTCTCTCTAGTTCCATTATATCCTTCCTGAGCACCGGTGCCCAAAACTGGACACAGTACTCCATGTGCGGTCTAACTAGGGATTTGTACAGAGGCAGTATAATGCTCTCCTCATGTGTATCCAGACCTCTTTTAATGCACCCCATGATCCTGTTTGCCTTGGCAGCTGCTGCCTGGCACTGGCTGCTCCAGGTAAGTTTATCATTAACTAGGATCCCCAAGTCCTTCTCCCTGTCAGATTTACCCAGTGGTTTCCCGTTCAGTGTGTAATGGTGATATTGATTCCCTCTTCCCATGTGTATAACCTTACATTTATCATTGTTAAACCTCATCTGCCACCTTTCAGCCCAAGTTTCCAACTTATCCAGATCCATCTGTAGCAGAATACTATCTTCTCTTGTATTAACTGCTTTACATAGTTTTGTATCATCTGCAAATATCGATATTTTACTGTGTAAACCTTCTACCAGATCATTAATGAATATGTTGAAGAGAACAGGTCCCAATACTGAGCCCTGCGGTACCCCACTGGTCACAGCGACCCAGTTAGAGACTATACCATTTATAACCACCCTCTGCTTTCTATCACTAAGCCAGTTACTAACCCATTTACACACATTTTCCCCCAGACCAAGCATTCTCATTTTGTGTACCAACCTCTTGTGCGGCACGGTATCAAACGCTTTGGAAAAATCGAGATATACCACGTCCAATGACTCACCGTGGTCTAGTCTATAGCTTACCTCTTCATAAAAACTGATTAGATTGGTTTGACAGGAGCGATTTCTCATAAACCCATGCTGATATGGAGTTAAACAGTTATTCTCATTGAGATAATCCAGAATAACATCCCTCAGAAACCCTTCAAATATTTTACCAACAATAGAGGTTAGACTTACTGGCCTATAATTTCCAGGTTCACTTTTAGAGCCCTTTTTGAATATTGGCACCACATTTGCTATGCGCCAGTCCTGCGGAACAGACCCTGTCGCTATAGAGTCACTAAAAATAAGAAATAATGGTTTATCTATTACATTACTTAGTTCTCTTAGTACTCGTGGGTGTATGCCATCCGGACCTGGAGATTTATCTATTTTAATCTTATTTAGCCGGTTTCGCACCTCTTCTTGGGTTAGATTGGTGACTCTTAATATAGGGTTTTCATTGTTTCTTGGGATTTCACCTAGCATTTCATTTTCCACCGTGAATACCGTGGAGAAGAAGGTGTTTAATATGTTAGCTTTTTCCTCGTCATCTACAACCATTCTTTCCTCACTATTTTTTAAGGGGCCTACATTTTCAGTTTTTATTCTTTTACTATTGATATAGTTGAAGAACAGTTTGGGATTAGTTTTACTCTCCTTAGCAATGTGCTTCTCTGTTTCCTTTTTGGCAGCTTTAATTAGTTTTTTAGATAAAGTATTTTTCTCCCTATAGTTTTTTAGAGCTTCAGTGGTGCCATCCTGCTTTAGTAGTGCAAATGCTTTCTTTTTACTGTTAATTGCCTGCCTTACTTCTTTGTTTAGCCACATTGGGTTTTTCCTATTTCTAGTCCTTTTATTCCCACAAGGTATAAACCGCTTACACTGCCTATTTAGGATGTTCTTAAACATTTCCCATTTATTATCTGTATTCTCATTTCTGAGGATATTGTCCCAGTCTACCAGATTAAGGGCATCTCTAAGCTGTTCAAGCTAGATGAATGGCACTGCCCAGTTATCAGTCTGATTATGCATTTCCAGGAGGAGTATCAGAGGGATGAGTCAATACAGAATCCGACAAGAATTATTATAGCGAAAACAAGTATTTAATCCCACAAATGATAGAAGAGATATCGGGGCAGATGGACAATGATACAACAAAGTTTGGAGCTATGATCCATTTTCTCCTTGTAGAATGATGTGCTATAATGTAGGTGCCTAGATGGGGGTCTGTTTTTCCTTTCTTGAAACAAATGATGAAAAAAGCCATATTAATATGGCCATATTATTAATATATGTTTTCAAGGTTTCCAACAGAGCTCTGCAATGGCAAGAAAAAGTTCTTCTTTACAGAATGATGAAACTGGCGATGAATTCCTGAAAGAGGCTTTTAAGATAATAATGGAGGAGGCTGTGCAGAAAGGCACTGATAGGAATTGTAAGGTAAGAAGTACATTCATTATGGAAGATGCTGTATGCCATCAAGATGCTCAACTGCTGTAAAGCTCACGTTCCCATGACTCCACAGGATTGGGGATGCTAGAATATACTGTACATTCCTCAACATTGAAATTACAACATTAAGAACGAAAAGTTGTGGAATCATGGGAATTAGATTTTCAAAACATCTCATTTTTTTCAGTATCAAGTATTATCAAGTAGGTTATTTATTGCGGTCTGAGGAATGTTCTGCTACGCTGGATGGACTTGGGAAAATCAAGATCCGCTGTTGGCAGCTCCTTTTGCAATTACCAACTGTCCCAATATGTGCTCGATGTGAAACCAGTCCAGAGACGCAAGTCCAGATCCGCTCCCTTTGCAATTACCGACCAATGATGTCCCAATATGTGCTCGATGTGAGACCAGTCCAGAGACGCAAGTCCAGATCCGCTCCCTTTGCAATTACCGACCAATGATGTCCCAACATGTGCTCGATGTGAGACAAGTCTAGAGAAGCTGCAGGCCATGGTAGCACATTTAGTCTACGCACAGCAGCAGGAGCAAATTGCGGCCTGGTGTTGTCTGGTGGAAAAATAACTGTGTGGACACTTTGGAGAAATGATTGTACCACTTGTTCCACAATCAAACCAATGTAATACTGAGCTGGAATAAATACTATAGATTATGCCACCCCACACCACAATCCCATGACTAGGTCCTGTGTGATGATCACTTGTGAAGGCTTCTTCAAGTCTTCATGGCACTGCTCATGTGAACTTGTCAAATTTAAAGAATGGTGTGTAGTGATCCATTCTGTACTGCAAGTGAAATTGGATGTCACATACCAGGCATCAAACAGTGTCTACACAGACTATCAGAAGGCATTTGGGCTAAGAGCCAGACATTAAGCTACAGCTGGTCCATTGACCTCATAAAACCACTACCAAAGGCTTTCATGATACAGAGCAACACTGCAATGGAAGATGGAATGGAGGTCTGTACTGTTCAATGCCGAGTTCTTCTTTTGTTCTTTTGTCTTGGATGCAATGACAGCCGGAGGCTGATTTGGAGACCAAGTGGGCAATACCATGAAAAGGCCTTCATGATTGAATTTGAAAGCGTCCAAGGATCAGTTTTTCAACACAATGCCAGGTCACATGTTGAGCAGCCTGAGAGCACGAAAAGTGCAATCATGGCCTGCAGCATCTTTGAACTTGTCTCACATCGTACTCATCTGGGACATCATGGGTCAGCAATTGCAAAGGGAGCTGCCAGAAGTGGATCTTGATGATTTGCGGTTCAAGTGCATTCAGACTGGCAGAACATTAATCAGACAACCATTAATAACCTTATTGATAGCAGCGCAAGCATGTTAGTGCATGGTTTTCTGTATGTGGTGCTCATACTCGATACTGAATAGATCAAAATCTTTTGAAGCCTACTATATACATATATATATATATTATGTACATACTGTATATACTGTGTACATATATACTGTATATATATATATGTATATGTATGCACACATTTATAATGCTGGTGTCTTGAGGTACCAGGGCCGAGGTGCCATTGATACCTCAGAACCCCCTATAGGAAATATCTAATTACAACATCTAATATGTTAGACAAATGAGGCATTTTGCTTTCGCTTATAACCTATTCTCCGGCCAAGTGCTCGCAGTTAGTCATCAATGGAGCTTTGGTCAATATTTTCTCCATGTCTTGCTATTATAGGTCTGCGAATGGATGGAACCAGAGGAGCTAAAACGCATTCTTGATTTAAGTCTACGGAGCGAAGGAGAACCTCAAGATGTTTTGCTGGGTTACTGCAAAGACATCTTCCGGCTGAGTGTTAAAACAGGTTTTTCTGATGAACCCTGATCCATAGTGCTGTAATATGACTGGATTATTGTTTGGCGATTATGATATAAATTTAGTAGGTTTATTACATTATTTTGATCAAAAGGGCACCCACGATTCTTCAATCAGCTCTTCTCCGGGTTGGATCGCTATGCCTTGACTGGCAGGATGATAAGTGAGGCCTTGAACACCAGCCAGTAAGTGTCAGCAAGTCTGGGGTTCTTTTTGTGTCAAATTGAACATTCATTAAAGTGTTAAGGTACCGTCACACTAAGCGACGCTGCAGCGATACCGACAACGATCCGGATCGCTGCAGCGTCGCTGTTTGGTCGCTGGAGAGCTGTCACACAGACAGCTCTCCAGCGACCAACGATGCCGGTAACCAGGTTAAACATCGGGTTACTAAGCGCAGGGCCGCACTTAGTAACCCGATGTTTACCCTGGTTACCATCCTAAAAGTAAAAAAAACAAACGCTTCATACTTACCTTCCGCTGTCTGTCCTCAGCGCTGTGCTTTCCTGTACTGACTGTGAGCACAGCGGCCGGAAAGCAGAGCGGTGACGTCACCGCTGTGCTTTCCGGCCGCTGTGCTTACACAGGGCAGAGAAGCAGAGCGCCGAGGGACAGACAGCGGAAGGTAAGTATGTAGTGTTTGTTTTTTTTTTACTTTTACGCTGGTAACCAGGGTAAACATCGGGTTACTAAGCGCGGCCCTGCGCTTAGTAACCCGATGTTTACCCTGGTTACCAGTGAAGACATCGCTGAATCGGTGTCACACACGCCGATTCAGCGATGTCTGCAGGGAGTCCAGCGACGAAATAAAGTGCTGGACTTTCTGCAGCGACCAACGACATCACAGCAGGATTCTGATCGCTGCTGTGTGTCAAACTGAACGATATCGCTAGCCAGGACGCTGCAACGTCACGGATCGCTAGCGATATCGTTTAGTGTGATGGTACCTTTATGCGAGTGATAAAGACACAGTGGAAAATAACAAATGTTAAAATGTTAATTCTCAACCTGAAATTTACTATTATTAATAGAGTCAGGACAGAGCGAGATAAGAGAATAATTCAGTACTATATTTCAGTACAAAAAGGACATTCTAGTTCTGCTTACGAGTCCGTATATTTTGCTGACGTTTCTGTTTATACTTGTAGTCACCATAAAAAAGTATTCTGGAGCATAAATTCTTTTAATTTTTTGGTGTGTAGTTAATCAGTTATTCCTCTTAGGAGTCTCTGAATTAATTGACAACTGGATGTTCCCTTTGGAAAGGGGGGTGACAAAGTCAAATAGGCACCTCCATTTTCAACGTCATGCTTCTGGATTCGAATCCCTTGATTCTGTGGTCACTGTCTCTTTCTCTGAGCCACAGCAGATACACCTTTTCTTTGGGTGTTTTAGTTCTGTTATCTTTGTTGCTGTCGATTTTGGGTAACAGGTGTTATTCAATTACTATGTTTGTCTGTCCTATCACCTTTCAAGTGCAGCTTTAAATACTTTCCCCTACTCGTACTTCCTGCTGGTGATAGATTTTGTTGGATTAATTCACTTTGCTGTAGTTCATGTTGATTGCAGTTGTTTTGAGTGTGATTCCTTGACTCATTAGGGAACTGCTACTCGAGAGATCCTAGGAACTGCTAAGGACATTCAGGGTAAGCCGCCATCAAGTGGAGGCACCATTGCGTTATCTTAGGGTGCCAACCTCTGCGGTCAGGCATGGACAGATCAAGGTCACAGAAGGGCTTTTACTGGTCTGAACAGGGACTTGTCAGATTCAGATGTTTGTCTCCCTGGTTTGTACCCCATATTAATGTGCTTTGGCAATCATAACATTTATACTATATAGAGACACACCTTTGACAAGTACAATGGTAAGGTCCATTTATAGGAGGAATAATAGAGGAACAACACAGCTAAACTGAAATTAAAACAGAAGAGCTGACATGTCCACAATCTCACATGAAATATACCTTATGTAACTTAGAATATAAACAATTAATAGATACCCCGCAGTAAGTAGATATATAACAGTAATACAGGTGCTTCTCACAAAATTAGAATATCATCAAAAAGATAATTTATTTCAGCTTTTCAATACAAAAAGTGAAACTCATATACACTGCTCAAAAAAATAAAGGGAACACTAAAATCACGCATCCTAGATATCACTGAATGAAATATTCCAGTTGTAAATCTTTATTCATTACATAGTGGAATGTGTTGAGAACAATAAAACCTAAAAATTATCAACGTACAGTGGGGCAAAAAAGTATTTAGTCAGTCAGCAATAGTGCAAGTTCCACCACTTAAAAAGATGAGAGGCGTCTGTAATTTACATCATAGGTAGACCTCAACTATGGGAGCCAAACTGAGAAAAAAAAATCCAGAAAATCACATTGTCTGTTTTTTAACATTTTATTTGCATATTATGGTGGAAAATAAGTATTTGGTCAGAAACAAACAATCAAGATTTCTGGCTCTCACAGACCTGTAACTTCTTCTTTAAGAGGCTCCTCTTTCCTCCACTCATTACCTGTAGTAATGGCACCTGTTTAAACTTGTTATCAGTATAAAAAGACACCTGTGCACACCCTCAAACAGTCTGACTCCAAACTCCACTATGGTGAAGACCAAAGAGCTGTCAAAGGACACCAGAAACAAAATTGTAGCCCTGCACCAGGCTGGGAAGACTGAATCTGCAATAGCCAACCAGCTTGGAGTGAAGAAATCAACAGTGGGAGCAATAATTAGAAAATGGAAGACATACAAGACCACTGATAATCTCCCTCGATCTGGGGCTCCATGCAAAATCCCACCCCGTGGGGTCAGAATGATCACAAGAACGGTGAGCAAAAATCCCAGAACCACGCGGGGGGACCTAGTGAATGAACTGCAGAGAGCTGGGACCAATGTAACAAGGCCTACCATAAGTAACACACTACTCCACCATGGACTCAGATCCTGCAGTGCCAGACGTGTCCCACTGCTTAAGCCAGTACATGTCCGGGCCCGTCTGAAGTTTGCTAGAGAGCATTTGGATGATCCAGAGGAGTTTTGGGAGAATGTCCTATGGTCTGATGAAACCAAACTGGAACTGTTTGGTAGAAACACAACTTGTCGTGTTTGGAGGAAAAAGAATACTGAGTTGCATCCATCAAACACCATACCTACTGTAAAGCATGGTGGTGGAAACATCATGCTTTGGGGCTGTTTCTCTGCAAAGGGGCCAGGACGACTGATCCGGGTACATGAAAGAATGAATGGGGCCATGTATCGTGAGATTTTGAGTGCAAACCTCCTTCCATCAGCAAGGGCATTGAAGATGAAACGTGGCTGGGTCTTTCAACATGACAATGATCCAAAGCACACCGCCAGGGCAATGAAGGAGTGGCTTCGTAAGAAGCATTTCAAGGTCCTGGAGTGGCCTAGCCAGTCTCCAGATCTCAACCCTATAGAAAACCTTTGGAGGGAGTTGAAAGTCCGTGTTGCCAAGCGAAAAGCCAAAAACATCACTGCTCTAGAGGAGATCTGCATGGAGGAATGGGCCAACATACCAACAACAGTGTGTGGCAACCTTGTGAAGACTTACAGAAAACGTTTGACCTCTGTCATTGCCAACAAAGGATATATTACAAAGTATTGAGATGAAATTTTGTTTCTGACCAAATACTTATTTTCCACAATAATATGCAAATAAAATGTTAAAAAAACAGACAATGTGATTTTCTGGATTTTTTTTTCTCAGTTTGTCTCACATAGTTGAGGTCTACCTATGATGTAAATTACAGACGCCTCTCATCTTTTTAAGTGGTGGAACTTGCACTATTGCTGACTGACTAAATACTTTTTTGCCCCACTGTAAATCACAACTAATATCCCACAGAGGTCTGGAGTTGGAATGATGCTCAAAATCAAAGTGGAAAATGAAGTTACAGGCTGATCCAACTTCCGTGGAAATGCCTCAAGACAAGGAAATGATGCTCAGTAGTGTATGTGGCCTCCACATGCCTGTATGACCTCCCTACAATGCCTGGGCATGCTCCTGATGAGGTGACGGATGGTCTCCTGAGGGATCTCCTCCCAGACCTGGACTAAAGCATCTGCCAACTCCTGGACAGTCTGTGGTGCAACGTGACGTTGGTGGATGGTGCGAGACATGATGTCCCAGATGTGTTCAATCGGATTCAGGTCTGGGGAACGGGCGGGCCAGTCCATAGCTTCAATGCCTTCATCTTGCAGGAACTGCTGACACACTACATCCACATGAGGTCTGGCATCGTCCTGCATTAGGAGGAACCCAGGGACAACCGCACCAGCATATGGTCTCACAAGGGGTCAGAGGATCTCATCTCGGTACCTAATGGCAGTCAGGCTACCTCTGGCGAGCACATGGAGGGCTGTGCAGCCCTCCAAAGAAATGCTACCCCACACCATTACTGACCCACTGCCAAAACGGTCATGCTGAAGGATGTTTCAGGCAGCAGATTGCTCTCCATGGCGTCTCCAGACTCCGTCACGTCTGTCACATGTGCTCAGCGTGAACCTGCTTTCATCTGTGAAGAGCACAGGGCGTTAGTGGCGAATTTGCCAATCCTGATGTTCTGTGACAAATACCAAGCATCCTGCATGGTGTTGGGCTGTGAGGACAATCCCCATCTGTGGACGTCAGGCACTCAGACCATCCTCATGGAGTCGGTTTCTAACCGTTTGTGCAGACACATGCACATTTGTGGCCTGCTGGAGGTCATTTTGCAGCGCTCTGGCAGTGCTCCTCTTGTTCCTCCTTGCACAAATGCTGAGGTAGCGGTCCTGCTGCTGGGTTGTTGCCCTCCTATGGCCCCCTCCACATCTCCTGGTGTACTGGCCTGTCTCCTGGTAGCGCCTCCAGCCTCTGGACACTACGCTGGCAGACACAGCAAACTTTCTTGCCACAGCTTGCATTGATGTGCCATCCTGGATGAGCTGCACTACCTGAGCCACTTGTGTGGGTTGTAGAGTCCATCTCATGCTACCACAAGTGTGAAAGCACAACCAACATTCAAAAGTGACCAAAACATCAGCCAGAAAGCATTCATACTGAGATGTGGTCTGTGGTCCCCACCTGCAGAACTACTCCTTTATTGAGTGTGTCTTGATAATTGCCAATAATTTCCATTTGTTAAATAATAACCTCAAAAGTATGCCATGCCTAGGTTCAGGCAGCTTATGAGAAATATATGCATCCAAAAAAACAAAGAAAAGCTATAGCCTTAAAATGTAAACATTTTATTCCAAATATATATTAATATCATCATGTTTGATAAAACAGATAACAAGAGACATATACAATTTGTGAAAACGCTATGTGCAAACTGTGTGCGGACCAGCCTGTGGAGCAATGGCACTATGGGTTTATGTGGAAAAAGGACAACGTATAGGTATATGAGAAATTAATGTAAGTACACAGGAGAAGGAGGGGGTAAAAAAAAACCCTATGTGGTTAATTTATCTAAACTTGTGACAATTTAGGTAAAAATTGTACATAGCCTAAGTAAAATAAATGGCCAATAAGGTAGAAGAGCAGCGATGCTCACAGCAGTGAGGTATATAATTGTAAGGTGCAAGTGCAGCCTAATAAACGATCAAGGGTTAAATTACCCCTAGCAGGACAACCACATATAACCCAAAAACTAAATCGCCCAGTGGCGTAGGCACATTACCTCCGTTGGCGTGGACCGGTTCCCCGATGCGCGTTTTGCGTGCAGCTTTCTCAAGGGATAAGGGTGGAGTGTGTTATGTGTGGGGAGCTTTATATCATGCGTCTGGCTGACATTAGTGGCAGCGGCTGTGTAGCGGCGCTGCAGCAGGGAAGATCTGCCGACGTCTCCGGGTCTCGGCATCATGTGGCGTCGGAACTCCTCCCCGCTCAACGCGTCAGAGCAGGGAGGCAGGACCGGGCCGCTACAGATGCGTCATCCCGGCAACGCTAAGGCAGGGAACCCGGAAGGAGCGCTCACCGCTGGAACTGCAGTACGGGCTGTGAAGCAATAAACCTAGCTGCGGATGGCTATAGCTTTTCTTTTCTTCGTTTTTTTGGATGCAATTTCCATTTGTTGTCTATTCCATTTGCACAACAGCATGAGAACTTGATTGTCAAACAGCGTTGCTTCCTAAGTGGACAGTTTGATTTCACAGAAGCTTGATTTTCTTGGAGTTATATTCTGTTGTTTAAGTGTTCCCTTTATTTTTTGAGCAGTGTATTATATAGAGTCATTACAAACAGAGTGAACTATTTCAGATGTTTATTTCTGTAAGGCTGGATTCACATTGCGTTAATAGCAGCCCGTTAAACACATACGTTAACGAGCTGCTGTTAACGCAAGTGCCGATTTGGCAGCACACTAGCGCAGATAGAGCATCTGCTAGCTCTATTTGCGCTAGCGGTGACGGACCCAGAAACGCTGCAGCCCGCGTCTCAGGGTCCGTCACTCAATAACTGCACATCGCTAGCGCACGCCCACTGTGGGCGTGCGCTAGCGGTGTGTCCGACATTGCATTCAATAGCGGCATTAACGGACTACGTTACACCGCATTATGCTGCGGTGTAACGTAGTCCGTTTAACGGACACCATGAACGCAATGTGAACCCAGCGTTAATGTTGATGATTATGGCTTACAACCAGTCAAAACCCAAAAGTCATTATCTCAGTAAATTAGAATAATTATCAAAAAAATCTGCAAATACATAAACACTTGAGATAGATCACTCTGTATGTAATGACTCTATATAATATATGACTTTCACTTTCTGCATTGAAGAACTGAAATAAATGAACTTTTTGATGATATTCTAATTTAGTGAGAAGTATTTGTACATGTCAACAACATAGGGTACTTGTTGATATTATTTCTTTAATGAAAAAACATAAAGGACCTAACTGTCCTGGACCTGACTGTCTTACACCTGACTGTTCTGGACCAGATTGTCCTGGACATGACTGTTCTGGACCTGACTGTCTTACATTTGACTATTCTGGACCAGATTGTCCTGGACCTGACTGTCTTACACCTGACTGTTCAGGAGCACCTGACTGTCTAACACCTGACTGTCCTTGACCTGACTGTCTTACACCTGACTGATCTGGACCAGATTGTCCTGGACATGACTGTTCTGGACCTGACTGTCTTACACCTGACTGTTCAGGAGCACCTGACTGTCCTACACCTGACTGTCCTTGACCTGACTGTCTTACACCTGACTGTTCTGGACCTCACTTTCCTGGACCTGACTGTTCTGGATCTGACTGTCTTACACCTGACTGTTCTGGACCTGACTGTCCTGGACCTAACTGTCTAATTCACACTTGCGTATGTGTCCATAGCGTATTGTCTGCATGCACAAACGCATGCAAAAACGCATGCAAAAGCATGCTTATGCCTGTGCATCATCTTGCGCATGACACAAACAAAAACGCTGCGTGTGCATGTTTTTTAGCATGCGTTTGCGTTTTTATGCGTATGGTGGGGGCGGTGACATCATTTTCTGGACATGCACAGTCTAAAGTACACATGCGTATCAAATGCATGCGTACGCATGTCCTTGCGTACCAATGTGTTCCCATAGACAGTAATGCATTTTTTGGACGCAATCTTCCGCAATCTTCTGCATGCGGACAATTGCGCAATATTTGACGCCTCAAAAAACATGTTGCCTTTGCCGGAACCCACCGCACACCTCCAAATGATGCATGCATATGCATCCGCAAGCGAACGCATGGAAAAACATGTCTCTGCATACACAATGTTAAAGATATGCACACGTGACGCATGAGGATAGATGCGGATCGTACGCTGCGCACTCAGACGCAAATATGAACCCGGTCTTACACCTGACTGAACGGACCTGACTGTCCAGGACCTGAAAGTCCTGGACCTGACTGTCTTACACCTGACTGTTCTGGACCACACTGTCCTGGACCTGACTGTCTTACACCTGACTGTCCAGGACCTGAATGTCCTGGACCTGACTGTTCTGGACCTGACTGCCTTACACCTGACTGTTATGGACCAGACTGTCCTGGACCTGACTGTCTTACACCTGAATGTTCTGTACCTGACTGTCTTACACCTGACTGTTCTGGACCAGATTGTCCTGGACCTGACTGTCTTAGGCTAGTTTCACCCTTGCATTTCAAAACGCATGCGTTTAAAAAAAAAACGCATGGTGAAAAAAGGGATTAGGGTTAGGGTTAGGGTTAGGATCCCTTTAGGGTTAGGGTTAGGGGTAGGGTTAAGGTTAGGATCCCTTTAGGGTTAGGGTTAGGGTTAAGATCCCTTTAGGGTTAGGGTTAAGAGTAGTGTTAGGGTTAGGGGTAGGGTTAGGGATAGGGTTAGGATCCCTTTAGGGTTAGGGTTAGGATCCCTTTATCACCTTTATGATGGGGGGTGGCATATTAGTGTGTTTTCTGTTTTTTTTTTTAATAAAAACGCATGCGTTTTTAACGCAAACAAACGCATGTGCTTAAAAATTTTACAACTTTTTGTGTTTTAACCTTTTTACACTAGACGAGCAATTGCTAAAATGTGGTATAAATTCTAGCAGAATCCAGCTGGCATTAATTTCAGGAGAAAGCCCAAAATGCGCTGAAGTCATTAGGCATTCACCTCTTAATATATTTGATGTACCGTACCTTACATTGGCGGGGTTTGATCAAGACTAGAATATTAAATGCCAGTCTAGACTCATCCACCTATGTACTGTATATAGTATTAAGAAAATCTTCTTTGAGGAGCTATAAACCATAGACAATGTTTCCTGCAGGTACACCTATGAGGTTGCGCCTGTCTTTGTCCTGATGGAAGATGAAGTCCTCAGAACAATGAGAAGCTTTGTAGGGTGGAAAAATGGAGATGGGATATTCTGCCCCGGTATTGTAATATTACATTAGATCATCATCATGGTCTTGTCTGTGTGTCCTCGGATCGATTTCTTATCTGGAGTCTTCTTTTTTTGCAGGGGGCTCCATCTCTAACATGTACGCCTTGAATGTGGCTAGATTTCAGCGCTTTCCACAATGCAAAGAGAAGGGTCTGCATGCACTGCCCAGACTGGTGGTCTTTACATCGCAGGAGGTAAGAAAAGGGCACTTTTTCAAGTTATGAACATTATGTATTCTTCAATCCAACTTCTTCTAAGGGCTTAGAGCATGGATATGTCATCAATGAAGCAAGGCCAGAATGTATATTTATGTCCTGCTGCTTATGAATCCATCCTATTCTGCAGCACTGTACAGGAATGGCTAAATGGGCTCACAATATGGATTCCACATACACACGGTGAGCAGTGTAACAAGTAGCCTATTAGTATGCTTTTAGAGTTTGGAGAAAAACATATGCAAACACAAGGAAAGCATGAAAACTGCATGGAAATAACAATGTCCGTGATTTTTTTTGAAAGTCAAGAAACATATACAGATTATTTTGACTGTAATTATCATCATTTTACAGTTTGCAGTGAATGCAGCTGATGTCTTCGTATCAGAATTATGAGCTTTAGACATGTATCACTTATAATCCCGATGATTTTATTATGGATTTCCGATGTGTTATAAAATCTCTTAGCTGTCCGTGTTTTGTAATAAGGCATAAAGAAATAAAAATTAAAGTTGGCAACCCTGGAACCTACTCAGATAACATAAAATGACATGAGATTGTAAGGAAAGTTTCCAGCCAGAAAGGGATCAGTACACAAATGGTGCAGTGTGGGGGACGCTAAAATGAAAAGGTAATTGAACCACTGTATCCATCAATCCAAGATTATTACGAGGATATCCCAAGCATAGAATTGGGTTACCCTTAAATTTAGGTTTGAGGTATTAGATTGGGCCATTATGGATGAGTGTCTATCAATTTGCCTGAAGTAGCTTCCATAGCCAAATCCAGAGGTGCGAAAAGTAAATCTCTGTGTAATGATGCCCGAGGTGGTAGCTGTGGGCGACTGTCATGGGTCCAACACCACGGCACGTTACAGAAAAAAACAAGAATTCTGTGTGTATGCTGGCAGCGTTGCTATTGGTACCTTCACCTCCAGGCCAGTCCCATTCCAATCTTCACCAGGTCCATTAGATTTCAAGACAAGGACACCAGGCATGTTCTAAAAAACAAGACACTTTTTACTCAGCTTTACAACTTATTCCGTTCTTATCGGTTTTGGGCGACAGCACTTTACATGTGTAGACAAGCAGAGCAAGTCAGCTAAGCCTTCATCTTAATAGTGCAGAGACACAAGGGTCAGTATGTTACACTGTGAACCCAGCCCCAAAACCGCAGTCTGTGATCCGTTAACACGTGTCTCACTTAGAGCCACTTCCCTCCTGTACCATGTCCTCAGCTGGGCAATACTCTTCTCTACAGGGCCTCTCATGTCTGGTCAACACTGGACTCACTTTGTCACTGGATTCTCCCACTAATGGGTTTCACCCACTTGCCTGTTGAACTGGATCTCCGTTGCCTCTAAAGTTCCCTAATGAATCTTGCTGCCTTGTGCCTTCCAGCTCCACACTAGTTCTCTTCCTATCCAGATCTCCGCACACTCTCCTCTTTTACTCCACCAACTTCCTCAATCTTTCACTACTCAGAGATTCCCAATTTTCCTCTCCACTATGGGCTGGCCTTACAGTTAACCCTGACACTGTGCATGCTGTCTTTTGCTGGGCAGACTTAACCTTGTATCCAGTTCAGTACAAAAGCGAAGAGGAAAAGAGAGACATTTTGTAGCCATTGGTTAGTACTGCAGCTCACAGGGAAATTAACACTTGTTACCACAAGAAACCATATTTCAAACATCTGCATTAAACTCATTGATGTCTTCAGGGGAGGGTGTATGACAGCTCTACCACCCCCTCACATCCGCACCTGAAGTAGCCCGAGGCAGAGGACCAAATTCAGGTGGAAGAAATGAAGTGAATAAAGATGGAACTGTCCACTTTTGTGACTGGTAACTGTGAGGACAAGGGACCTGAAATATGTTGCAAGATACCAGGAGGGAACCATCCGGTTTTGTGAGTAGGCGCTTTGAGGATGAATGCCTGGAATACAGCGATAGTGGTACTAAGAGCCGCAGTGACAACTGGTGTGAGAATTAGCCTCAAAGAGAAACCATGGTGATGTCCTATAGTGGAAATCAGGCCTGAAGTCTGGGTCTGTGAGTAAGAGCTATGGCAAGTCATGCATATACAGTGGGGCAAAAAAGTATTTAGTCAGTCAGCAATAGTGCAAGTTCCACCACTTAAAAAGATGAGAGGCGTCTGTAATTTACATCATAGGTAGACCTCAACTATGGGAGACAAACTGAGAAAAAAAAATCCAGAAAATCACATTGTCTGTTTTTTTAACAATTTATTTGCATATTATGGTGGACGAAGGATTAGCGTCCGAAACGCGCGTCGGGGTGCTCTGTATCTTGGAGGGACGGACACCTATAGGTAACACTATAATCACTTTTATTTTATTATTTTTTCTATTGCCACCTACGTATCTATTATTATTTCCTTCAGGTTATACACTGTCCGAGTGATTTTCCTTTAACTTTCCACGGCATAGCGTGCACTTTTGTGCACCTGGGTATATCTATTTTGCCATATTGTGCATGTTTACATATTCAGGTATATTGTGCAACCTGACCTTATGTAGTCATATCTAGGTGTATTGTGCACTTTGTTCCTGGACATATCTATATCATGTGGTGCACCTGTATCTACCATAGGCTTTTCTAGACCATTACATTACATTTTTTCACAATATATATCATTCTTATCTTACATCAGGTTCAATATATTCTTTTTTTACATTTTACACACTTATTTTTTGCACCTATTTATCTTCCATAATATATATATACAGTATATATTATATATTTTTTTTTACATTGCTATACACTTGGTATTTTTCACATTTTTTTCATATATTGGCACCACCTTTGTATGAGGTATTTATTATTATTACTATTTTTTCACTATATTTTTTATAATTGTTTTCGGCTTTTTTATATGGCTGCACATACTCCAATATTAGTTTTGGTCTAGACTCTGGTGGATATCGGTATAACCTTATGGTATAATGAGACAGTGTATGTGGTATACCCATTGATTTGTTATTTCTGGTTGTTGTCCGTCCGTATATATTTTATTATTGTCATTTTTTCTATATAATTTTTCTCCAAGAACAGGCACATTGTTAGTGCCATTGCCATATATTTAAATAAAGGCACTTTTATATATATAATTTTGTCCTTTTATTATTTCCATATCATATTTGTCATTAGCTTCAGGTTTCTGTTTGTTGTGCTCTGATATATTATGGTGGAAAATAAGTATTTGGTCAAAAACAAAATTTCATCTCAATACTTTGTAATATATCCTTTGTTGGCAATGACAGAGGTCAAACGTTTTCTGTAAGTCTTCACAAGGTTGCCACACACTGTTGTTGGTATGTTGGCCCATTCCTCCATGCAGATCTCCTCTAGAGCAGTGATGTTTTTGGCTTTTCGCTTGGCAACACGGACTTTCAACTCCCTCCAAAGGTTTTCTATAGGGTTGAGATCTGGAGACTGGCTAGGCCACTCCAGGACCTTGAAATGCTTCTTACGAAGCCACTCCTTCGTTGCCCTGGCGGTGTGCTTTGGATCATTGTCATGTTGAAAGACCCAGCCACGTTTCATCTTCAATGCCCTTGCTGATGGAAGGAGGTTTGCACTCAAAATCTCACGATACATGGCCCCATTCATTCTTTCATGTACCCGGATCAGTCGTCCTTGCCCGTTTGCAGAGAAACAGCCCCAAAGCATGATGTTTCCACCACCATGCTTTACAGTAGGTATGGTGTTTGATGGATGCAACTCAGTATTCTTTTTCCTCCAAACACGACAATTTGTGTTTCTACCAAACAGTTCCAGTTTGGTTTCATCAGACCATAGGACATTCTCCCAAAACTCCTCTGGATCATCCAAATGCTCTCTAGCAAACTTCAGACGGGCCCGGACATGTACTGGCTTAAGCAGTGGGACACGTCTGGCACTGCAGGATCTGAGTCCATGGTGGAGTAGTGTGTTACTTATGGTAGGCCTTGTTACATTGGTCCCAGCTCTCTGCAGTTCATTCACTAGGTCCCCCCCGCGTGGTTCTGGGATTTTTGCTCACCGTTCTTGTGATCATTCTGACCCCACGGGGTGGGATTTTGCGTGGAGCCCCAGATCGAGGGAGATTATCAGTGGTCTTGTATGTCTTCCATTTTCTAATTATTGCTCCCACTGTTCATTTCTTCACTCCAAGCTGGTTGGCTATTGCAGATTCAGTCTTCCCAGCCTGGTGCAGGGCTACAATTTTGTTTCTGGTGTCCTTTGACAGCTCTTTGGTCTTCATCATAGTGGAGTTTGGAGTCAGACTGTTTGCCATTACTACAGGTAATGAGTGGAGGAAAGAGGAGACTCTTAAAGAAGAAGTTACAGGTCTGTGAGAGCCAGAAATCTTGATTGTTTGTTTCTGACCAAATACTTATTTTCCACCATAATATGCAAAAAAAAATGATAAAAAAAAACAGACAATGTGATTTTCTGGATTTTTTTTTCTCAGTTTGTCTCCCATAGTTGAGGTCTACCTATGATGTAAATTACAGACGCCTCTCATCTTTTTAAGTGGTGGAACTTGCACTATTGCTGACTGACTAAATACTTTTTTGCCCCACTGTACATAGAGGCGACATGAGCTCAGGAGCACCAGAAAAGCTGAGTCCAGAGATGGTACCTTACTGCTAGCCAATGCTTCAGGTACAAGTGTCTGAATATTGGCGTCTACAATAAAGAGCCAGTTGTGGTGTTGCGGTTGAATTATTTATTTCCTTAGTCCAGGCTATAGGGGGTGTAAGAGTGTCTGGTTTGACCCTAACAGTTTCTTGTCTGACCCTGGATAATTCATAAACTGATATCTTGATACACACCCTTAGCCACTGGGGACCACCATGGATATTACAAATAACCCGATGACTACCTAGACCACCAGAAATAACAGGACTTTATCCGTACCCACTGTAGACAACTAGGGATATTACCAGGATTGTTTTACATCAACATATGTGGAAAACTCTAAGTATTTGCTCTTGTTATCCTGTACTGAAAGCCATCTGTAAAGCCATTAAGTGCAATGTAAACAGCAGACAGAGGTCAAGGATCCCACATACGTCATCCGACTATTTGGAGCATAATTATGACATTAGCCTCTGCTTTATTACTCTGATTGGAGTGGGCTCCTTGTTTCTTTGGCGCACTTTCAATAATGAGCCCCACTCCTCCCTAATTTGTTTTGAAGAATTAGCTGAGCATTTAGCCAACAGTGAAAGTGTAATTGCACGTGTTTTGGAATCTGCTAAGTATTCGGATTCAGTACTCAGTGTTCTGTTTACTCAGTGCTTGGTTATTAATATCCATTTTTCAGTCCTGATTGCATTTTGAAGATAAAAAAATAATATTTCCTGGCTTTAAGATGGACAAACTGCATCTGCTGCTTGTTTTGTTACATAGATCTTGAGCGCCTCCAAGGGGTCCGTTTATTAGTTGTACTTAGTAGTGTAGGTGGATGTGATTTCAAGAAAACGTATGCCTTGCCGTATCTATAAATACAGGGAACTGTGCATTATTTGGTGTCGTTTTTATCTATAGACTTCTATAGAGAGGCTGAAAAAAAATGCATGTAAAATTACAATTGGGTTTTTAAGCTTAAAATTGCATAAACAACTTGCAGCAAAACAAGTAGAAACACATAAAGAAAAACGCAACAGGGCAGGTTATTGCGTGTTATGTGCACATATGTTGGTAGTCAACCACAGAATGACATTGCACCAGACCTTCTAGTCAGAAGAGGCACTGGGTATGCCATCGGGTAGATGATGTTTTGCAGGGTTCTTGTCCAGCGGACCACGAACTCCTTACACGGTGCTGGCCAAGGGTCCTGCAAAAAAAATGTATCATCTCTGCTGAAGACCATTCTCATGTTGATATAACACACCACCATGTGAGATGCAGGGTCTACTATCTCAGAGGATGGTTCAGTCACGGTGACTCCGATGGCTCTAACAATCCCTGGGTTACAGTAGGTGGCAATTATAAAGGGGAGACATCGGATATAGGAGACTGTGAGTTATGTTGATGCCCGCCAGGTATGAGGTCTCGGAATAAAGAAGCATACACCGGGGTCCCGTGCAAACTTGAAAGATGAACTTTACTGAAGACTGGTAACAATTCTTATATTTTTTCAATATAAAAGTCATGGGTAGCAGATAAAATTTTTCTTACACATTGCGACGGTCAAAGCCTTTTCTCGGTCCTGGCCTTGGGAGGATGATGGTAACTTTCCATTTGACTAACTGTGCTGCTTGAAGGGGGAGGATCATCAGACCTTAATCAGATAGGAGTATCCGGGGAATCTGCTGCGCAGTTCTGCAGCTCCTTCTCTTGTCTCAGCACTCTGTTGCTGTACAAGCGGGGCACTCCTAATAGGGTGCTATTTGCACTCCCCACTTGTCCCAATGCAGGAGCCCCAATTCTCTACCTCCTCTCCTCACCAAAACCGCCCGTAACGCGACCTTTTTCATCTCCCACGCACCACCTCCAACTGCCACTTATGTTCAAATCAGAAAAACAAGTTGCAATGCCAAACTAAGGCAGAAGAGGGCAGCATGGTACTACAAGTTGTAATACCAAAACAAGGCAGGAGAGGGCAGCATAGTATTAAATAATTTACCTCCTCCCAAGGCAAGACGGGGAGCTGGGGTCACAAGTGTTATCATGTAAGGAATAGAGAACACCCTTACCATACGACATACATCATACATTAGTAATGGTTTTTCTGGTCACTACAGATTCATAGACGTAATGGTCATGAGACATTAGTAGTTGTGGTGTCTGGTGCAAAAGAATGGAAGCTACAATGGCAGCTACATTTTGAAGCAGCACCATTCAAAGTATTTACAACTGGCCACCTTCGGAGCAAAAACATCTAATTAGTGTGAGCGCTGGGTGTTGGACTCATACAGGTGTGCTATAGATGACCTATCTCGTAGATAATTCATCAAATCCCTATGCCTGGACAACCCCTTTACACAGAAGTAGGGTGTCTTCTACCTTCTGCTGTCTCGTTAAGACTAGAGCTGTTCCTCACCATTCCTATGCAGTCCATTACACACCAGTACTGAACTGTTCAGCCTATTTCATAGCCAATCTCCTGCTACACACTGGTCACAAGCCTTCACTGGCTGAAGTCTGCCACAGTGGTAGCCTCCCCGGGCTTACTGCTTTCCACCACGCAACCACGTTGGCTTCCTCTTGGGCTGAGGTTTCTCTAAATGCCCTTAGCTAATTTTCCCATGGGCTCAGTAATATCCCACACCGAGCTCTGCCAGCTTTCCATTGTAGTGGCTAGAAAATCCTAGCCTTCTTTTCTGAAGTATCTGGAAAGTCCCCCAGGTACCACACACTGCCCTTGCTTTTGTCCCTACCTTTTAGGCTATGTGCACACATTGCGGATTAGCCTTAGGAATTTCTGGTGCGGCTTTTGCCTCTCCTGGCAGAAAGCGCAGCTGCAGATTTGTCACGTTTTTTGTGCAGATCCGCAGCGTTTTTTGTGCGTTTTTGCTGCAGATTTTTTGTGTTTTCTACCCCTTCGGATTTCTATAATGGAATGGGTACAAAAACGCTGCAGATCCGCAAAAAATAAGTGACATGCTACTTCTTTTAATCCGCAGCGTTTCTGCACCGTATTTTCCGCAATGTGTGTATAGCTTTTTTTTTTTCTCATTGATTTACATTGTACTGTAAATCAATTGCGGATCTGCAGCGTTTCGGCACCTCAAAAAACGCTGCGGATCCGCAGAGAACCCGCAACGTGTGCATATACCCTTATTCCTATCAGTGTTGTGGTGCAATACTCCAGTATACACCCACAATAGTGCTAGGCTCTTCATGGGACTACTGTGTTGCTGGAGGACGTATGTTCACCCTGGACTTGTGTTTTTTGGGGTATTCTGGTTTCTTCCTATAAAACAATGCTACTGATGTGAAATTGTCTCTACAAAGTCCATATGTGAAATGGAAATTAGATGTGCGAGTCCTGCTGGGGACACTGGTGTATCATGGACTGTGTACAACAGTCCTGACTATGTTCAACAACAGCAAATAAATAACTTATAGAATGTATATTGTTATAGATTTCATTTTCTGATTATAAATAACTTCTAATGCCAACATTTGATATAATATCACTGTGTCTCTTATTTGTAGAGCCATTATTCTGTCCAGAAGGGGGCAGCATTTCTTGGCATTGGAACAGATAATGTCATCTTGGTTGAGACAAATGAAAGGTAAGGACTGTTAGGCCATCAATATCATATTAATGAGGCCCGATATCCAATATCCCAAAATCAGTTGTTTGCAGCACTAGCTGGATGTACACATTGAATGGTGCCAGAACAGCACAGCTTTGTACTCTGTTTAGTGGCCATTCTCGAGTACTGCAGCTCAGCTCCTCTTTACTTAAAGGCTTAAAGGGAACCTGTCACCATTGTAGGGATTCACGCTCTCAGGTAGGCGTTAGGTAGCGTTCACACTGGCAATGCTGTTTGGACCAAACAGGTGCAATTTAATTGCTTTCATAAGACTCCAAGTAATGAAAAATCAAAAACAGCCTCTACGATGCACAAAGGTGTTATAGCAGATAAACCGTGAATTTAGCAGGGCACATATGTCAGTGCGGGCTCACCCGAACAGAATACAGTCCTTTCTCCCCAAGCAAACTTTATGCACAGAAGAGGCATGATCCTGACATGTCTCGATATCCCCTTCAGTCCGACCTCTAGCAGCCTCCAGTGCCAAACAGAAGTGTTCAACTCTGGGCACAGTTCACACTGAACAGGCGGCAGCTTTCACTTGTTTCTCTGCAGCTCCAACACACAGACTGCTCAGCTTTACTAGCTAACTTGTACAGTCTTCATTTATTCATTTAGAGACCTCAACGTGTCTCTCTCTCAGCTACAGCTCACATCTCGGCTGGTCACTCACCAGCTACAGCACACAACTTTGCTTCATACAGTAGACTGACACACCTAGTGAACACAGACCCTGGTTGTAGTAAAAAGCTAGGCAGGTGCATCTAACCAAAGCCTGCAGAGATAGGACTTAACCCTGTTTTACCTGCCACTGCTACACTTTGGAAATGCCATTTACCTGCAGAATAGGGTTATTTTGCCAGTAAATAATGTTACAATGCTTTGTGGCTGCTTTACTGAAAGGGCGGCAAACAGAGAGAAAATTAATATATTTTCCATCTGAGAACTGCAGGCTTTCAGTCATGCACATGTCCATGGAGAAGCTCCAGTCACTCCTCACTATACTTTGAGCTGTGATTTTAAGCATGCCCCGACACTTTGAGAGCTGGCTCTGCACAGAGAGCTGTCAATCTAATTGCTGTGATTGCTTACGGCCAACACTCACAGTTTAGTGAGCTGTGCTGTGACTGATGATTGTAACTACTGATGAGCGAGTATGCTCGTTACTCAAGTTTCTCCGAGCATGCTTTGGTGGTCTTTGAGTATTTTGGCGTGCTCGGAGATTTAGTTTATGTCCACGCATCTGCATGATTTGCGACTGCTCGACAGCTTGAATGCATGTGCGGATTGCCTGTTTGTTAGAAAATCCCCACATGTATTCAAGCTGTCTAGCAGCCGCAAATCATGCAGCTGCGTCGACATAAACCAAATATCCGAGCACGCCAAAATACCACCCGAGCATGCTTGGGAAAACACGAGCAACGAGTATACTCGCCCATCACTAACTGTAACCACTCCATGAATGCGCCATGAATGAAAGATGGCAACTTCTGGGTGGAAATAAATGCATTTTTCCCAATAGCCGCACTTTCAGTAAAGGGACCAGGAAGCATTGTAACTATAGTTGAGCGAATATGTTCAGAAATGATATGCGACTTTACCATATTCGTGCCATTTTGGTACCTTATTCGTGCCAAATTTATGTATGACAATCGGTTCTGAATATATTCGCTCAAGTCTAGTCCATCTAACTCCAATGACAAATATTTCAAATACAATATTCGCCGGCGATCGTAATCCGAACCGAATTTTGCTAAATTTGCTCAATGTTAATTGTAACGCTATTTACCTTTAGATTAACGTTATATCTTCAGGGAAATAGCATTTTCCGAGTTGACAGTTTCCCTTTAACTAGGAACTGAGCTTGCAACATGTGAAAACGGCCATTGAACAGTGTATGGAGTTGTGTTACTCCAGCCACCACCGTTGCACACAGCTGCTTAGTGGGGGTGCAGAGTGTCAGCAACCACACCAATCTGAGGATAGGCTACCAATATCCAAGTAGTGGACAACGCATTTTACAGAAAGGTCTTTATTTATTGTTTTTCACTTTTTGCAGAAGTTCTATAAAGTTGTCAGTAGTAAGTCTTCATAGTTACATGATAGAGCTGAATGATTGTATCGTCCCAGCCAAGCTAACTGCTGATTAGCTTGGTACATGATAAAATACATGATTAGCACATGACAAACCGCTGGATGCCAGCGATCTCCACATCCAGATATCATACTGTGACTTTATGCTGTAACTTTATTTCAACACAGAGGGAAAATGATTTCTGAAGATTTGGAAGACAAAATACTAAAAGTTAAAACTGAGGTAATTTAAGTTTAGACACAAAATAAAGTTTTTAAAAGAGACATCTATAATAGTCACATGCATGTAATAGTTTAAAGGGGTGTACTCTGTTACACAAAACAATAAGATCTTGATCTTCAGCTATTCCTTTCAGTCCAGGCTTTGGCAGCCCCATCTCGAGCCCTTGGTCTAAATATGAAAGATTTTCCAGTCTTGGTGCGGTGTCAGAGCTTGGTGGGAAGGAGGCTGATGGACAGCCCCATATTAAAAGGCACCTGTCAGCAGGATTGTGCTCAGTAACCTACAGTGTCAGGTTATACTGATTAAAATGACACCTGGGGTGATGAAATCTGTCTTGTGGTTGTTGTTTAATCTTTATTTTCAGTTTTGAGTTAATGTTATGCTCGTGCTCCGGGGCGGCCTGTGGGGGGTCTTAATGTAGTGCTCTGATTAGGTACTCATAATGCAGACTGCTGACAGGTCACTGATCCCACACTGACCGGCCCCTAGTTTACATATTGATTATTATATGTATTGAAAAAAAAAAATCACCTTCAGCAGGCAGACACACATGTATAATGTACATTAAATTCTTATATATAAAATAGGGGGCAGGTCAGTGAGTGATCAATGACCTGTCAGAAGCCATACAGATGAATATTTAATCAGAGCACCATATGAAGACCCCCTCAGGCTGCCCTGGACCACGAGAATCTCATTTACTGAAAATAAAGATTCAACAACAACCACAAGACGGATTTCATCACCCAGGTATCATTTTAATCAGTATAACGGCGCTGACCTGACACTGTCTGTAGGTTACTGTGCACAATCCTGCTAACAGGTTCCCTTTAATAGTTAAGCCAACCATTCTCTTTCAAGCCCAATGTATAGAAGGAGAGTAGCTTAGCTTTTGAAATAAGCAATTAACTGGCCTCCTTATTTGAAACAACATATGTATAGAAAGAAAAGAGGGCTGGCTTAGCTACAGAAATGTGTGTCATTTTCACACACATCCTGATGCAAAAAAACACTCTCCCCTGCTAAGGACATAACCAGAAATGAAGCTGTTGACACTAGGGACTAGCGGGAGAGCAGAAGATCGGGACACCTATGATAATACAAACATATTACTAATTTGTAGAACTTACTACTTATGAAAATGTAAAGCTTTTTTCCCACTGTATTTAAAGTGAACCCCAAATGACTCCTGTAATGTAATGCCTGTAATATAAATTAACAAGGCCATACAGTACGCCATTCATCTAGCGCCATCTCCCCTCCGCTGCCCCAGTCGATGATGTGAGCTTTTGGTGTGACATTACTTCTTCAGCCAATACAGAAACCAAAGCATTGGTGGGGAGAGTGTGCGAGAGCAGGGAACGGTGAGTGTTATATAACCTTATTTTTTCCATTACAGGAATCGTTTGGTGTTCACTTTTCTAAAGGTAGAAAACCCCTTTAAGTATAATTTTATAACTGGAAGGTGCCTTTAGGGACTCATTTACACGGAAATGCTATGTGCTTGGGTACTTTATGTAGGCCCTCCTTTTAAGAGCACATTGTGCTTTAGTTTAGTGATGTAGTGTATTTTACCCTTGATTATCTATAGGGAGGCATCCCTCTGTAACTTGTCATCAATGGTTTTATTTCCTTCTTATATTCTTATGCAATCTTTAAAAATGAAAATCCAAGAGTGAAAAAAAAATCCTAGAAATTGTAATTTATAACATGCTCCAATTATGCAAATGCTATTTTCTCTCATATTTCTAAATGATCAATGCAAATGAGTCAGTATAATGTTCAAATCATCAACCATTAGAGTAGAAATCAACCATCCACTACTCGATGCATCTGGACCATCCAGGGTTGCATGGCACTCATCAACAAACAAAACTGTTGTAAAATTAATGTTCATGCATGTCTGGGTTTACTGCAACCATTTCTGTATTGGGGCACTGTTTAAAGGTGGCCATAGTAGGTTTATGCACAACAGCAAGCCTGTGAAGAACGCTACGCCTTGAGGCTCCCAGGACTCCTGAGGCACCAGCAGCTTCAAATGTCTATTGACTGCTTTGTAATGGTATTTTAGCAGCCTCTCTCCTAATCCAATTAATTTTACTGGCAGAAACCTTCTTCATTATGCCTTTGTCTGCACAAACTTGTCTGTGCTCTGCATCAGCCACAAATTTCTTCACAGTATGATGATCACCTTTAAGTTTTCGTGAAATATCCAATGTTCTTATGCCCTGTCCAAAACTATGCACTATTTGCTCAGTAGAGAGATCCTGTTTCGTTTTCATATTGTTTGTAACCTGTGGCTGCTTAATAATGTGAAACGTCCTTCTAAAGTAGTTTTTCTTAATTGGACTCACCTGGCAAACTAATTATTACAGGTGTTTGAGATTGGTACAGTGATCCTATGATCCAAAAAGCCCTGAGACACAAGACCAATCATGCATTTATTTGAAAAATAAAAAATTACATCTTTATGACACTTAAATCCAATTTACATAATAATTTGGAACATGGTGTATAGTAAAGGTTTACATATTTTTGTAAATACTGTACTTGGGAAAATTTTTCTAACTTTAGGGTTCTGTACCTTTCTTGGTAAGCGCAACTTGTGGGACAACAGTTTTTGGAGCCTTTGATCCCCTGGAAGGAATAGCAGAAGTGTGTGAGCGGCACAGTCTATGGCTTCATGTTGATGTAAGTTTGGTCTCTTGTATATCATTATCGGTAGTGGTGATCGCCTCACTTGGCTTAGCATGGCAACGGCTACAATCCAAGCATAAAACCTAGAAGGTGAGTACCCAGTTATCCTTATTTAAAGTTGATTATAAGTGTGTGATTGCTGATCTCTCCTGTTATGTTTGCTCCAATATCTTGATACTCATAATTTTTGTTTAAAATTAAAAAGGCTGTGGTTTGTTCTTGGCAGACCTATTAATTTGACATATAACAGAGCCTACCTGCAACACCCATCCAACTTAGGCTAGGTCTCTAGATCAGGTGGGTGAAGAACAGACAGACACCAGGGTGCACCTTGGCATAGTTAGGCAGGGTTAAGTCTCCAATGTCATCCGAATACACTCCAATTTTTTTCACGGACCCATAGATTTGTACAGTATTGCCAATTTTGATCTGAAACTCAGATATGTCTTAGATTTTCTCACCGGACCACCTGGTCTGAGGAAAATGTTGAACATGTACACAGCCCATAGAATATCACGGCTATGAGGCTATCCATGAAAACTACAGCTAGCATTCGTCTGATATAATCGGTCATGTACACAAGCTCTAACGTTAATGTCTTTTTGTAGGGGAGAGTGGAGAAAGCAGCTGCCAGACAGCTCTAGCAGTGACTTATCTCCTGGATAACATATAGTAATTTCCACCGATATCATGTGCCAGGGAGGAGTCAGGAGTCACGGGTTTACCGCGACAGAGAGGAGCCAGAAGACCGCAGCGTCTTATTTCTCAAACTCCTGCACTGAGTAGAAGCACTTCACCTTCATAATAAACGGTGCAGGTTTCTTTTAGCACTGCAGGGGTTAATCTGCTCAGTTGAGAGCTCTTGGAAGCTTTCCTTTGTTAAGCTTCAGCTGTGCACTGTTAGCCATCTCCTATATAATCTTTACCCTGGCTAGCAGTCATTGTCAGAGCTAGCTCATGCTGCATGGCTGGAGGTTGTTGGTGGTTATTGGAGTAGGCATTTGGTGGATTGATCTGTGACTGTTGCTAGATTCTGAGTGTGTGATAATTCTCTTTCTTTTCCTACTTTGGTTTAACGCCATCCTCCATTCCCCGGTGTTTACCTCTGTTGTTTATGTGTGTATATTTGTATGATTGATATTTTCCATTATTACTGTTTGTATTACCTTGTTAGTCTGGTTGGTGTATTACGGTACACTACTACGCCACTCTTCCCTGGGTGGGGGAAGGGTACAGATTGAGGACGGTTTCAGGAACTAAGGCAACGTATGTGGCCCCGGTATCTTCATCATCAGAAGTAATCCGGGAACAGGGCAAGCTAGCACGCTCCTAGCGTTGAGGACAGGGAAGGAACCTGGTCCTGGGACACCTGACATCAGAGTTTTGACATCACTAAGCCAGTCTATTGCTGCCCATTTGGCGACGCTAATGTTAGACTTAATGGCAGTTCTGAAAATTGCAGGACTTTTTTAAGTAAAGTAAAAGTTGCATTAAAAAACAATATCATGTTTTTAAAATAATGTTAACATAAAAGCCTGATTTAAACAATTGGTCATTTTCTGATAGCACATTCCCTTTAAATGTGCAGCAACATGTGACAAAAGTTTGATGCAAAAATTTCTCTAAAACTAAGCCAGCTAACCAAGAGGAGAAAAGTGTGTAGAGATGCATGAGTGACTGAGGATCTTATTCAGACTGTCTAGTTTGCCTCGTAGATATTGGAAAGGATTAATAAATAAGCCAAAAATTCTACCAGGTTTGGCATAAAAAAAGTTCAATATATAATTTAATAGCTATGTTTTTATATAAAAACCTTCTACGTACAATAGATGTCGAAAATTTACCCATAGGTTATAACTAATACATATTCATTTGTTTTCTATAGGCTGCATGGGGAGGCAGTGCCTTATTATCCAGTAGGCACAGACACCTACTGAAGGGAATAGAGAGGTCAGTGCTATGGCTGCAGATAACAATGAGCTATTTCATGACATAGTCATTAACAGATTATATTATAGTGAAGAACAGCATTGTTCTAACAGATATGAAAAGCTGTTGCATAACTCATAATGCATCCGCCCACTGTACCATGGCATCTGTGCAGAGGCGTAGCTAGGGTTTTGAGGGGGGGGGGGGGATATCTGAGTGGGCCCCTAACCAGGTAAGCTTGATCACAACTGGTGACGTACCCTAATATTGGAGGAGAACCTCAGCAGATGACCGCACTGTTGCTGAAAATAATCTCTATATAAAGACCAATATTGATATTACCGCCATATGGTCAGTGGTAGATACCAGCCCTACAGAACATATAAGAGATCACAGCACAGTTACAGATAATGTCTTACCGCTGACGTTCTTTCTGATGGAATCGTTCATTTTCCCCGTCTTTTCTATCTGGCCCAGAACGACATGACAACTTCTTCCAGCCACAACTCGACTGCAGAGATTACAACAAAGACACATTTCACTTCTCATATTCCAGCCCCATCACCATCTATTCCCAACCTGCAGAAACTCCTCATCCTGCTGATACCCCAATACTGAGCCGCTGCTGCCGTATGTGTCCCTATTACTGCACCTGCTGTGTGGTTCTCTGTGCCCTCTAAAATCTAAAGCAACCCTCTAGAATATAGTAATGCCGGGCACAAGTGCCCTAGAAAACAGAGCCCACATTTTGTCCCCTAAAAAGTAACAATGCCATCTGTGTCTGTCATGCTCATGCTCTGACTGGTGGGTGTGAGCTCGGGGGGTTTGTGGCCCCACTGTGCCACACACCAGACTACCCTGGAAGGGGCATGACTATGACAGCTGCCTGGGTTTTCACTGGAGCCTCTGATGGTGAGGTCTGGCTTGTGCAGCAGGCAGCTGCCAGGTGCTACTCCAGGGTGGTGTCTGGCCCAGGTGCGGGCATCAGGCAGGACTGGCAGAAAAGCACGGCTGAAACTCAGACGAGTAGGCTGGCACGGCAGAGACACAGGGCTGGCAGAGACACGGCAGAGAAAACAGGGCTGGCAGGCACGGCAGAGAACACAGGGCTGGCAGGCACAGCAGAGAACACAGGGCTGGCAGGCACGGCAGAGAACACAGGGCTGGCAGGCACAGCAGGGAACACAAGGCTGGCAGGCACGGCAGGGAACACAGGGCTGGCAGGAACACAGGACTGGCAGGGGCGGCAGGAACACAGGACTGGTTGGTGTGGTGTATGAAGGAACAGGTAGGGACCTATTCACACAGGAGGTGCAGGTATGGATATGTAGTATGAAGAAACAGGTAGGGACCTGTTCACACTGGAGGTGCAGGTAAGAAAACAAGCAGAAAGGAATGAAGTATGAAGGAACAGGTTGGGACCTGTTCACACAGGAAGAAAAGTGCAAGGCAAGATAGGAGCGGAAGAGCAGCAAGAGATAGTGTAGCAACAAAAGCTAAGCAGAGCAGAACCGCAAGGAATGCGGAGAGGAGCTGCAGCAAGAGATTTCTGCAGAAGCTAAGCAGAGCGGAACCACAAGGAATGTGGAGAGGAGCTGCAGCAAGAGATTACTGCAGCAACGAGAGCGGAGCAGAATAGAACAGAGCAGAACCGCAGGAGTGTGGAGCAGAGGTAAAGCCACAAAGGTACAGAGCAGGCAGAGCCGCAAGAGTGCGGAGTGTAAGCAGACTGAGAACACAAGGAAAGACACAGCAGGGAAGGAAGCCACAGATAAGGAGACCGAGATAAGACTAAGTTCAGACAAGGGACAAGAACAAAGACGCAGGGACAAAGACACAAGGACCAGGATAATCTGCCTACTGGAGGGCGGACAACAAGATCAAGGTAAGAACACAGCGAAAGACCACTAGAGAGGGAGTAACACAGAGCAAGGCCTGGCAAACTCAGAAGCAAAACACAAACTAAGCTAACACATTGCACAGGCCTAGTCCACTGGGTGGAGCTGCACTAAATACTGGAGGCCTCTTGGTAATTGGTCAGGAACAGATTAGACAGGTGCACCTGATTCCTATAAGATCGAGAGAGTTCAGGCGCCGCCTGTTATGATCTGGTGGCCTAGGAGCAGCATGAGACGTACTCTGGAGAAGGTGGTACCTGTACTGACCGCAGACCCTGAACTTAGCACCGCAACTAGAAGTAGCCGTGGGATGTACCTAACACTCCCTAGACACCTCGACACAGCCTAAGAACTAACTTCCCCTAAAGATAGAAACGGGAAGACTATCTTGCCTCAGAGGAAATCCCCAAAGGATAGACAGCCCCCCACAAATATTGACTGTGAGAGGAGAGGAAATGACAGACGCAGACTGAAATCAGGATTTAGCAAAGGAGGCCATTCTAGCTAAAAAGAAAGAATAGGACAGAGTACTATGCGGTCAGTATTAAAACACTAGAAAATATCCACCACAGAAAATACAAATCTCCACATCTGACTAAAGACATGGAGGGTATATCTGCATCTCCAGAGATACAGCTTGGCTGCAAAAAATCCCTACACAGACAAAGCTGGACAAGACAAAACATGTAAATGCACTGAACTATAAGGCCCATAGCATGTGGACAGCAAAAACAAAGCCAGAACTTATCTTTGTTGAAAAGAACAGCAAAACAGGAGAGACCAGCTGGGGATGTGAATCCTCCAAAAACAATGGGCAACTGGCACAGACTAAAGGAACAAGCAAGACTAAATAGGCCAGTCCAAATTGCAATAAGTGGACACACCTGATAAATGCTGCGATCCAAGGACAGCAGCACTACCACTCATAACCACCGGAGGGAGCCCAAGAGCAGAATTCACAACAGTACCCCCCCCTTGAGGAGGGGTCACCGAACCCTCACCAGAGCCCCCAGGCCGATCAGGACAAGCCAAATGAAAGGCACGAACCAAATTGTCAGCATGAACATCGGAGGCAACAACCCAAGAATTATCCTCCTGGCCATAACCCTTCCATTTGACAAGTTACTGAAGCTTCCGTCTCGAAAAACGAGAATCCAAAATCTTCTCAACCACATACTCCAGCTCCCCATCAATCAACACCGGGGCCGGAGGATCAACAGAGGGAACAACGGGCACCACATACTTCCGCAACAAAGATCTATGGAAAACATTATGGATGGAAAAAGAGGTTGGAAGGGCCAAACGAAAAGACACTGGATTGATAATCTCAGAAATCCTATAAGGACCAATAAACCGAGGCTTGAACTTAGGGGAAGAAACCTTCATAGGAACTGTAACAACCCTGCCGGCATCACTGCATGGCCTTCCATTCCCCACCTGCCTGTTACATCTACTCACTCACCCAGTGCCATGCTGTGAGATCTGTCTTCTGCTGGTTCCATGCCATGTGCTTCATGGCGGCCTTCTCTGTGTACACTTCCTGGCTGTGTGCATAGGGGGGCGGCGCCAGCCACTCCGGATTCTTATTGAGACTGTGTGCACCTCCCTAAGGTGCTTCTGGCCAATAGCCTTGAGGCCTCTGATACTTAAGGCATCCTCACCCATTGGAGGATGCCTGAGCAAACTATTCCCCTCAGTTTGCATTTGCTACTGAGCTGCCAGGTCGTGTGTTTCCTGTCTCTGAGGGCTGCACTATTGCAGGCCTTCATCTGTGTTCTGTTTGTGTATCCGTGTCCATTCCTGTCTGTACTCTGGTCTATGTCCGTCCCTGCTCCTTCTTTGTCATTAGTCATTTCCCCTCAACTGTGTGTACCTCTGCCTTATCTTTCTGCTCTGTTCGCCACTGTCTGTGGCTCTGTTTCTCTCTGCTCAGTTCTTCCACAACCTGTGGCTCTGTGTCTCTCAGCTTTTCTTTCAGCTCTGCTCTCTGACCTTGCTCCGCTCTCTGTGGCTTTGCTCTACGGCTCCGCTCCTTGCGGTTCCACCTGGCACCGCTCCTTGCGGTTCTACGTCTTTAGCTCTTGGCTCCGCCTCCAGCATCCCCGCACTTGGCTCCGCCTCCAGCGTCCCCGCTCTTGGCTCCGCCTCCAGCGCCCCCGCTCTTGGCTCCGCCTCCAGCGTCCCCGCTCTTGGCTCCGCCTCCAGCGTCCCCGCTCTTGGCTCCGCCTCCAGCGTCTCCGCTCTTGGCTCCGCCTCCAGCGTCTCCGCTCTTGGCTCCGCCTCCTGCTGCTCCGTCCTTGGCTCTGCCTTCTCCTTCTCTATTCTCTGCTCTGCCTTCTCCTTCTCTGCTCATAGCTCCACCTTCTACTCGTACTCCGCCTCCTGCAATTCAGCTTTTCTTCCACTCTTGCTCTATCTTAATTCTGCAACTTTCCCTACAGGTCTCTACCTGTTCCTTTATATTCTGCAGTCTGAACAGGTTCTTACCTGTTTCCACACATCCATCTGAATACCAGTACCTACCAGAGTATCAGTCCTGTCTGCCAGTGCCAGCCATGCCCGCCTGTCTGCCTGAGTGCCAGCCGCGCCCATCTGCCTGCCTGTATCTCCGTCAAGCCAGTCCGCCCTTCAGGGCCTCTGCCATACCCGTCTGTCAGCCAGTGTCACAGCCGTGCCTGCCTGCCCGTGTCTTGTCCCCGGTGGGATCAGCATCCACAGTCCGACTCCACCCTGGAGTGGTACCTGGTAGCTTCCTATTGCACAAGTCTGACCTCACCATCAGAGGCTCCAGCGAACACCTAGGAAGCTACTTAGTTACGCCCCTTCCAGGGAAGTTCGGTCTGTGGTCCAGTGGGGCCACACCCCCAGGTGCCCGCGCCAACCAGTCTCGGCGCGAGTGTTACAGGAACATGACGGGAAGACAACTGTTGTGAATTCTGTTGTCGAACTCCCTCCTGTGGTCGTGAATGGTACTTCGGCGAGTTCTGTCTATGGGCTCCCTCTGGTGGCTATGAGTGAAGCTGCGGCTTCTGAGGTTCCTTGTACAGGTGACATGGTTTATCCTTTGGTTGGCTGCTCTATTTAACTCCTCTCAGATCGTTACTCCATGCCAGCTGTCAATGTTTTTGCATTTGTTCAGTTCGCTCCTGGATCTCTCTGGTGACCTGCCTTCTCCTGCAGAAGCTAAGTTCCTGATAGTCATTATTTGTTCACTGTTTTCTTGTCCAGCTGGGTATCAAGATTTTGTCTTGCTAGCTGGAAGCTCTGGGATGCAGAGTGGCCCCTCCGCACCATGAGTCGGTGCGGAGGTCTTTTTTGCACACTCTGCGTGGTCTTTTGTAGGTTTTTGTGCTGATCGCAAAGTTACCTTTCCTATCCTCTGTCTATTTAGTAAGTCTGGCCTCCCTTTGCTGAAACCTGTTTCATTTCTGCGTTTGTGACTTTCATCTTTACTCACAGTCAATATATGTGGGGGGCTTCCTTTACCTTTGGGGAATTTCTCTGAGGCAAGGTAGGCTTTATTTTCCATCTCTAGGGCTAGATAGTTCTTAGGCTGTGATGAGGCGCCTAGGTCTGGTCAGGAGCGCTCCACGGCTATTTCTATTTTGTGTGATAGGATTAGGACTTGCAGTCAGCAGAGTTCCCACATCCCAGAGCTCGTCCTGTATGAGGTTTAACTATCAGGTCATTCCGGGTGCTCCTAACCACCAGGTCATAACAGACAACCAGACCAAATCCCCAACCCGAACCCGGGAACCAACACCTCGACGACGGTTAGCAAAACGCTGAGCCTCCTCCTGAGACAACACCAAATTGTCCACCACATGAGCCCAAATTTGCTGCAGCCTGTCAACCACAGAATCCACACCAGGACAATCAGAAGGCTCAACCTGCCCTGAAGAAAAACGAGGATGAAAACCAAAATTACATAAAAAAGGCGAAACCAAGGTAGCAGAACTAGCCCGATTATTAAGGGCAAACTCGGCCAATGGCAAGAAAGCCACCCAATCATCCTGATCAGCAGACACAAAGCATCTCAAATAAGTTTCCAAAGTCTGATTAGTTCGCTCGGTTTGGCCATTTGTCTGAGGATGAAATGCGGAAGAAAAAGACAAATCAATGCCCAGCCTAGCACAAAAGGCCCGCCAAAACCTAGAAACAAACTGGGAACCTCTATCGGACACAATATTCTCCGGAATACCATGCAAACGAACCACATGCTGAAAAAACAACGGAACCAAATCAGAAGAGGAAGGCATCTTAGGCAAAGGTACCAAATGAACCATCTTAGAAAACCGATCACAAACCACCCAAATAACCGACATCCTCTGGGAAACCGGAAGATCTGAAATAAAATCCATAGAAATATGCGGTCAAGGCCTCTCAGGGACCGGCAAAGGCAGAAGCAACCCACTAGCACGGGAACAACAAGGCTTGGCCCGCGCACAAGTCCCACAGGACTGCACAAAAGAACGCACATCCCGCGACAAAGAAGGCCACCAAAAGGACCTACCAACCAAATCTCTGGTACCAAAAATTCCAGGATGGCCAGCCAACACACAACAATGAACCTCAGAAATCACTTTACTAGTCCATCTATCAGGAACAAACAGTTTCCCCACTGGACAGCGGTCAGGTTTATCAGCCTGAAGTTCCTGAAGAGCCCGTCGTAAATCAGGGGAGATGGCAGAAAGAATCACCCCTTCCTTCAGAATGCCGACCGGCTCAAGGACCCCAGGAGAATCAGGCAAAAAACTCCTAGAAAGGGCATCAGCCTTAACATTCTTAGAACCCGGAAGATACGAGACCACAAAATCAAAACGGGAGAAAAACAGGGACCATCGAGCCTGTCTAGGGTTCAGTCGTTTGGCAGACTCGAGGTAAATCAGATTCTTATGATCGGTCAGGACCACAATACGGTGCTTGGCTCCCTCAAGCCAATGTCGCCACTCCTCAAATGCCCACTTCATAGCCAACAACTCCCGATTGCCGACATCATAATTGCGTTCAGCAGGCGAAAACTTCCGAGAAAAGAAGGCACACGGTTTCATCAAGGAACCATCAGAATTCCTCTGAGACAAAACGGCCCCCGACCCAATCTCAGACGCGTCAACCTCAACCTGAAATGGAAGAGAAACATCCGGCTGACGCAACACAGGGGCAGAAGTAAATCGGCGTTTAAGCTCCTGAAAGGCAGAAACAGCCGCGGAGGACCAATTCGTCACATCAGCGCCTTTCTTCGTCAAATCGGTCAGAGGTTTAACCACACTGGAGAAGTTGGCAATGAAACGACGGTAAAAATTAGCAAAGCCCAAGAATTTCTGAAGGCTCTTCACAGATGCAGGCTGAATCCAATCATGAATGGCCTGAACCTTAACCGGATCCATTTCTATAGATGAGGGAGAAAAAATAAAGCCCAAAAAAGAAACCTTCTGCACTCCAAAGAGGCACTTAGACCCCTTCACAAATAAAGCATTATCACGGAGGATCTGAAATACCATCCTGACCTGTTTCACATGAGACTCCCAATCATCGGAAAAAATCAAAATATCATCCAAATATAAAATCATGAATTTATCCAGATAACTCCGATAAAGATATCATGCATGAAAGACTGGAACACAGATGGGGCATTAGAGAGTCCGAATGGCATCACAAGGTATTCAAAATGGCCTTCGGGCGTATTAAATGCAGTTTTCCATTCATCACCCTGCTTAATACGAACAAGGTTATATGCCCCTCGAAGGTCAATCTTAGTAAACCAACTATCCCCCTTAATGCTAGCAAACAAATCAGTAAGCAAAGGCAAAGGGTATTGAAATTTGACCGTGATCTTATTCAAGAGGCGATAATCAATACAGGGTCTCAAGGAGCCATCCTTCTTGGCAACAAAAAAAAAAACCTGCTCCCAATGGTGAAGATGGCCGAATATGCCCCTTCTCCAAAGACTCCTTAATATAGCTCCGCATGGCGGCATGTTCTGGCACAGACAGGTTGAAAAGTCGGCCCTTAGGTAACTTACAACCTGGAATCAAGTCAATAGCACAATCACAGTCCCTATGCGGTGGAAGGGAACTGGATTTGGGCTCATCGAATACATCCTGGAAATCTGACAAAAACTCTGGAATTTCAGAAGAGGGGGAAGAGGAAATTGACATCAAAGGAACGTGACCATGAACCCCCTGACAACCCCAACTAGTCACAGACATAGATTTCCAATCTAACACCGGATTATGTACCTGTAACCATGGAAAACCCAGCACAATAGCATCATGCAAATTATGCAACACCAGAAAACGACAATCTTCCTGATGGGCTGGCACCATGCACATGGTCAGCTGTGTCCAAAACTGAGGTTTGTTTTTAGCCAACGGTGTAGCATCAATGCCCCATAAAGGAATAGGGTTCTGCAAAGGCTGCAAGGGAAAACCACAATGTCTGGCAAATTCTAAGTCCATTAAGTTCAGAGCGGCACCTGAATCCACAAATGCCATGACAGAAAATGACGATAATGAGCAGATCAAGGTCACAGATAACAGAAATTTAGGTTGTACAGTACTGATGGTAACAGAACTAGCGATTCCTGTTGTGAATTCTGTGGCAGAGCTCCCTCCTGTGGTCACAAGTGGTACTTCGGCTGATTCTGTCTATGAGCTTCCGTTGGTGGATGTGAGTGGTACTGCGGCTTCTGAGTTTCCTTCTTCAGGTGATGTGGTGAAGTCGTTAGGTGCTGCTCTATTTAACTCCACCTAGTGCTTTGCTCCTGGCCTCCAGTCAATGTTCTAGTATTGAAAAATGCAAGTGACTAGCACACTCCAAAAGTGTTGTGATGCAAAGTGGGGGTTTTATTTACATACAGAATTCACAAACGTTTCGGTCGTTACCGAAACGTTTGTGAATTCTGTATGTAAATAAAACCCCCGCTTTGCATCACAACACTTTTGGAGTGTGCTAGTCACTTGCATTTTTCATAAAGGCTTGGGAACCTATGACCGTGCACCTCCTCCTTTTGGCTGTGCTGAACATTTTCTATATAACTAATGTTCTAGTATTGGTCTTGCTTACTCCTGGATCGTTCCTGTGGCCTGTCTGCTCTGCATAAGCTAAGTTTTGCTTGTGTTATTTTTGTTTGCTATTTTTTCTGTCCAGCTTGCATTATTGGTTTTTCTTGCTTGCTGGAAGCTCTGGGACGCAGAAAGGAGCACCTCCGTACCGTTAGTCGGTGCGGAGGGTCTTTTTGCCCCCTCTGCGTGGTTGTTTGTAGGGTTTTGTGTTGACCGCAAAGCAATCTTTCCTATCCTCGGTCTGTTCAGTAAGTCGGGCCTCACTTTGCTAAATCTATTTCATCTCTGCGTTTGTATTTTCATCTCAACTCACAGTCATTATATGTGGGGGGCTGCCTTTTCCTTTGGGGTATCTCTCTGAGGCAAGATAGGCTTATTTTTCTATCTTCAGGGCTAGCTAGTTTCTCAGGCTGTGCTCGAGGCACATAGGTCTGGTCAGGAGCGCTCCACGGCTACCTCTAGTGTGGTTGGATAGGATTAGGGATTGCGGTCAGCAGAGTTCCCACGTCTCAGAGCTCGTCCTATGTTTTTTGGTAATTGTCAGGTCACTTTGTGTGCTCTGAACTTCAATGTCCATTGTGGTTCTGAATTACCTGTTCATAACAGTACTGGAGGCCCAAAGTACTAATGCTTCTCAATAGAGGGAAAAAAGAAGTTCTGAGACCATTTTTTTTTCTTTGCACTGTGTTTTGCCTTTTTTTTCCCCTAGACATTTGGGTGGTTCAGGACACAGGTGTAGTGATGGACATTAAAGGTCTGTCTTCATGTGTGGATCATCTCACTGCAAGAGTACAAAATATTCAAGACTTTGTGGTTCAGAATTCTATGTTAGAACCAAGAATTCCTATTCCTGATTTGTTTTCTGGAGATAGAGCTAAATTTCTGAGTTTCAAAAATAATTGTAAACTGTTTCTGGCTTTGAAACCTCGCTCCTCTGGTGACCCAGTTCAACAAGTTAGGATTATTATTTCTTTATTACGTGGCGACCCTCAAGACTGGGCATTTTCCCTTGCGCCAGGAGATCCTGCATTATGTAATATTGATGCGTTTTTCCTGGCGCTCGGATTGCTGTACGATGAACCTAATTCGGTGGATCAGGCAGAGAAAAATTTGCTGGCTCTGTGTCAGGGTCAGGATGAGATAGAGATTTATTGTCAGAAGTTTAGAAAGTGGTCCGTGCTCACTCAATGGAATGAAGGTGCGCTGGCAGCTATTTTCAGAAAAGGTCTCTCTGAAGCCCTTAAGGATGTCATGGTGGGATTTCCTATGCCTGCTGGTCTGAATGAGTCTATGTCTTTGGCCATTCAGATCGGTCGACGCTTGCGTGAGCATAAATCTGTGCACCATTTGGCGGTATTATCCGAGCATAAACCTGAGCCCATGCAGTGCGAGAGGACTTTGACCAGAGTTGAACGGCAAGAACACAGACGTCAGAATGGGCTGTGTTTCTACTGTGGTGATTCCACTCATGCTATCTCCGATTGTCCTAAGCGCACTAAGCGGTTCGCTAGGTCTGCCACCATTGGTACGGTACAGTCAAAATTTCTTTTGTCCGTTACTTTGATCTGCTCTTTGTCATCTTATTCTGTCATGGCATTTGTGGATTCAGGCACTGCCCTGAATTTGATGGACTTGGAGTATGCTAGGCGTTGTGGGTTTTTCTTGGAGCCCTTGCTGTGTCCTATTCCATTGAGAGGAATTGATGCTACGCCTTTGGCCAAGAATAAGCCTCAGTACTGGACCCAGCTGACCATGTGCATGGCTCCTGCACATCAGGAGGATATTCGCTTTCTGGTGTTGCATAATCTGCATGATGTGGTCGTGTTGGGGTTGCCATGGCTACAAGTCCATAACCCAGTATTAGATTGGAAATCAATGTCTGTGTCCAGCTGGGGTTGTCAGGGGGTACATGGTGATGTCCCATTTCTGTCTATCTCATCATCCACCCCTTCTGAGGTCCCAGAGTTCTTGTCTGATTACCGGGATGTATTTGATGAGCCCAAGTCCAATGCCCTACCTCCGCATAGGGATTGTGATTGTGCTATCGATTTGATTCCTGGTAGTAAGTTTCCTAAAGGTCGACTGTTTAATTTATCTGTGCCTGAGCACGCCGCTATGCGGAGTTACGTTAAGGAGTCCTTGGAGAAGGGTCATATTCACCCGTCATTGTCGCCATTGGGAGCGGGGTTCTTTTTTGTGGCCAAGAAGGATGGTTCGCTGAGACCTTGTATAGATTACCGCCTTCTAAATAAAATCACGGTCAAATTTCCGTACCCCTTGCCGCTGCTATCTGATTTGTTTGCTCGAATCAAGGGGGCTAGTTGGTTCACCAAGATAGATCTTCGTGGTGCGTATAATCTTGTGCGTATTAAGCGGGGCGATGAATGGAAAACTGCATTTAATACACCCGAGGGCCATTTTGAGTACCTAGTTATGCCATTCGGACTTGCTAATGCTCCATCGGTGTTTCAGTCCTTTATGCATGACATCTTCCGAGAGTACCTGGATAAATTCCTGATTGTATACTTGGATGATATTTTGGTCTTCTCGGATGATTGGGAGTCTCATGTGAAGCAGGTCAGAATGGTGTTCCAGGTCCTGCGTGCTAATTCTTTGTTTGTGAAGGGATCAAAGTGTCTCTTTGGTGTTCAGAAGGTTTCATTTTTGGGGTTCATTTTTTCCCCTTCTACTATCGAGATGGACCCTGTTAAGGTCCAGGCCATCTATGATTGGACTCACCCGACATCTCTGAAGAGTCTGCAAAAGTTCCTGGGCTTTGCTAATTTTTATCGTCGCTTCATCTGTAATTTTTCTAGTATTGCTAAACCATTGACCGATTTGACCAAGAAGGGTGCTGATGTGGTCAATTGGTCTTCTGCTGCTGTGGAAGCTTTTCAAGAGTTAAAGCGTCGTTTTTCTTCTGCCCCTGTGTTGTGTCAACCAGATGTTTCGCTTCCGTTCCAGGTCGAGGTTGATGCTTCTGAAATTGGAGCGGGGGCTGTTTTGTCGCAAAGAGGTTCTGATTGCTCGGTGATGAAGCCATGCGCCTTCTTTTCCAGGAAGTTTTCGCCTGCTGAGCGAAATTATGATGTTGGCAATCGAGAGTTGCTGGCCATGAAGTGGGCATTCGAGGAGTGGCGTCATTGGCTTGAAGGAGCTAAGCATCGCGTGGTGGTCTTGACTGATCACAAGAACTTGACTTACCTCGAGTCTGCCAAACGGTTGAATCCTAGACAGGCTCGTTGGTCGCTGTTTTTCTCCCGTTTTGACTTTGTGGTTTCGTACCTTCCGGGCTCTAAAAATGTGAAGGCGGATGCCCTGTCTAGGAGTTTTGTGCCCGACTCTCCGGGTTTGTCTGAGCCGGCGGGTATTCTCAAAGAGGGAGTAATTTTGTCTGCCATCTCCCCTGATTTGCGGCGGGTGCTGCAAAAATTTCAGGCTAATAAACCTGATCGTTGCCCAGCGGAGAAACTGTTTGTCCCTGATAGGTGGACGAATAAAGTTATCTCTGAGGTTCATTGTTCGGTGTTGGCTGGTCATCCTGGAATCTTTGGTACCAAAGATTTAGTGGCTAGATCCTTTTGGTGGCCGTCTCTGTCGCGGGATGTGCGTTCTTTTGTGCAGTCCTGTGGGATTTGTGCTCGGGCTAAGCCCTGCTGTTCTCGTGCCAGTGGGTTGCTTTTGCCCTTGCCGGACCCGAAGAGGCCTTGGACACATATCTCTATGGATTTTATTTCGGATCTCCCCGTCTCTCAAAAAATGTCGGTCATTTGGGTGGTTTGTGATCGCTTCTCTAAGATGATCCATTTGGTACCCTTGTCTAAATTACCTTCCTCCTCTGATTTGGTGCCATTGTTCTTCCAGCATGTGGTTCGTTTACATGGCATTCCAGAGAACATCGTTTCTGACAGAGGTTCCCAGTTTCTTTCGAGGTTTTGGCGAGCCTTTTGTGCTAGGATGGGCATTGATTTGTCTTTTTCCTCGGCTTTCCATCCTCAGACAAATGGCCAGACCGAACGAACCAATCAGACCTTGGAAACATATCTGAGATGCTTTGTTTCTGCTGATCAGGATGATTGGGTGTCCTTCTTGCCTTTGGCTGAGTTCGCCCTTAATAATTGGGCCAGCTCGGCTACCTTGGTTTCGCCGTTTTTCTGCAATTCTGGGTTCCATCCTCGTTTCTCTTCAGGGCAGGTTGAGTCTTCGGACTGTCCTGGTGTGGATACTGTGGTGGACAGGTTACAGCAGATTTGGACTCATGTAGTGGACAATTTGACCTTGTCCCAGGAGAAGGCTCAACGTTTCGCTAATCGCAGACGCTGTGTGGGTCCCCGACTTCGTGTTGGGAATTTGGTTTGGTTGTCATCTCGTCATATTCCTATGATGGTTTCCTCTCCTAAGTTTAAGCCTCGTTTCATTGGTCCGTATAGGATTTCTGAGGTTCTTAATCCTGTGTCTTTTCGTTTGACCCTTCCAGATTCTTTTTCCATCCATAACGTATACCATAGGTCATTGTTGCGGAGATACGTGGCACCTATGGTTCCATCTGTTGATCCTCCTGCCCCGGTTTTGGTGGAGGGGGAGTTGGAGTATATTGTGGAGAAGATTTTGGATTCTCATATTTCAAGACGGAAACTCCAGTATCTGGTTAAGTGGAAGGGTTAGGGTCAGGAAGATAATTCCTGGGTCTTTGCCTCTGATGTCCATGCTGCCGATCTTGTTCGTGCCTTTCATATGGCTCATCCTGGTCGGCCTGGGGGCTCTGGTGAGGGTTCGGTGACCCCTCCTCAAAGGGGGGTACTGTTGTGAATTCTGTGCAGAGCTCCCTCCTGTGGTCACAAGTGGTACTTCGGCTGATTCTGTCTATGAGCTTCCGTTGGTGGATGTGAGTGGTACTGCGGCTTCTGAGTTTCCTTCCTCAGGTGATGTGGTGAAGTCGTTAGGTGCTGCTCTATTTAACTCCACCTAGTGCTTTGCTCCTGGCCTCCGGTCAATGTTCTAGTTTTGGTCTTGCTTCTTCCTGGATCGTTCCTGTGGCCTGTCTGCTCTGCATAAGCTAAGTTTTGTTTGTGTTATTTTTGTTTGCTATTTTTTCTGTCCAGCTTGCATTATTGGTTTTTCTTGCTTGCTGGAAGCTCTGGGACGCAGAGGGAGCACCTCCGTACCGTTAGTCGGTGCGGAGGGTCTTTTTGCCCCCTCTGAGTGGTTGTTTGTAGGGTTTTGTGTTGACCGCAAAGCAATCTTTCCTATCCTCGGTCTGTTCAGTAAGTCGGGCCTCACTTTGCTAAATCTATTTCATCTCTGCGTTTGTATTTTCATCTCAACTCAGAGTCATTATATGTGGGGGGCTGCCTTTTCCTTTGGGGTATTTCTCTGAGGCAAGGTAGGCTTATTTTTCTATCTTCAGGGCTAGCTAGTTTCTCAGGCTGTGCTCGAGGCGCATAGGTCTGGTTCTTGTGATCAGTCAAGACCACCACGCGATGCTTAGCTCCTTCAAGCCAATGACGCCACTCCTCGAATGCCCACTTCATGGCTAGCAACTCTCGATTGCCAACATCATAATTTCGCTCAGCAGGCGAAAATTTCCTGGAAAAGAAGGCGCATGGTTTCATCACCGAGCAATCAGAACTTCTCTGCGACAAAACAGCCCCTGCTCCAATTTCAGAAGCATCAACCTCGACCTGGAACGGAAGCGAAACATCTGGTTGGCACAACACAGGGGCAGAAGAAAAACGACGCTTCAACTCCTGAAAAGCTTCCACAGCAGCAGAAGACCAATTGACCACATCAGCACCCTTCTTGGTTAAATCAGTCAACGGTTTAGCAATACTAGAAAAATTATTGATGAAGCGACGATAAAAATTAGCAAAGCCCAGGAACTTCTGCAGACTCTTCAGAGATGTTGGCTGAGTCCAATCATAAATGGCCTGAACTTTAACAGGGTCCATCTCGATAGTAGAAGGAGAAAAAATGAACCCCAAAAATGAAACCTTCTGAACACCAAAGAGACACTTTGACCCCTTCACAAACAAAGAATTTGCACGCAGGACCTGGAACACCATTCTGACCTGCTTCACATGAGACTCCCAATCATCCGAGAAGACCAAAATATCATCCAAGTATACAATCAGGAATTTATCCAGGTAATCTCGGAAGATGTCATGCATAAAGGACTGAAACACTGATGGAGCATTAGAAAGCCCGAATGGCATAACCAGGTACTCAAAATGGCCTTCGGGCGTATTAAATGCTGTTTTCCATTCATCGCCCCGTTTAATACGCACAAGATTATATGCACCACGAAGATCTATCTTGGTGAACCAACTAGCCCCCTTAATCCGAGCAAACAAATCAGACAGCAGCGGCAAGGGGTACTGAAATTTGACCGTAATTTTATTTAGAAGGCGGTAATCAATACAAGGTCTCAGCGAACCATCCTTCTTGGCCACAAAAAAGAACCCCGCTCCCAATGGCGACGATGACGGGCGAATATGACCCTTCTCCAAGGACTCCTTCACATAACTCCGCATAGCGGCGTGCTCAGGTACAGACAAATTAAACAGTCGACCTTTAGGAAACTTACTACCAGGAATCAAATCGATAGCACAATCACAATCCCTATGCGGAGGTAGGGCATTGGACTTGGGCTCATCGAATACATCCCGGTAATCAGACAAGAACTCTGGGACCTCAGAAGGGGTGGATGATGAGATAGACAGAAATGGAACATCACCATGTACCCCCTGACAACCCCAGCTGGACACAGACATTGATTTCCAATCTAATACTGGGTTATGGACTTGTAGCCATGGCAACCCCAACACGACCACATCATGCAGATTATGCAACACCAGAAAGCGAATATCCTCCTGATGTGCAAGAGCCATGCACATGGTCAGCTGGGTCCAGTACTGAGGCTTATTCTTGGCCAAAGGCGTAGCATCAATTCCTCTCAATGGAATAGGACACTGCAAGGGCTCCAAGACAAACCCACAGCGCCTAGCATACTCCAAGTCCATCAAATTCAGGGCAGCGCCTGAATCCACAAATGCCATGACAGAATAGGAAGACAAAGAGCAGATCAAAGTAACGGACAAAAGAAATTTCGACTGTACCGTACCAATGGTGGCAGACCTAGCGAACCACATAGTGCGCTTAGGACAATCGGAGATAGCATGAGTGGAATCACCACAGTAGAAACACAGCCCATTCTGACGTCTGTGTTCTTGCCTTTCAGCTCTGGTCAAAGTCCTATCGCACTGCATAGGCTCAGGTTTATGCTCAGATAATACCGCCAAATGGTGCACAGATTTACGCTCACGCAAGCGTCGACCGATCTGAATGGCCAAAGACTCATTCAGACCAGCAGGCATAGGAAATCCCACCATGACATCCTTAAGGGCTTCAGAGAGACCCTTTCTGAAAATAGCTGCCAGCGCACATTCATTCCATTGGGTGAGCACGGACCACTTTCTAAACTTCTGACAATAAATCTCTATCTCATCCTGACCCTGACACAGAGCCAGCAAATTTTTCTCTGCCTGATCCACTGAATTAGGTTCATCATACAGCAATTCGAGCGCCAGAAAAAACGCATCAATATTACATAATGCAGGATCTCCTGGCGCAAGGGAAAATGCCCAGTCTTGAGAGTCGCCACGTAATAAAGAAATAATGATCTTAACTTGTTGAACTGGGTCACCAGAGGAGCGGGGTTTCAAAGCCAGAAATAGTTTACAATTATTTTTAAAATTCAAAAACTTAGCTCTATCTCCAGAAAATAACTCAGGAATAGGAATTTTAGGTTCTAACATAGGATTCTGAACCACTAAATCTTGAATGTTCTGTACATTTATAGCGAGATTATTCATCAAAGAGAACAGACCCTGAATGTCCATGTCCACACCTGTGTTCTGAACCACCCTGATGTAAAGGGGAAAAGAAAGACAGAACACAATGCAGAGAAAAAAACATTGGTCTCAGAACTTCTCTTTTCCCTCTATTGAGAAGCATTAGTACTTTGGGCCTCCAGCACTGTTATGAACAGGTGATTCAGAACCACAATGGACCTTGTAGTTCAGAGCACACAAAGTGACCTGACAAATACCAAAAACATAGGACGAGCTCTGAGATGTGGGAACTCTGCTGACCGCAATCCCCAATCCTATCACACCACACCAGAGGTAACCGTGGAGCGCTCCTGACCAGTCCTATGCGCCTCGAGCACAGCCTGAGAAACTAGCTAGCCCTAAGAAAGAAAAATAAGCCTACCTTGCCTCAGAGAAATACCCCAAAGGAAAAGGCAGCCCCCCACATATAATGACTGTGAGTTGAGATGAAAATACAAACGCAGAGATGAAATAGATTTAGCAAAGTGAGGCCCAACTTACTGAACAGACCGAAGATAGGAAAGATTGCCTTGCGGTCAACATAAAACCCTACAAACAACCACGCAGAGGGGGCAAAAAGACCCTCCGCACCGACTAACGGTACGGAAGTGCTCCCTCTGCGTACCAGAGCTTCCAGCAAGCAAGAAAAACAAATATAGCAAGCTGGACAGAAAAAACAGCAAACAAAAATAACACAAGCAAAACTCAGCCTATGCAGGATAGACAGGCCACAGGAACGATCCAGGAGAAAGCAAGACCAATACTGGAACATTGACTGGAGGCCAGGATCAAAGCACTAGGTGGAGTTAAATAGAGCATCACCTAACGACTTAACCTCATCACCTGAGGAAGGAAACTCAGAAGCCGCAGTACCACTCTCATCCACCAAAGGAAGCTCATAGACAGAACCAGCCGAAGTACCACTCACGACCACAGGAGGGAGGTTGGCCACAGAATTCACAACAGTCTACATTAAGCAAAGCAGGATTCACAGATTCCAGGGAAAATGCCCAATCCTGAGGATCACCACGCAGCAGGGAAATAACAATTTTAACCTGCTGAATGGGATCACCAGAAGAACGGGGTTTCAGAGCAAAAAACAGTTTACAGTTATTTTTAAAGCTCAAAAATTTGGACCTGTCCCCAAAAACAAATCAGAAGTTGGAATTCTAGGCTCTAAAACCGGAGTCTGAACGATATACTCGGAAATACCCTGTACTCTAGCAGCAAGTTGATCCACACGAGAAACCAATTCCTGAACCTCCATGCCAGCACAAAACTCCTGAGCCACTCAGAGGGAAAGAGGGAAGAAAAGACAAAACAGACTACAGAAAAAAAAAATGGCTCAGCACTTTTCTTCCCTTCATTTGAGATGCGTTTAACTCATTGTTGGCCAGTTGTACTGTTATGATCTGGTGGCCTAGGAGCAGCATGAGACGTACTCTGGAGAAGGCGGTACCTGTACTGACCGCAGACCCTGAACTTAGATCCTCAACTAGAAGTAGCCGTGGGATGTACCTAGCACTCCCTAGACACCTCGACACAGCCTAAGAACTAACTTCCCCTAAAGATAGAAACGGGAAGACTATCTTGCCTCAGAGAAAATCTCCAAAGGATAGACAGCCCCCCACAAATATTGACTGTGAGAGGAGAGGAAATGACATACGCAGACTGAAATCAGGATTTAGCAAAGGAGGCCTTTCTAGCTAAAAAGAAAGAATAGGACAGAGTACTATGCGGTCAGTATTAAAACACTAGAAAATATCCACCACAGAAAATACAAATCTCCACATCTGACTAAAGACATGGAGGGTATATCTGCATATCCAGAGATACAGCTTGGCTGCAAAAAATCCCTACACAGACAAAGCTGGACAAGACAAAACATGTAAATGCACTGAACTATAAGGCCCACAGCATGTGGACAGCAAAAACAAAGCCAGAACTTATCTTTGTTGAAAAGAACAGCAAAACAGGAGAGACCAGGTAGGGATGTGAATCCTCCAAAAACAATGGGCAACTGGCACAGACTAAAGGAACAAGCAAGACTAAATAGGCCAGTCCAAATTGCAATAAGTGGACACACCTGATAAATGCTGCGATCCAAAGACAGCAGCACTACCACTCATAACCACCGGAGGGAGCCCAAGAGCAGAATTCACAACAGCCGCCCCCCTATACACAGCCAGGAAGCATGCAGAGGGCAGAGGCACAGAATATGGAACTGGCAAGAAATAGAAACCGCATCATGACCTGGAGCAGTGGGTAAGATAGTGTGAGAGATGAGAGGCCATGCGGTGATGCCAGCAGAGTTGTTACAGTGTCCCTGTTGACAGTCACAATAACCTCAGTTTCCCTATAACAATAAGTGCCCACTTTACATTTAGTAATGTCCCAAGTCTCCTGTTATGATACGGTGGTCTAGGAGCAACATGGAACGAGCTCCGAAGGAAGTGGTAACTGTACTGACCGCAGTCCCTAAGCTCAACACAACACTAGAAGTAGCCGTGGAATGCTCCTAACTCTCCCTAGGCATCTCGTCACAGCCTAAGAGCTAACTACCCCTAAAGATAGAAGCAGGAAAGCTATCTTGCCTCAGAGAAAATCCCCAAAGGGTAGATTAGCCCCCCACAAATAATGACTGTGAGTGGAGAGGGAAAAGACATACACAGAATGAAACCAGGATGAGCACAGGAGGCCAGTCTAACTAAATAGATAGGACAGGATGGAATACTGTGCGGTCAGTATAAAACACTACAAAAATCCACGCAGAGTTTACAAAAAAATCTCCACACCTGACTAAAGGTGTGGAGGGCAAATCTGCCTCCCAGAGCTTCCAGCAAGACAGAATATATTCACACTGATAAGCTGGACAAACATAGAAAGCACAGAATGGATAAGTCCACAATCTATGGACAGAAAAGGGAAGCAAAAACTTAGCTTAGCTGAACTGGTCAGGATAACAGGGAACTCCAAAGAGATGTGAATCCAACCAGGAACCATTTACAAGTGGCACTGGCTGAAGATAGAGCCAGACTTAAATAGCCGAGCAGAAGAGACGATAAGTGGAGGCAGCTGATGACAGCTAACTCCAAGGAGCAGCCATACCACTAGAAACCACAAGAGGGATCCCAAGAGCAGAACTCACAAAAGTGCCACTTACAACCACCGGAGCGAACCCAAGAGCGGAATTCACAACAGTCTCCCCCCTGTACAGCTCCCCTATGCACAGTTTATTTTTCCCTCACTATATATACTGACTCCTTAATATCCCCCAAACTTCACATAGGTAGACTATAGTATAATACACTTCCCATAGGAAGACTTTATAGTATATTGCAGCTCCCCATAGGCAGCCTCTATAGTGTAATGCAGGCCCATAGGCAGCCTCTATAGCGTAATGCATCCTCATAAGCAGCCTCTATATAGAAGGATGTAAATCTGTTCCCAATCCCCTCTGCAAGGCATAAAAATGACCGCTCATTATATTCACCAACGGTGCTCACCAAATCATACTGTGCCTTGCAAAAGTATTTGGCCCCCTTGAACTTTTCAACCTTTTCCCACATATCATGCTTCAAACATAAAGATACCAAATGTAAATCTTTGGTGAAGAATCAACAACAAGTGGAACACAATTGTGAAGTTGAACGAAATTTATTGGTTATTTTAATTTTTTGTGGAAATTCAAAAACTGAAAAGTGGGCCATGCAATATTATTCGGCCCCTTTACTTTCAGTGCAGCAAACTCACTCCAAAAGTTCATTGTGGATCTCTGAATGATCCAATGTTGTCCTAAATGCCTAATGAGGATAAATATAATCCACCTGTGTGTATTCAAGTCTCCGTATAAATGCTCCTGCTCTGTGATAGTCTCAGGGTTCTGTTTGAAGCACAGAGAGCATCATGAAGACCGAGGAACACAACAGGCAGGTCCGTGATACTGTTGTGGAGAAGTTTAAAGCTGGATTTGGATACAAAATGATTTCCAAAACTTTAAACATCCCAAGGAGCACTGTGTAAGCGATCATATTTGAATGAAAGGAGTATCATTACACTGCAAATCTACCAAGACCCAGCCGTCCCTCTAAACTTTCATCTCAAACAAGGAGAAGACTGATCAGAGATGCAGCCAAGAGGCCCATGATCACTCTGGATAAACTGCAGAGATCTACAGCTGAGGTGGGACAGTCTGTCCATAGGACAACAATCAGTCGTACATTGCACAAATCTGGCCTTTATGGAAGGGTGGCAAGAAAAAAGCCATTTCTCAAAGATATCCATAAAAAGTGTCCTTTAAAGTTTGCAATATGCCACTTGGCGCTGACACAGGATGCAGGAGGAGTGCAGGGAAGCTGACGACGGGGGACGTGACAGACACCGGAATGTGAGTATGTGTGTTTTTTTTTTTTTACATTTACAATGGTAACCAGGGTAAACATCGGGTTACTAAGCACGGCCCTGGATGCGTTGTCCACTGGATGTGTTGGGTTTTGGCGGCCCGTCATTTTGAAAAAACGTTCAAGGGAACGTTTTTCGTACGTTGCATCCTGCATTTTTAACTGCGCATGCCCGGGTGGAGATCTCTCTCTCCTCCCCGGAACTTTAGAATGGGCAGCGGATGCGTTGAAATACTGCTTCCGCTGCTCACGTTATGCACAAACTCACAAACGTATGTTGCACCGACGCTTTGTGACGGCCCCGTACCGACGTAAATGTGAAAGTAGCCTAAGAGGAGACTTAATAGCTGCCTACAAATATCTGAAGGGCTGTCACAGTGTAGAGGGATCATCATCATTCTCATTTGCACATGGAAACATGAGAAGCAATGGAATTAAACTGAAAGAGAGAAGATACAGATTAGATATTAGAAAAAACTTTTTGACAGAGAGGGTGATAAACAAGTGGAACAGGCTGCCATGAGAGGCGGTGAGTTCTCATTCAATGTAAGTTTTCAAACAGAGGCTGGACAGACATCAGTGTGGGGTACTCGGAACTGGGTCGGACACTTCTTTGAAGAAGTCACGGGGCAGTGACACGACTCCGTGGCCCTGGCTGTGCCGTAAAATGGGGAATATGTATATGGGATTTAATATGACGCCACCTGTGGTGTTTGGCAACGGATGGCCGACACTGCTATAGGAGACCGCTGGGGCCGATGGTGACGCAGCTGGGATGGTTCTGCTCCCCACAGGTGGAGCGGGGCCCCAGGGCTACCGGTCCCGTTTATGTCAGACTTTGTGTACCTTGTGGTGTAGGACTCAGGGCGCGAGAGATCACTGAATGACACACGGGATGTAGTTTTCTTTTCCTTTTCCTGACTGAGATGGTTTAATGAATCCTGCATTGATCAGGGGGTTGGACATGATGACCCTTGAGGTCCCTTCCAACTGTAACTTTCTTTTATTCTATGATGCCACACAAAATTGTGGTAATTGGTATATAAAATTTAAAAAATGAGACTAAGGGAAAAGGATTTATGTAAACTAGAGGCTTGGGCTGAAAAATGACAAATGAAGTTTAAAGGGAACCTGTCACCAGGTTTGGCGGATATGAGATTCGGCCACCACCTTTCAGGGTTGATATACAGTGTAACAACTCTGCTGGCATCACAGCATGGCCTCACATCTCTCGCACAATCTTATCCACTGCTCCAGGCCATGATGTGCTTTCTCTTTAATGCCAGCTCCATGTTCTGTGTCTCTGCTCTCTGCATGCCTCATGGCTATGTGTATAGGGGGCCGGCGCCTGAACTCTCTGGTTCTTATAGGAATCAGGTGCATCTGTCCAATCAGTTCCTGACCAATTGCCAAGAGGCCTCCTGTATATAGTGCAGCTCCACCCTGTGGTCTGGGCCTGTGCAATGTGTTAGCTCAGTTAGTGTTTAGCTGCTGAGTTTGCCTGGCCTTGCTCTGAGTTACTCCCTCTGAGCTTTTCTCTGTGCCATTGCCTTGATCTTGTAGTCCGCCCTCCAGGAGGCAGAATATCCTGGTCCCTGTGTCTTTGTCCCTGTGTCTTGTTCTATTGCCTTGTCTGTACTTTGTCTTTTCTCGGTCTCCTTGTCTGTGGCCTTCTTCCCTGCTTTCTTTCCTTGTGTTTTCTGTCTGCTTTCACTCCGCACTCTTGCGGCTCTGCACTCAGACCTTGCTTCGCACTCTCTGGCTTTGCTCTGTGGCTCCGCTCTTTGCGGTTCTATCTGGCCCCGCTCTTTGCGGTACTATCTGGCTCTGCCTCCTGTGTTTCTGCACTTGGCTCCGTCTCTGCTCTTGGCTCTGCCTCCAGCGTCTCCGCACTTGGCTCCGCCTCCAGCGTCTCCGCTCTTGGCTCCGCCTCCAGCGTCTCCGCTCTTGGCTCCGCCTCCAGCGTCTCCGCTCTTGGCTCCGCCTCCAGCATCTCCGCTCTTGGCTCCGCCTCCAGCGTCTCCGCTCTTGGCTCCACCTCTTGCGGCTCCGTCCTTGGCTCTGCCTTCTCCTTCTCTTCTCTTAGTTCCACCTTCTACTTGTTACTTGGTCCTCCTGTGTGAACAGGTCCCTACCTGTTCCTTCATTCTCCTTTCCTTCTGGCTTGTTTCCGTACCTGCATCTTCTGTGTGTACAGGTCCCTACCTGTTCCTTCATCACATTCACAATAGGACTGCACTCGGGTGTCATCAGAGTGCAGCCTGATTCATACACCACATCAACCCGTCCTGTGTATCCTGTGTTCCTGCCAGTCCTGGTTCCTGCCCTGCCTTCCATTCCTGTGTTCTCTGCAGTGCCTCCCAATCCTGTGTTCCTGCCAGTCCTGCCGTTCCTGCCCTGCCTTCCAGTCCTATGTTCCTGCTGTCCTAGCCAGTCCTGTTTCCTGCCGTGTCTCTGCCAGCCCTGAGTTCTCTGCCGTGTCTCTGCCAGCCCTGTCTCAGCCGTGCCAGCCTACTCGTCTGTGTTCCAGCCGTGCTCTTCTGCCAGTCCTGCCTAATGCCCGCACCAATCCAGGTGTTCCTGTCTCCCAAGTGGGATCAGCAGCCACAGCCAGACACCACCCTGGAGTAGCACCTGGCAGCTGCCTGCTGCACAAGCCTGTCCTCACCATCAGAGGCTCCAGTGAAAACCCAGGCAGCTGTCATAGTCACGCCCCTTCCAGGGTAGTCTAGTTTGTGGCACAGTGGGGCCACAAACCCCCCGAGCTCACGCCCACCAGTCAGGGCGCGAGCGTGACAGTTTGCACAGGCCATGGCCTCCGCTGTATCCCATGTCCTACCGCTCTCAGAGCATGATGAACTTTCTCTCTACCGGTATGAGCAAGCTGAAGAATTTGTTCCGCCCTGTGTCGTTCCTATTGAGGAGACCTCGGGCCCAATCATAATATCAAACGCTCTCTACGATCAACTCCGGGCCTATGAGGAGGAGCACGACCCAGCTGACCCACCTAGGTTCTAGGGGAATCCAGAAGAATGCCAAAGCTTCCTGGAACAGTGCTTGCGCTACATCCTGCAGAATGCAGCTTGTTTTCCCTCTGACCGGATTAAGGTGGCCTACATCATGTCCTACCTAGCAGGAGATGCTTTATTATGGATTTGTCCCCTCTGGGAAGCAGGGGATCCTATCGTCTTGAGTCTTGGGGCCTTCCTGGTGGCCTTCCGTAAAGTCTTTGACAAGCCTCGTCCTGCTGCTCCTGTGAAGTCTTCCCAATCTAGATCCGAGAGGCGCTCCAGACGGGCGAAACCTGTGAGGAAACCTCCACGTCAAGCCATGACCGTCTGTGATCCTCCAGTTCCTCTACCCGTTAAAGCAGCTACTCTAATAGAACCCAAAAAGACTGGCAAGAGTGGACTGGCAAAGCATCAGTCTAAGACCAGTCGTAAGAAGGGCTTACTATGTCGCTGCTGTTGTGAGGAACACCTGGAAGACCTCTGTCCAGGGGATCTAAAGCTCCAAAACCTCGGGCCAGTAGGAGAGACTGCCCTTGGTGAGAATAACTCCCTTCCGCTAAAGTCTGAGTCTGTTCCAGTGCCTTGTGGGAGCTTCGGTCCTGCAGATGTGTTAAAGCTGCTAACCAGACGGAGTCTAAGTGTGATTCCTGTTCCACTGCTCCAGAATCCTGTGAAGGTGTTTGGTGATTGCCAAGTCCTACTTATGAACAGTCCAGTGTTGAAGGGAAAACTACAGCTCCAAATCGGAGCATTGTATACGGAGAGATTTGTTTTCCACTTGTTGACCAGTCCGCCTGTCGGTCGTTCTGAACCGGTTACTCTGCTGCCCGTTCCGGTCCAAAGACCCAGCGTGGTTCTGCGTTTGGAACTATCAAGTCTCCAGAAGTTTCTTGTTCCTAAACTGCTAGGTCAACCTACAGTGTTGATATCTTCTCCATCCAATCAGCTGGCTATTGAGTCACGGTGTGCTGACCTCACTGAAGTAAAGGAAACAGTGGCGTCCTCTCCGCACACCTCCAGTGTCAATACCTGTGACCAGTTCCCAGGAACATCCCTGTCACTTAAAAAATTTTCTATGAACTTTGGGAAGAAGATGCTTCCTGTAATGATTCCATGTGGCAGGTGGATGAGGAAATTGAAGCTGAAGCTCTTGCATCTCTGTTCTTCACCAATCCGGAGGAAGAGATGGTCCAGTTTTGTCTGAGCAACTGGCTGATGGGGCTAGCTAAATGTATGTCTTCTGCTTCCAAGTGGCTACTTGCTGATAATACTAAGACAGAGACTTACTCATCATTTAATCTTGAAGAGGAGGTCCAGTTTTTTCAGGGTACCAGGTTGAAGATGTTTCCTATATGTATGCCACCAGTTTCCATCTGGCTATCGGGCGAAGATCCCAAGACTGAAGTGTTCTCATCTCTGCTTCCCACCGGTCCAAAGGAGGAGGTCCAATTTTCTTGTGATGATGGACTTAAGTTGGATCCAGTGAAGGTGTCTTCAGTGTCCAAAGAATCAGACTATGTTGTGGTCAAATCACAAGCTTCCAAGTCCCTGCCTCCTGTTGACCAGGTGAAAGAAGTCCTGTCCCTTGTGTCTTCTGAGTGGGATGCTGATCTTACTGGACTCAAAGAGACTGTGCATCCTGAGATCTTTAATGTCTCAAATACCTCATTCTACGAGAGGAATGTTGTGATGGCTATGACTATGTGTCCTCCTATCCTTCTTCTACAGGTTGTTCTGGCGGGCTTGAAGAGGAGGGGCCGTAAAGGGGGGGGGAGGGTACTGTAACAACTCTGCTGGCATCACAGCATGGCCTCACATCTCTCACACAATCTTACCCACTGCTCCAGGCCATGATGTGCTTTCTCTTTAATGCCAGCTCCATGTTCTGTGTCTCTGCTCTGTACATGCTTCATGGCTATGTGTATAGGGGGCCGGCGCCTGAACTCTCTGGTTCTTATAGGAATCAGGTGCATCTGTCCAATCAGTTCATGACCAATTACCAAGAGGCCTCCTGTATATAGTGCAGCTCCACCCTGTGCTCTGGGCCTGTGCAATGTGTTAGCTCAGTTAGTGTTTAGCTGCTGAGTTTGCCTGGCCTTGCTCTGAGTTATTCCCTCTGAGCTTTTCTCTGTGCTATTGCCTTGATCTTGTAGTCCGCCCTCCAGGAGGCAGAATATCCTGGTCCCTGTGTCTTGTTCTATTGCCTTGTCTGTACTTTGTCTTTTCTCGGTCTCCTTGTCTGTGGCTTTCTTCCCTGCTTTCTTTCCTTGTGTTTTCTGTCTGCTTTCACTCCGCACTCTTGCGGCTCTGCACTCAGACCTTGCTTTGCACTCTCTGGCTTTGCTCTGTGGCTCCGCTCTTTGCGGTTCTATCTGGCCCCGCTCTTTGCGGTACTATCTGGCTCTGCCTCCTGTGTTTCTGCACTTGGCTCCGTCTCTGCTCTTGGCTCCGCCTCCAGCGTCTCCGCTCTTGGCTCCGCCTCCAGCGTCACCGCTATTGGCTCCGCCTCCAGCATCTCCGCTCTTGGCTCCGCCTCCAGCATCTCCGCTCTTGGCTCCGCCTCCAGTATCTCCGCTCTTGGCTCCGCCTCCAGCATCTCCGCTCTTGGCTCCGCCTCTTGCGGCTCCGTCCTTGGCTCTGCCTTCTCCTTCTCTTCTCTTAGTTCCACCTTCTACTTGTTACTTGGTCCTCCTGTGTGAACAGGTCCCTACCTGTTCCTTCATTCTCCTTTCCTTCTGGCTTGTTTCCGTACCTGCATCTTCTGTGTGTACAGGTCCCTACCTGTTCCTTCATCACATTCACAATAGGACTGCACTCGGGTGTCATCAGAGTGCAGCCTGATTCATACACCACATCAACCCGTCCTGTGTATCCTGTGTTCCTGCCAGTCCTGCCCTGCCTTCCAGTCCTGTGTTCTCTTCAGTGCCTCCCAATCCTGTGTTCCTGCCAGTCCTGCCTTTCCTGCCCTGCCTTCCAGTCCTGTGTTCCTGCTGTCCTAGCCAGTCCTGTTTCCTGCCGTGTCTCTGCCAGCCCTGTGTTCTCTGCCGTGTCTCTGCCAGCCCTGTCTCAGCCGTGCCAGCCTACTCGTCTGTGTTCCAGCCGTGCTCTTCTGCCAGTCCTGCCTAATGCCCGCACCAATCCAGGTGTTCCTGTCTCCCAAGTGGGATCAGCAGCCACAGCCAGACACCACCCTGGAGTAGCACCTGGCAGCTGCCTGCTGCACAAGCCTGTCCTCACCATCAGAGGCTCCAGTGAAAACCCAGGCAGCTGTCATAGTCACGCCCCTTCCAGGGAAGTCTGGTTTGTGGCACAGTGGGGCCACAAACCCCCCGAGCTCACGCCCACCAGTCAGGGCGCGAGCGTGACATACAGCATTCTATAATGCTGTGTGTATGCACCCAACCCCACCTGAAAGCGAAGAGAAAGATCTTTCATAATAATCACCTGCAGGGCATCAGATAGCGGATGCCATGTCGTGTTTGGAGAGCCCCTGATATGCCTAAACAAGTGGCAGCATTTTGTAAACTACACCCTTCAAAAATTTTATCCAGGGGTATAGTGAGGATTTTTAACTACACAGAATTTTATAATACTAACTTGTTATATTGAATATGTTGTCATTAGTGTTGAGTGCAAGTGGTTGCTACTCCAGTTTGCCTCGGGTGCGCACCTAATATCGCGGGTGCTCGAGTGACATGCTTGAGTCACCCCCACCCAAAAACAAACATGTGGGGATCCCAAGCACCTGATGCAAACTCGAGTAGTAAACACTTGCGCTCAACACTACAGTAGCTGTCACATAGTCATCGTTTTTTTTTTTACTTTTGAAAATTCTCCAATCCCTTTCCCCAACCCTAACTCTTACACAAACCTAACCCTAACACAACTCTAACCACAACTGCAAAGAATGGAAAACATTTTTAAAATGTAATTTTATAATTTTTATCTAACTAAGGGAATAATAAAGGGGAATTTGATTGACTATTTTTTTATTTTGATCACTGTGATAGGGTCTATCACAGTGGTCAAAAGGAACCAATAGGAAAAATTCCATATTGTTGCCAGATACTGTCCGTCAGATCTCGGCGGGCGCACTGCGAATGCAGCTGCCATTTTTTTCTAGAAAGATCACGAAGAGGGCGGGGGGACAGATCTGGAGGGTCCGGGGATGGCAGTGGTATCAGGGAAGCTCGGTGACCCAATTTCTCTCTTCTCTGATATGTTACAACATATCAGAGGAGAGAGAAATTAATTATAAATCAGACCTTTTCTTTGTGATCGCAATAACTGTGATCACATGACAGGAGACCGTAAAAACTGTCCCTTATCATGTTCTCCGGGGTCTCAGCCACCACCCCCGGTGGCTGAGACCCAGGAGATTTGCTGACGCTGGGTGGCGCTATACCCTTATTTCTCAGTGCCATTAAAATGTTGGGTTGAGGAATAAGTACCCTTAACTGTCGCCGTTAAAAGGTGCATAGTGGGTGTTAAGGGGTTAAAGCAAATCAAGCCTTTGGCAAATATTTTTATGAAAACAGACAACCTCTTTAAACATTATATCCCAATTCTACATAATTTTATTTCTTTCAGGGCAGATTCTGTGACATGGAATCCTCACAAATTATTAGGTGTTGGCTTGCAATGTTCTGCATTTCTCCTACGGGACACAACTGTGAGTATATTTCTAATCTGCAGAAAAGGAGATATTATCAAAATAAAACAAGGCCTTCCTGGCCTAAGGAAATTCAAAAGCAAAACATACAGCATAGTCCTTGTGGTTGCGGGGATCCGCCTACTCAGGAAAACCAACATATACAGGTTCAGCTTCCTTGTTAGGACACCTAGCACTGCAGCCTCTGGAAGCCAACTATTTAAAAACCCAGACCACATCCTGGGGTGGAGATAAGGTGGACATAGTGTGCTGGAGCAAACTTCTGGGTTTCAAATCACTGAAGCCAATAGCTTGTCACACCGTTAACGGCGATAAAGGGGCAGGATGGCGTACTGGGACCCGCACCTGTCCCTGCCACTATAATGGGGCCCTGGCTTTCCCTTATCTCAGGGGTACCTATGATGGTTAGGAGGCCTGAGCCGCCAGCGTATCCCTATCTCCTGTGCAGGCCCTATCAGTGGCCCCCTCTCCCCCCAAGGGAGTTGGACTGCACCAGTGTATAAATACAACAACTAACAGGGTATACAGACAAGGTAACTAAAAGTCTCAAACTCACCAAATGCTCACACAACCACAGAGGAAACACAGAAGGGAAGAGAAGGAATACACTAGGAAGGAAAACAGGTTTAACATGCAACCAAAACAGCAGACACCAATTTCTGTAAATAAACCTCCAAACTGCAGCTCTACGCTCCTTCACACTCTCCAAGCCAGGCAGCTGAACTGATCACTGACAATAGCTGTGGTCAGGGCTGAGTCTATATAGAGGATGAGATTACAAAATCCACTTCAGCTGAGAGACCCAGCTCTCAGCAACTCAGCAATAAGGTTAACTCCTGCACTGCTGGCACAAAGCAGCCAGGTCAGAACACAGGAGAAGAGCTTCTGTTCACTGTGTGTGAACGAGGCCCAGAGCGCTGCGGTTCTCTGGAACCTCTCTGTCGCGGTAGTCCCGTAACATAGCCTCAGTGAAACGTATCTCCCCTCTAGCACCTTGCCATATATATATGTTACAGATGTATCACACACTTCTATTACAGCTCTGTACAACATGGAATCGTAGTACAGACAAGTGAATAATGTTACTTTGAACAGATTAAATGATGCTTTAACATCATACTGTACTTTTGTAGCCACTGATCTCACTAGTTGACCTGGATGATTAAAAAAAAACACAGCATGGGGTAACTAGTGTAGGTATATTTAATTCGATTCACTACATCATAATTTCAAGCATTAAAAAGTGTGACTCTTGTCGCATCTCGTCCCGCAAAAAAAACAATCCTTCATGTGGATGGAAAAATAAAAGTTATAGCTCTTGGAAAAAGGGGAGGAAAAAACAAAAATGACAGAAAAAAAATGCTGGAGATGAAGAGGTTCATGCGACCATGCAGCCTGGCTCTGATTCATGTGCCTGTGGTGTGGTTTGGGCAGCATTAATTCCCTTACAGGTTCCCCTTTAAAGGGAACCTGTCACCCCGTTTTTTGAGATTGAGCTATAAATACTGTTAAATAGGGCCTGCGCTGTGTGTTCCTATAGTGTATGTAGTGTACCCCGATTCCCCATGTATGCTGAGAAATAACTTACCAAAGTCGCCGTTTTCGCCTGTCAATCAGGCTGGTCAGGTCGGGAGGGCGTGGTGACATCGCTGGTTCTTCCTCAGCTTTACGTTGGTGGCGTAGTGGCGTAGTGGTGAACAAGCAGCGCGCGATCTGCGCTGTCATCCCTTTCGTCGGTGGGGGCGGCCATCTTCCTGGGGCCGCGCGTGCGCAGATCGAGTGCTCTGCTGCACGGGGCTTCAGGAAAATGGCCGCGGGATGCCGCGCGTGCGCATTAGAGATCGCGGCGGCCATTTTCCCAAAGCCGAGTTTGCATCTCGGCTTTGGGAAAATGGCCGCCGCGATCTCTAATGCGCACGCGCGGCATCCCGCGGCCATTTTCCTGAAGCCCCGTGCAGCAGAGCACTCGATCTGCGCACGCGCGGCCCCAGGAAGATGGCCGCCCCCACCGACGAAAGGGATGACAGCGCAGATCGCGCGCTGTGTCTTCACCACTACGCCACTACGCCACCAACGTAAAGCTGAGGAAGAACCAGCGATGTCACCACGCCCTCCCGACCTGACCAGCCTGATTGACAGGCGAAAACGGCGACTTTGGTAAGTTATTTCTCAGCATACATGGGGAATCGGGGTACACTACATACACTATAGGAACACACAGCGCAGGCCCTATTTAACAGTATTTATAGCTCAATCTCAAAAAACGGGGTGACAGGTTCCCTTTAAGTTGCCCTCAATTCCTTGGTGAAGAAAAAAATAGATTTTTGGGAATCTAACATGCCCAGCCTTGTTTTCTCTGACGGACAGTGAAGCTGCCCCAATACACATGCCAAAAAATATATATTGGCCATTCTTGGACAGGGCATGCTGCCGCCTATGTTATAGCATAGTGCATGTCACTTTGTGTAACTAACTGTCTGCCTTTCTTTACAGCAAATATTAGAACAATGTCATGCGGCTAAAGCCACCTACCTGTTCCAGACAGACAAATTTTACGATCTAAAATATGACACAGGCGATAAATCAATCCAATGTGGTCGCCGAGTGGACTGCCTGAAACTCTGGCTAATGTGGAAGGCGCTTGGATCCAAGGGTCTGGAGGGAAGAGTGGACGGAGTGCTGGACCAGACAAGGTACAATGTCCTACCACACATAATGGTAACCATATAGAAGTCAGACACACCGGCCAATATAGGCAGGATCGGACGACTCTGTAATTTGTATTGGGCATATTGGAGGAGAATTGATAAGCCATGGGTAAAAATGAAGCGGAACAATGGCTTTCAACACACCTGATCATTGTGCCCCTAGAAAGTAAGGCCATGCCAAATTAATTGGGTGCACAACAGTTCTCTTTATTACCTTCAAAATGGACACATCAGAAAATATTTGATGCAAATACACAGCCTTGCTTTTAACAAAAATACCTACAAGCTAAAGACTTCCACAGAATAAGGCCGGCGTCACACTTAGTGTAATAAAATACGGTCAGTTTTTTATGGGCGCAATACACAGAAATTTTCCCTAAACAGTGTTCCATATGGAATCCGTTGGCAAGGTGTGGCAGCGTACTGTATTTTGCGCATGTAATCCTGCATATGTAATCCGTATGGCATCCGTACTGCGTTTCTTTTCGCAACCTTATAAAATGGACATTTAATGGTTTTCAGAGCTGAAATTAATTTAAATCATCATCAACAACCTTATGTAAGGCCTCTACAACAGGTGGCACCCTCCAATCTGGCCATTTTGTTGCTGTGCTTCTGTTGGTGTGTTGGTGGTTCTTTGGCAACATGTCTGACCTTCTGCATTTTACCCCAACTCAGCGGGTGTTATATAACTGGGTGTTGTCACGTCGCTTTGGCCAGCCATACCCAGTGATAGTGGATCCGCGGAGGAGAAGAATGTGGGTACATCCGCTTTTGAGGCAACGCCCCACTAAAGACCATTTTCACCGGCTATATACATCTCTGCGGACACATCCCAACAAATTTCACCAGTACTGTCGCATGAGCATATCCACATTTGATATTTTGTTGGAGACAGTACGACCAGGCATTACATATCAGAACTCCAGGATGTGGAAATGCATATCCGCAGAGGAGCATCTTCTCCTTACTTTACGGTATGTATTCACCAACCTCACATACTCTATGTTGATGATGTTTTTATAATCTAAATGTGTTTTTTACGTGTCCTATAAGCTGAATTAAATTGATTAATATTATATTGCAAAACTATAACAAAATATGTAGTTAATGTTAAATGTCTATAGCCAGTGTATATTTTTGAAGGTGCAGTGGTATCCTGGCTTTTTATATCCAAACATTACTTGTGTTGACTATGAATTTTCACAAGCATTATATCATTGGTAATAATTGATATTTTTGTCTGCTTTCTGCTTCCTGTGAACTGGAATATCGAATGCTGGCCTCCATCTGGAATTTTTAATTGGGAGGTCCACTATCTCCGGCATAGTGCGTGCTACGTGTGAGGAAATTTGGTCCAGACTACACGAACTGGTGATGCCTGTGCCCAAAATGGATGATTGGGTGAAGATAGCAAGTGGATTTCAGGACAATTGTGATTTCACACAGTGTATTGGAGCCCTTGATGGGGAACATATCCGATTGTGTAAGCCGCCGAACTCAGGGTCCCAATTCTACAATTATAAGCAGTTTTTCTCTGTAGTGCTGTTAGCTGTTGTTGACAGTCACTACAGGTTTATAATTGTAGATATTGGGGCCTATGGGAGAACTGGAGACTCTAGAGTCTTCAATTCTTCCATTATGGGTCGGCGGCTGTGCGATAACCAGTTGGACCTACCACCACCACGTCAACTCCCAGGCTCCAATGTAGAAGCTGTGCCATATGTCCTTGTGGCAGATGAGGCCTTTCAGTTGACAAGGCATGTCTTGAGGCCATATCCCTGTCGAAACCTGGACCACCGGCGGCGGATCTTTAATTTGTGCTTATCACGGGCACGGCGACTAGTGGATTGCGCCTTTGGCATTCTTTGTGCCAAATGGCAGGTCCTCCAGTCTGCAATTCAGTTGAGTGAAGCAAACGTCAATGAAGTTATTAAAGCTTGTGTAGTTTTACATAACTTCACCAGACTACATGAGTGCTCCTCAGCTGATAGTGCTGAAGGCATGTTGCCCAATGTGGCTAGGCCTACACCACATGGCCTTCCTCAGCGTCGTCCCCTTTCTGGACTCAAATTTCGAGATATTTTTACCAATTATTTTCTTTCACCTCAGGGTGCTACTCCCTGGCAAGATAATGCTGTCTCTATGTTGTGATGTGTTCATTTATATATATTTACATCTAAAAAGATAAAATGATGTTACTTAACTGTGTGTGTTGAATTGACTTATTTAAGAGATGGTTGAGAATATATTAATTGTGTATGGTGTATTGATGATTGGTACAACAAACTTACCGTAAATTGGCTTTTGACAATTTTTTTTAAATTTAGCAAAAGCCAAATAATTTTTTTAGAACACCATATTAATATCAAATGGCTTTTGTGGCCATTTAAACTTGGCATAACAAAAGTAAAAATAAAAACAAACCAAGTGCTATCACAGCAGAATATCAAATCTGTGGTTTTACCACAAAATTTGCAACAAGAATACAGGTTTTTTTTTACAGATTCCGATAAGTTGGTGGAGGTGATGGCGGCAGTCCGGGTTGCTGCTCTTTTGGCTTTTGTTGGGCCAATTGTCCTTCACCCTGTGTAGGTAAACTCTGTTGGCCCTGCTCCAAATACTGTGCTTGCTTGTATTAGCCAGTTGTGGATTGGCCATAAGGGTTTAGACTATGGGCCTCAAAAGGATGGTAATAGTCACATGACTCATACCCCCCCGCCCCCATATGGCCAGGTCGTCCAAACCCAGGTTGGGAACAGCCTCCAGCACTGGGTCTGTACAAGTGGCCATATTGGGAAGGTTGCTGGTAGGATGGCATTTGGTGAGGTGTAGGCACACGTGGAGGAGGTGCTTCAGATCCCTCTTGAGAATGCACTTGTTGAGTTGTTTGAAGACGCATGAGGTTACATGGTGACAGCTGCCACCTCTCAATGTATTCAAATAACTCATACGGGCTATTTGGGGGGGTGCATGCATCAAGAAGGATTTGAATGCACCCTCTCACACTTAGCCTCACTTCACGGGCTAGGGGACGGAGGTACCGGGCCAGGCTCCGCGAATAGGCCTCCTCACCCTCATCCTGATCAGCCCTGGCCAGATAATTTAGGACACCAGTGTCCACATGCCTCCTACTTTCCATAAGCTCTCTCCTTCTGCGGCCATGGCGTGAAGTCACAGCAGACTGTGGGAAGGTCTCCAGTGGGACAGTAGGGCTACTGCTGTTCCCAGGATCATCCTGGCTTATTGGTGCTGGTGCTGCTGTGGGTCGTGGTGCAGCATCTGGCCCTGTTGTTGCCGGAGCTTGGGGTGCAGCAGAGGATAGACCAGGAGAGATGGACCTGGAAGGATCCGAAGATGGGCCAGCCACCTCTTCCCCTTCCACGACCACATCAATGACAGCCTCCAAGTCTGAGTCGGTCTCCCTATCCATATGTTTTGTGGACTGAGTTCTGTTAGGAAAATATGAGAATAACTAAATCACATGTAATATATGACCATTCAAAACATATGTGTAATGTGTTGTGAGGTTTGTACTTATGGTCTCAGATCCATACTGGGTTCCAGAAAGGAGAGCCTATCAAAATAGATATATTTTGTTTTTGAAGGAACAGCTGCCCCACTCCTGGCCCGCTGCTGCCTTTCTCTGCGGTACTGGTCCCGAATGCTGCGCCATCTTCCACTGCAATGACAGAGAAGAAAATAATGTATAAGGCCATTGTGCACAGAGTGGTACAACAAGGTGTCAGTGTTTTCACATATTAATGTGGCCTAGTTAGCTGCATTTCTAACAAAAAAACTTCAGTAATAATAATAAACATGCAAATAGCACAATAGGATTTAAGGGGATAGTGTGAAAATCTGCTAGTTACTGCAGTTTAGGATATTAATAGCGAAACATGAGTGAACTTACTTATTTGCCTCAGGCCCTCACGTGGCCGCGGTTCATAATCAGGGAAAAGGAGGCCACACACGCTCCTCCAAGCAGCCTCTTTTCTTGCCCGGTTTGAGTAATGGGCATCCCTTTGATCCCATATTTCTGGCCTTTCTTGGACCAGGACCAGCAGCATATCCACATTTATAATAGAAGCCATCATGTATGAGACAACGTGGAGGCGTGCGGCAGACTTCCGGGATGTCTGTCTGGCTTTTTCAGCTAATTAGCATGTCTAAGCTTCCTGATTGAGGGCTAGGCACTTTTCCTGTCACCTGCAAAAGTCTTGCGTATTTCTCGCAAGTCACACGCATGGTCCGTGTGCAATCTGTATTTTTCGCACGCCCATAGACTTTCATTGGTGGATTTTTTGCACAATACGCTGATAAACGCAGCATGCTGTGATTTTCTCAGCCCGTAAAATACGGCAGACAAATATACGGCAGATAGGAGCTGCCCCATAGAAAAACATTGGTCCGTGTGCAATGCGTTGTTTTTGCGCCTCTCATACGTCCGTATTACTCTCTAGTGTGACCCCGTCATTAGACTGTGTTCCTACTTTGTTTTTCTCCACAATCACAGTAGAATATCAGCAAAATTGAGCATTTTTGGTACAGTAGTGGCAAAAAAAAAACAAAAACGCACTGCAATGTGTGAACCCAAACTGATTTTTTTAAATCTTTTAATGTCTGATTTTCACAGTTTACAAATTGAAGATACCCACCTTTAACCCTGATTAAAACATTATATCCTTGTCTTTAGGTATTTGGCTGAGGAAATGAAGAAAAGGGAAGGTTTCCGTTTGGTTATGGAGGTAGGATTTGTGAAGGTTGTACATGTCTTATCGCTTCTTGCAATTTTGCTTGATAAATCAGAGCCAGTGAAACACCACTCCTGATGAATCCGAGCCTAAAAGCTTTTTTTCTTCACGCTTATTAAAAAAGGAGTTAAAATGTTTATCTTCAACGTATGCAAAAGTCAAGCATTACATTTGCATGTCACCATGTCACCTATTAACTTGAGTGCGGATTACATGAGTTTTTGATGCGTTTCCACCACGGAAATGCACTAAAAATGAATTTGCTTTTTTTTTACCTGAAGATTTTCTGTATCGAATGCAGGTCTATGGGGAAAATCCGCACAGAAATCTCAGCATTAGGCTGGTTTCACATTGGCGTTTTTTGGGGTGCGTTTTTGCGGTAAAAAACGCAAAAAAAGCATGGTGAAAAAACGCATGTAAACGCGTGCAAACGCTGCGTTTTTTTGACGCATGCGTTTTTGCATGTGGTGAAAAAAACGCGGCGTTTTGACGCGTTTACATGCGTTTTTACATGCGTTTGCGTTTTTTAAACGCATGCTGAGAAATGTGTGAGAGCTGCCAATCATCAAAATAAAGTAAAAAACCCACTATAAACAGAAATAGTTAGGGTTAGGGTTAGGGGTAGGGATCATAACCCTAACCCTAAAAGGGTAGGGTTAGGGATAGGATCCCTTAGGGTTAGGGTTAGGGGTAGGGTTAGGGATAGGATCCCTTAGGGTTAGGGGTAGGGTTAGGGTTAGGGGTAGGGTTAGGTTCCCTTTATCACCTTTATGTTGGGGGGTGGCATATCAGTGTGTTTTCTGCTTTTTTAATAAAAAAAGCATGCGTTTTTTACCGCAAAAAACGCATGCACCAAAAAACGCATGCGTCCCCATTGACTCCAATGTATTTTTTGACCCAAAAAAAACGCATGAAAACGCATGCGTTTTTTTTTGGTCCAAAAAACGCTTCTAAAAATACTACAAGTAGCATTTCAGAAAACGAACGCATGCAGTAAAAATACGCATGCGTCACAAAATGTTAAATATAGGAAAAAAAACGCATGCGTTTTTTTGAAAAAAAACGCTGCAGACAAAAACGCAAGTGTGAAACCACCCTTAGTGATGAGCGAATATACTCGTTACTCGAGATTTCTCGAGCATGCTCGGGGTCCTCCGAGTATTTTTTAGTGGTCGGAGATTTAGTTTTTCTTGCTGCAGCTGAATGATTTACATCTGTTAACCAGCATAAGTACATGTGGGAATTCCTTAGCAACCAGGCAACCCCCACATGTACTTATGCTGGCTAGCAGATGTAAATCATTCAGCTGCAGCAAGAAAAACTAAATCTCCGAGTTTTGGAAGCCAAAACTAGGAGTGGAACAATCAGAGAGTGAAAGTATAATAGAAACACGTCACCACTTCTGTATTTATCACCCACTCCTGGTTTTCGATAATAAATTCTGGAGGTAAAAAACCTCACCCAATATTCAACATGTGCACGTGGCCTAAGATGCTCTGTTTTTGATGCAGCAAAAATATGCAGCATAAACAATTTACCAAGAGCTCAACACGGGAACGTAGCTTAAGGGGGTTGTCCACTTATTGGACAACCCTTTCTTCATCAAAACCCTTCTTTTACTCAACAAAAACTGACCTGCGGTGCGTTTTTCAGATCCACAATATGACATTTTCTCTAGCGGGTATGTGGATTTTTCTGTGCAGATTTTTTCCATAGACTTGCATTAGATATAGAAAATCTGCATGTAAAAAACGCACTCAAAAACATAATAAAAAAGCGCAAGTAACCTAAGCTACTTAATATGTGCAAAACATGTGCAGCATCAAAATCTCACAAAAAGCTCATCATGGGAACATAACCTTAGGTAAATTAAGTTAACGGAGTGAAGAGAGCGGCACTTCCAGCGGATAGATAAAAACAATATATTTATTTTTCAAGCCATAAAACCGACATACAAGGCTTAAAACTGATGCATTTCCTTGATGCCCTTAATCATTAATCATTAAATAAATTAAGTTACTTGTTTTTTGCCATTACATATATTTTTAGTGCGTTTTTAATGCTACGTTTTTTGTCTCTTTTGGTATTTCATTACAAAATTGCTTTGTTATTGATACTTCCTTTACTGATAGTCATGTGTGGATTACATGTGATTTTGGTAAGTTTCCGCTGCAGAAACACACTAAAAACGTATATGCATTTTTTTACCTGAAGAGTTTCTGCAACTAAGGCTACTTTCACACTAGCGTCGGTACGGGGCCGTTACCATGCGTCTGCCCAACGTACCGACGCAAACTGCGAAAAAAATGACCAACGGGGGCAGCGGATGCAGTTTTACAATGCATGCGCGGTCGGAAATGGCGGACAAGACGCACAAAAAAACGTTATATGCAACTTTTTTTGTGCCGACGGTCCGCCAAAACACGACGCATCCGTTGCACGACGGATGCGACGTGTGACCATACGTAGCAATGCGTCGCTAATGCAAGTCAATGGAGAAAAAACGCATCCTGCGGGCAACTTTGCAGGATGCTTTTTTTCTCCAAAACGACGCATTGTGACGTACGCCACACGACGCTAGTGTGAAAGTAGCGTAATGCAAGGCTATGGGGAAAATCTGCACATAAAACTCAGTGTACCGACAAGAGAAATGGACATATTGCAGATTAGAAACCCGCACTGCAGGCCATTTTTTAATGAGTAGAAAAGCACAGGCGTAAGATCTCTATAAATCTCATGCACTTTGCTGGAACTGTAAGGCTATATTCACACTATGTGGTACTTCAACCTTTTTTATGCAAATTTTCAGCTGCATTTTAGGCTATGTGCACACGTTCAGGAATGTCAGCAGAATTTGCCTGAACAACACCAGACTCTTTCTGCAGGAAATCTGCTCGCGGTGTTTTTGCGCTTTTTGCACGTTTTTATCGTGTTTTTTGAGCTTTTTTTGGCGGATTTTTCACGTTTTTTTTTTCTGGAGCTTTCCAATGCATTAATATAGTGGCAAAAATGCGAAAAATCCACAAAATTAATGAACATGCTGCGCTTTTTACCACGATGCCTTTTTTTCGTGGAAAAAAGTGCAGCATGTGCACAAAAATTAAGCTTTTTTTAGCGCTTTTTCCGCTGAAAGCGGAAGAAAAAACGCGAAAAATCCTGAACGTGTGCACATAGCCTAAGGGTATGTGTCCACATTCAGGATTGCACCAGAATAAAGAGATGTGTCGGGAGCACAACAAATATATAAATGTATTCGCTAGGGTGCTACACAATGCATGGGAAGTGCACACCTATGTATCAAAAGAATAACAACTTTATTATAAGACACACAGCAATACAAAATATAAAACCATTAAAAACATGTCCCATAAGGATCAAAAAACGAACACACCATATTCTTTGAGTGATGATATACCTACAAGTCACAGCCCAAGATGTGGAAAAAATGCTCATACACTAATATGCATAAATACAAATACAATCAAATATATAAAGGCCGAGCACTTGTGAAAATAAGAAAATAACCACACAGATCCTGATAACGTATGGGCGTCCCCAAAGTTATCAATGCATACGCCAAGTTCAGCCAAATAAAATATTCACTAGGTGAAAGAAACCCTGTGGCTAATGCTAAATGTCCATAGTAGGGGAAGCAGAAAAGCCAGAAAAATATATAGGCTAAATCAGCACAGAGGCATAGAGAGGTCTACAAGATCACAGTCACAAAATAAAGAAGCAGCAATCATGGCTGAAAAATAGCACAGCCCAAAAGGTGCAGACAGAGCTGTATGACCACCTTAAAAAAATGAAAGGGGAGCCAAAAAGATAGTTACATGCCTGGTGGCTGCCATAAAGAGGACCCCAATGCTGGCGAATCTGCGGGCAAACAAGGAGAAGGTGTGGGAGAATCCCACGCGTATCGTTGCACTGGGCAGCTTCGTCAGGGAAAGTGATTCTCCTGTAGAGTATAGCCACTATAAGTAGCGGTATTAATGATCCCTAATCTTACGGGTGTGTAGCGATCCAGGTGGACAAGACCGGAAGTCACAGGGGGGGTGGAAGCGCAAGCGCAGAAGCCAAGCAAGGCTGGGATGCAGTGCGCATGGTACAATGAACAGCCGAATGAGCGGCAAGATAGAAAAAGGCTGCCTAAGACAGGCATGCAGGCGCGTGAGATCCCCAGTAAGGGAACTCACTGTGCAGGCGTGGAGATAAAGAAAGCACAGTAAGTGCATTGTGCGGCCGCACAAAAGAAGGAAAACATAAATAAAATGCAAGCAAAGAAGAAGCATGGGATTGTATGAGGTGGGGGACTAAATGAATGAAAAACAAGAAGAAAAAATAAATAAATAAAAAAATAAATAAATAAAAATGAAGAATACCGAAAGATACCTGTAAGAGACGGAGCAGTTGAACAAATATTACATCTCAATAGCCTATCCATACAAGCAATATGTATAATAATATAATGCACAACCAATGATGTGTAATAAATATAAATATACAGGCTACGGTACCTATACACTAGAAGTAAACACACTAACAGTAACAATAAAGCAAAAACCATGAAACCCAAAAAAATAGAAAAATATGAAAAATATATATATGAAAACAAAATATAACAACAATACCAATAAAAAAAAAAAATTGTACAAAAATAAATGGTGCCCATAAGGGGACCAAACAAACATATGACAAAATATATATATACATATGTATAAGAAATTAGAAAAAAGTTAGTCCAATATGATCCCGGCATGTAGTAAGGCATACACCAATAAACTTCATCCGTGGAACTGGAAGTAGGCAACCACATAAATACAGGGCCAGTGAGAGCTTCCATAGAAGTCATATTCCAGATGCCCAATAAATGTCCAGGTCCGAGGCTTTGTCAGAATGATACCGGACTGAAGCAAAGGGGTTTAAAATGCCCTTACTATTGATAGACGTCAGAAACTCATCCGATCTGAACCCAACATCCAGTAAGATATACGCCAACAACCTTCGTCCGTAGAACTCAAAGTAGGGAAACCACACAGGTACAAGGCCAATGAAAGCTTCCATAGAAGTAATATTCCAGATGCCTGATAAATGTCCAGGTCCGAGATGTTACCAGAAAAATACCGGACCGAAATAAAGGGGTTTTAGATGCCCCTAATGTTGATAGATGTCAAGAAATGAATAAAGGCTGTCCAAGGAATCCTATGAGCTGACTTGAACATGGCAAGGACAAAAATAATGACCCAGGAGAGCCTGATTAGGTGACCTGAATACCAAGATGATCATGGATAATTAAAACAGACCCAGTTAACCCAAAAAGCCAGTGTAGAGAAGTTCTTCATTCAAACCGGAGGGTGAAATAGACTTCAAACGGAAGATCCAGCGGGCCTCATGTTGCAATAGCCATCTATGCCGGTCACAACCTCTTTCATTGAGTAAGATCCTCTGTAGACCAAAAAACTGAGTATTAGTAGATTTACCACCATGCACTTTCAGATAATGTGCCGCAATCGGGGTTAAAACCTTACCCTTTTTAAGGTCAGAATGAGCTAAATGAATTGTAGATAGATGTTTTTGGGCTCGTTTCCTCAATTCCTGCGACGTCTGACCAATATATACCTTGTGACATGGACAAATGATGGCATAAATCACAAAACTGGTTTTACAATTAATGTATTGGCAAAGTCTATGGTCTGTATTGTCCGAGGGGTTATGAAAGATGTCTTTAGAAGGCGGCATATAGGGGCAGATGGTACAATTTCCACAAGGAAAGGAACCTCTAAGTCGAATACCCCGACTTAGGTTCATAACAGGTCGTGAAAAGTGACTCCTAGTAAGTATGTCACGTAAATTAGAGGCTCGCTTAGCAGTCATCAAGGGTCTGGAGCTAACACAGGCAACAGTTTGGGAGTCTGAAGTGAGAATATCCTAATTTTTTGTCAAAATGTATCTCACCTGATTCCAGTTTGTACTGTATTCCGTGATGAATCTGACTGTGGAGTCTTGTGGTCGAGGATGCGATACCAATAGAGAGGCCTGATCCGATGATTGCACTTGCTGAAAGGCTTTAGAGATAACCCTCCGAGGGTATCCTCGCTGTTGGAACCTTAAAGTAAGATCCCTGGCTTGTTGCCTGAAACTATCATCAGTAGTGCAGTTGCGATGAACCCGAAGGAACTGTCCTGTTGGAATACCCGTCTGGGTATGCTGCGGGTGAAAGCTCTGATATTGAAGTAGACTGTTGGTGGCTGTGGGTTTACGAAATAAATCTGTCACCAATCTGTTTCCTTCCGTGGAGATCCGAAGGTCAAGAAACACTGCTGAATCAGGGGAACAAGAATGAGTAAGAAAAATATTGAACGGATTATCATTAAGTTCCCTGAGAAATTGTAAGCAAGAGCTTTCAGAACCAGCCCATATGAAAAAGACATCGTCTATAAAGCGATGCCAATGTGTAACATGATCACGGAACATCTGTGAGCCAAAAACCACCGTTTCCTCCCACCAACCAAGAGAAATATTGGCATAGGCCGGCGCACACCGTGCGCCCATGGCCACGCCCGATATCTGTTTGTAATATGTCCTATCAAATAAAAAATAATTATGATGTAGGACAAAGTTTAACAAATCCACAATGAAAGAGTCATGAAGTCGATTTGTACCATTGAGTCGATCTAGAAAAAAGGACAGAGCTTCGAGGCCATGGGCATGACTTATATTGGAGTATAGCGATTCAACATCGCATGTGATAAGTAACTCCTGTCCCGTGAGAGTGATGTCCCGACATACACGGATAAAGTCAGCCGTATTATCCTTGATAAAAGATGGTAAAGAAGATGCTATGGGCTGTATAAAAAAATCAATATAAGTGCATGCCCGTTCGCAAATGCTGCCAATGCTTGACACAATGGGCCTGCCAGGTGGCTTGCAGGCATTTTTGTGTACCTTTGGTAAAAGGTAAAATGTAGGGATGATGGGATTCTCAACACACATGAACTTTTTTTCATTAATGGTAATGATGCCCATGGTCGCTGTTATGTAGGCAATCCAGTGACACAGTGTGCCAGCAATCAGAGCACATACAGTGATCTGACAATAACCCAAAAAACAATAGAACGAGCTCTGAGACGTGGAATCTCTGTAGACCGCAATACCTGAACCTATCCTAAACACAACTAAAGGCAGCTGTGGATTGCGCCTGACACTACCTATGCAACTCGGCACAGCCTGAGGAGCTGACTAGCCTGAAGATAGAAAAACAAGCCTGACTTGCCTCAGAGAAATACCCCAAAGGAAAAGGCAGCCCCCCACATATAATGACTGTTAGCAAGATGAAAAGACAAACGTAGGGATGAAATAGATTCAGCAAAGTGAGGCCCGATATTCTAGATAGAGCGAGGATAGCAAAGAGAACTTTGCAGTCTACAAAAAACCCTAAAGCAAAAAACCACGCAAAGGGGGCAAAAAGCCCCACCGTGCCGAACTAACGGCACGGCGGTACACCCTTTGCGTCTCAGAGCTTCCAGCAAAACGAATTAACAAGCTGGACAGAAAAAGTAGCAACAAAAGCAAAGAAGCACTTATCTAAGCAGAGCAGCAGGCCACAGGAAAGATCCAGAAGCTAGATCCAACACTGGAACATTGACAAGGAGCAAGGAAGACCGAATCAGGTGGAGTTAAATAACAAAGCAGCCAACGAGCTCACCAGAACACCTGAGGGAGGAAGCTCAGAAGCTGCAGTACCACTTGTGACCACAGGAGTGAATTCAGCCACAGAATTCACAACAGGTCGCGGCCTGATTGATAAGTTTTTGGAGTCTATGCGCAAAAATTTCTGTCGGATCCGAAGGCAATTTAACATAAAGGTTAGAGTTACTGAGCTGCCTTTTTGCCTCCTCCAGATAAAGGTGGGTGGGTCACAGCACCACATTCCCACCTTTATCCGCCTCCCTGATGATAAAGGAGTGATTGTTCTTCAGAGAACCCAGTGCCTTCCTTTCTTGTGGGGAGAGATTATGGGTGTTACGGATGGATGCAGGTAGTTGTAAGATGTCTCTTTTAGTTGACTCAAAAAAGAATTTGACCGCAGGGACCAGGGAAAAAGACGGAGCGGTAGAGGACTTATTCCTAAATGGAAAATGTTTCCAACCTGCTGGCGTCGTGTTTTCTTCCAATAGATCAAGGAGATCTTTAAGTACTTGCTGATCCCCGATTGATGAAGCATAGACGACTTCTGGTCGTTGATGTATCACCTGCAGTACCAATTCAGGATTGCATCAGGATTTGGTCAGGATTTTATGCAGGTAAAATCCTGACCAAATCTGCACCTGAGGTCACTGGCAGGACACATGCTCTGTCCTTGCGTTGTTTCTGCAATGTAAGGACATGCTGCGTTCTTAAAAGACGTGCCGCATGTCCGTTTTCGCGGGTCTGCCGCATGCGTCTTTTAATGCATAGTGGAGACGGGATTTCATGAATTCCCCTCCACTATGCTGTAACATCTGGACGCTGCGTTTTTGACGTTGAGCCGCAGCGTCAAAAACGCAGCATCCAGATGTTGCAGCATAGTGGAGGGGATTTCATGAAATCCCGTCTCCACTATGCATTAAAAGACGCATGCGGCAGACCCGCGAAAACGGACATGCGGCGCGTCGGCACGTGGAAACATACCCTTACAGTACCAGCAAAGTCAATGAGGTTTCAGAAATCTCATGCACACACATTGTTTTTTTTGTCATCAGGATTTTGTGCTTTGCATGTTTTTTTTGCACAATGGAGCATGTCACTTCTTTCCCAGCGTTTTGTCAGCGTTTTTCACCCATTGAAATAAATGGGTAGTGAAAAACAGGTATCAGGTTTTGCTGCGTTTTTTTGTGCCAAAACCTGATTCTGTAGATTAGGACTTTTTTTTTCCAACACTAAATTTTATCAGCATGCAAATAAGACAAATCAAAATATTTTAGTAATTCGCAAGTGTTCTAAAAAAAAATTAGTGCAAAAAAAAGATGTCATAAAGAGTTTTCAAAGCTGTATCTACTGAGAGTGAGTCGATTGCATCTGCCATCTTCAATTACTTAGTTTATTACTACAAGTCTTTATTTTTCTACAGCCAGAGTTTGTGAATTTATGTTTTTGGTATGTGCCACCAAGCCTTCGAAACCAAGAAAATTCCCTGGATTTCTGGACTAGACTTGGAAAGGTATTTTAGCACCTGATAGTCATTTGTAATCTAAAGTATTTAAAGGGAATTTATCAGTAGGATCAACCCTCCTAAACCGTCTATATGGGCACGTAGGGCATAGGAAGCTGAATAAAATGATACCTTAAAGGGAACCCGTCACCTGAATTTGGCGGGACTGGTTTTGGGTCATATGGGCGGAGTTTTCGGGTGTTTGATTCACCCTTTCCTTACCCGCTGGCTGCAATATTGGATTGAAGTTCATTCTCTGTCCTCCATAGTACACGCCTGCGCAAAGCAATCTTGCCTTGTGGAGGCGTGTACTATGGAGGACAGAGAATGAACTTCAATCCAATATTGCAGCCAGCATGCAGCCAGCGGGTAAGGAAAGGGTGAATCAAACACCCAAAAACTCCGCCCATATGACCCAAAACCAGTCCCGCCAAATTTAGGTGACAGAGTCCCTTTAACATCTGTGATCTACAGGAACTGGAAAATAATTCTGTACAATGCTGCAGAACTGTATAGAGAATAGGAAATAAACATGTATTATAAAATATATTACCTGTCATTCTAGGTGGCTCCTGTCTTAAAAGAAAGAATGATGAAGAAAGGATCAATGATGGTGGGATACCAGCCTCATGGGCACAGAGTTAACTTCTTCAGGCAGATCGTTGTGAATCCAGATGTGACTAAAGAAGACTTGGACTTTTTCTTAGATGAAATTGAAAGACTGGCAGAAGATCTATGAATTATCCTTTCACAGCATCCTGAAAGGAAGGACATATAATAATGTAACATATAGATATGGACAGCAGTTCTACTATGGTGAACTGATACACCCAACTGAAGGTTTGGTGAATATGGCCCACAGACAACTCCTTACTTCACTGTGAAGTCCAGCATTATTGTAGTTGTGTCACCTGCAATTTAGTTATTGTAAGCCTTGAGCTTATAAGTGCGAGTACGGGGAAAAACATTGAAATGTCCTTATAGTCAGGGGCACTAAGGTATTTTCATCTACTGTCCATCAGACTCAGTAGGCCTATCATCTACAAGTCATCACCAAGTAAGAATAGATACGTCTCACCTATCCAACAGTCACCAATATTTGTGCCTTCTGGTATCCATATCTTTTCTTATAAAATGTTCAAGTTTATACAAAACACTAAAACCCTAGAAAATCTTCCATGACCTTCCCACCATCCAGTCTTCTCATTGAACAGCTCACATTTCACAAAGCATATTCATATTATATTCTGCCAATACTATAAGAGTTTCTGGTAAGTTGAGTCTTCATCCATTACATTCTGCAGTTCCAAAGTAGGAGGAGAGTAGCAAGTAGAAAACGGTGAATTGTATGAATCGTGCTCCCTCCAAGAGAAGGAGAGGGGACCAAATGCGATTTACTTGCAGGAACAGGGGGTTCATTCAAGTCTAGAAGCAGTAATCTGATCCCAGATTAATATACAACCTAACATAGCATTGTAAAAAAGAGTCATCGGTTATAACGATGACATAATAGCGCTAGGTCTGGGTTTCTATTAAAATCTCCAAAAAGCTGTATTCTGAAAGAGCCATTCTCTAGAATGAAGCTGACGAAGTCACTGTGGACACTGTCTCGCCTCTGGCAGAGTTCGTCTCTTTCAGACGTGCAGAAAATTGTAGTTAACCTCAGACCGCAAGTCCAAAAAAGTAGGCTAAAATCCTACTGAAGGTGGTTTGCACGTTATGCCTCTTTCACATTTCCGTCGGTACGGGGCCGTCGCAAACCGTCGGCCCAACGGACTTTGTGCAAATAGTGCACAACGTGGGCAGCGGATGCAGTTTTCAGATGCATCTGCTGCCCATTATGAGTTCCGTGGGAGGAGGGGGCGGAGTTCCGGCCGCGCATGCGCGGTCGGAAATGGCGGTTCCGACGGACGAAAAAACGTTACATTGAACGTTTTTTCATCACGACGGGCCGCAAAATCACGACGCATCCAGTGCACGATGGATGCAACGTGTGGCCATACGTCGCAATGCATCGCTAATTCAAGTCTATGGAGAAAAACGCATCCTGGGGGCAACTTTGCTGGATGCGTTGCGTTTTTTCTCCAAAACGACACATTGCAACATTGGCCAAACGACGGAAGTGTGAAAGAGGCCTTAATGACCAGGCCAATTTTTACAATTCTGACCACTGTCAATTTATAAGGTTATAGCTCTGGAACACTTTCATGGATCCGGTACCGGAATTATCTGGACGTGTGAGACTGGCCTAAGGCAAAGGTCTCAAACTGCATTCCTCGAGGGCTGCAAACAGGTCATGTTTTCAGGATTTCCTTGTATTGCACAGGTGATAATTTAATCACCTGCACAGAATGATTCCAGCACCTTGTGCAATGCTAAGGAAATCTTGAAAACACGCATGGTTTGAGGCCCTCGAGGAATGCAGTTTGAGGCCAGTCTCACACGTCCAGATAATTCCGGTACCGGAGAAAACGGTACCGGAGTTATCCGTGTCAGTGTGCTCACGTAGGCCATCCGTGTGGGATCTGTGTGATGTCCGTGAATACGTTTTTAGGGTCCGTGTGCTGTCTGTATGCTGTCCGTGTGCTGTACGTGTATCCGTGTATTGCAACAATTTTTACAATTTTAACCCTATGACAGGAAAAACGCACACGGACAGCACACGGACAGCATCCGTGTGCGGTACGTGTTTACACGGACCCATTGACTTTAATGGGTCCATGTGATCCGTGCGCTCCCACGAACACTAATATGTCTCCGTGTTTTGAAAACGGACACGCGGTCTGTGAAAACACGCTGACATGTGCAGAGGCACATTTATTTTAATGTGTCTACGTGAGTCAGTGTCTCCGGTACGTGAGGAAACTGTCACCACACGTACCGGAGCCACTGACGTGTGAAACCGGCCTTAAGGGGTTTATATAATATAAAATACCGAAAAGTGACACCATTGTAAAAATTGCACCTCTCAAGGTGCTCAAAACTGCATTTAAGAAGTTTATTAACCCTTCAGGTGCTTCACATGAATTACTGGAATGTGGAAAAAAAATGAACATTTAATTTTTTTTTTTTTAAACTTACTTCAGGTCCAAATTTTTTCATTTTGACAAGGGTAACAGGAAAAAATGGACCTCAAAATTTGTTGTGTAATTTCTCCTGAGCAAGCTGATACCCTATATGAGGAATAAAACCACTGTTTGGGCGCACGGCAGAGCTCGGAAGGGAAGGAGCACCTTTTGACTTTTTGAATGCAAAATTTGCTGGAACAATTGGCAGATACCATGTCACATTTGGAGAGCCCCTGATGTGCCTAAACAGTGAAAATCCCCCACAAGTGACACCATTTTGGAAACTAGACCCCACAGGAAACTGATCTGGACGTGTGGTGAGCACATGGAACCCTCAATGTGCTTCACAGAAGGTTAAAACGTTGAGCTGTGAAAATACAAAAAAAAAAAAATCACATTTTCCCCACTAAAATGTTTTTAGCCCCAAATGTTGCATTTTCATACAATTCGTAGTGCAATTTCTCCTGAGTACACCGATACCCCATTTGAGGAAGAAAAATACTGTTTGGGCGCACGGCATGGCTCAGAAGGGAAGGAGTGCCATTTGACTTTTTGAATATAAAATTTCTTGGAATCATTAGTGGAAGTCATGTCCGTTTGAAGATCCCCTGATGTGCCTAAACAGTGGAAACCCCTCCACAGATGACCCCATTTTGGAAAATATACCCCTCAAGGAATGTGTTTTGATGTGTGGGGAGCACCTTGAACCCCCAGGTGCTTCGCAGAAGTTTATAACGTTGAGCCATGAAAATAATAAAATCATATTTTCCCCACAAAAATGTTATTTTAGCCCTAAATTTTGCATTTTCATAAAGGGAACATAAGAAATTGCACCATACAATTTGTTGTGCAATTTCTCATGAGTACGCCGATACCCCACGTGGGAGGGAATACAATTTTTGAGGCACAGTGCAAAGCTCAGAAGGAAAGAGTTAAGATTTTGCTGGAGTGGTTTGAGTGTGCCATGTCACATTGGCAGAGCCCTTGAGGTGCCAAAACAACCGAAACCCCCTATATGTGAACTCATTTTCCAAACTACACTCTCCAATGAATTCATCTACGGGTGCAGAGATCATATTGACACCACAAATGTGTCACAGAATTTTACACCATTGGGCAGTGAAGAAAAAATAACAACATTTTAACCACCAAAATGTTGTTGTAGCCCTAGATTTTACATTTTCACACAACAAGTGGGTAAAAATGGCACCAGAATTTGTCCCACAATCTCTACTGAACGTGGCAATACCCCATACATGACTGCACAGTACTACTTAGCCATATGGAGAGACTCGGGAGGAATGGAGCGCTATTTGCCTCCTGGATCGCAGATTTTCCTAGAACAGTTTGTGGACTCATATACAGAGCCCCTAATTGCTAGAAGAGCAGAATCCTCCCTCAAGTGACCCCATTTTGAAAATTATACCCCTTTGGGAATTTATCTACAAGGGTAGTGACGATTTTGACTCCATGGGTTTTTTCCAGAAACAAAAAGCAATGAATGTTGCTGAGTGAAAATTGCAAACTGCTGTTATAGTGACCAGTACGTTGTAGTGACCAGTGCATTGCCGTCACCAGGACATTATGCCCAGCCCGATCATCTGGATACATGCACCCGTAAGTTAGGTGGGCTCTCATCGCTTCAGAAATACCAAACATGTGGACGCTATATGAGGTTTAGGTACACTGTTTGGCTCACAAGGGAGGGGGCATTTGGATTTGGGAGCACAGAATTTACTGAATTTCTTTTGGTGGGTGAGGAGCCTTTTCGCTTTTCCAGAGCCTATGTGCTACAGGTAACATGGAAGCCCCCTATATTTCTCTTAACAGATGACAGTCCTGATTGGGAATTTGCTTTTTTGTGTGTGCTGAGTTGAAGCTTTTTTTTGGGACATTTTACATAATGTTTGGGATCACATTCATCTGGCGCTCTACACTGACCACTTACTTTGGGGTTTCCATCTAAATCTCTCTGAGTGACGTGAGTCAAATGAAACCCCCAAGGGGTTCATTATAATGAGGCACAGGGTTACTCTGGACTCCGTCTGGCCTCTGTTCAGTGGTGTCCTTTTCAAAAGTGCACAAAACTGGGGCCGTCTGCACTTTTATGCAATCCTAAAAAGACGGAAACCGCCAGATCACAGGTCCTATGGCGTCCACAGTGCCTCCATCTGTCTCATTATAGGGAATCTTCCGCCGGGGGTTCCTTCTGAATCACATATTTCATAGATTTAAACGAAAAACCCTTGTGCAAACGATCAGCGCAGAGCGCAGGATAAATGTGCACCGAGCCTTTGGGAGGCAGAATGAAAAAAATCAACAGCACTTGAAGAATTGGTTTTATTTATTTTTTTGACACCGTTCCTTGTGCGGTATAACAGATTATGCGACTCTATTCTTCTGGTCACTGCGATTACAGTGATACCAGATTTATATTGGGTTTATATGTTTGGCTGCTGTCACACACTAAAAGACGCTTTTTATTGCAAAAAATATTTTTTGCATTGCCATATTTTGAGAGCAATAAGTTTTCCATAGTTGGCCCACAGAGTCATGTGAGGTCTTGTTTTTTGTGGGACGAGTTGACGTTTTTATTGGTACCATTTCAGACACATGATGTATTTTGATCGCTTTCTATTATTGGGAGGCAGAATGAACAAAAACCAGCAATTCAGGAATTTTTTGTTTGGGAGGGGTCTATGTCGTTCCGCGTGTGGTAAAATTGATAAGGCAGTTTTAGGCCGGGATCACACATGCGAGAAATACGGCCGAGTCTCGCATGTTAATACCCGGCATTTCTGCCGTCACACAGGAGTGGAGCATGCGGCTGCATGGATTGCTCTGCGGCTGCACGCTCCGCTCCGCTCCTGAGTGACAGCGACAATGCCGGGTATTACCATGCGAGACTCGGCCGTATTTCTCGCATGTGATCCCGGCCATATTCTTTGGGTCTGTACTATTACAGCGATACCCAGGTATGGACTGGGGCTGAAATTCAGTCCTGGCATTTGAAATCACACAGGCCCATTTTGTCCTCATCCCGATGAACCAGACGGGATATATTACTAATATTACCCTGGATGGGGGAAAGAAAGATTTACTACAAGACCAATATTTTAATGATACCCGTGGCTGCTGGGGTAAGTGACGGAGTCAGCAACTTTGTGCTGCATCACAACTCTTAACAGTATGGATGTCTTGAGAACACCGATTCTGTTAAGGCCAGTCTCACATGTCCAGATAATTCCGGTACCGGATAAAACGGTACCGGAGTTATCCGTGTCCGTGTGCTCACGTAGGCCATCCGTGTGGGATCCGTGTGATGTCCGGGAGTACGTTTTTGGGGTCCGTGTGCTGTCCGTGTCCGTGCATTGCAACAATTTTTACCCTCTGACAGGAAAAACGCCCACGGATGACACACGGACAGCATCCGTGTGCGGTACGTGTTTACACGCACTCATTGACTTTAATGGCTCCGTGTGATCCGTGTGCTCCCACGAACACTGACATGTCTCCATGTTTTGAAAACGAACACATGGTCTGTGAAAACACACTGACATGTGCAGAGACAAATTTATTTTAATGTGTCTACGTGAGTCAGTGTCTCCGCTACGTGAGGAAACTGTCACCACACGTACCGGAGCCACTGACGTGTGAAACCGGCCTAACAACGTAGCAGACAAGGCAGCCCATGAAAAGACAGGCCCTTCTGGCATTTGCCAGAATTGCCAGATGGCCTGTCCGGCCCTGGCGATACCCCATTTATATAGTTTTTTTATGTTTTGCCACTTTATTCTGAGAGCTATAACTTTTTTATTTTTCCACTGATGGAGCTGTATGGCTGCTTGTTTTTTGAGGGACAAGATGAAGTTTTCAGTGGATCATGTTTATTTATATCCATCTTTTTAATTGCGTATTATTCCTTTTTTTTGTGTGGCGGGATGATGATAAAGCGTTGTTTTTTGACTTTTTTATTTTTTATGGTGTTCAGTAAGAGTATGTCAGGAACCAGCAGCGCTTTGGACGCAGCACATGTCCACTGTGTCCAAAGCGCTGCCGGCTTTTGAACGCAGGTGATTCCGCATGTGTTCATTGAACCGTGCGGAATCACCACGTCCAATACATTGTACGGGAAATTTATCTTGCGGAGATGGAGCATCTCTGCAAAATAAGTTGACAAACTGTGGGGAAGCCGGATGCGTCCCTGTACGCATAGTGGAGATGGGATTTCTTCAAATCCCGTCCACTATTCTGTAACTTCTGGATGCTGAGGGTTTGATGCTGCGGATGAACGCAGTGTCAAACCCGCAACATTTACTGACCGTGGAAATATACCCTAAAGGGGTTAACTAGTGGGACAGTTTTATAGGCAGGTCATTCTGGACACGGCTATAGCTATTACAGTCCCCTAAATAGTAGCACTAGCTAATCCAGACCTCCCAGCCCCCAGCAGTCATCATGTATTGCAAGTGCTGGGAGAGGGATTCATCACCAAAGAGTCCTGGACTCCTGGCTTTTGAGTGTTGCGTA